>NC_089695.1:11434263-11737294 GCF_031753505.1 Anomalospiza imberbis
AGTTAAAGCCAACCCTTCCTATTGCTACTACATTAACTACATAATGAGGAGGAAAAGAGCCAAGCACTATTCCCTTCATAAACATGGGGTTTCACTTAAAGAATGAAGCATATCAAAGCATTTCTTTTTTAAAATGAGAAAAAAAATGGGTAAATGCAAATTGTTTTCTTAGTTGAAGATGACTTCTTGCAGTCTCGCCTATTTTTCTGGCAACCAGGGCAGTCCAAAACAAGTGCATTTTCCAGGACAGGGAGCTTAAATTTCTTGCAGTAAAACATTCCACTGCTGTTTTCAGCAGTTCTTTGAAACAACTGCTGTGGATGCCAAAAAAAGAACCAGTGTGTTCCTGTGGGCTTAACACATCTGCAAGTCAATTTTCCAAGAATTGAAGATCTTCTGTGGGTAACTATTTTATATTGGGCAGCAATGGGCACCTCTCTCATCTCCTCACTTGATGCTCCAGGGCCTACCAAGTAACCCTCATAGTGCACCAAGGCCGGGGGTGCTCAGTTCTCCTCACTCTCCTGGGGTCCCATCAGGAGGGGATTACTGATTTATTTGTATTCCCCATCACACGCAGGCTGGCCCGCTCTGCTCCATCTGTTTAAAATAATTAGTTGCAAGGGATGAACTGAAAGTTCCTACACTGAGGACTACTCTGAGGCAGGGAAAGTTTCTTCAGTGGAGAAGCAAGTATTCTCCATTTCTGTGGTGACTAACACAGCACACACTCACCCATCTGTCTCCTGTCTCCGAGAGAAGCTGAGGTCAGCTTTCTCAGTGGGAAATTAACTGCATTGCTTTGAGTACCCATTAGTGTTTTAAGAAACCTTTTTTCTTGGTCCATATTTCTTCTCAAAAGTATCTATTTATTTCAATATTTAATCATTCCCTTCCTTTCCTGACAGAGTAAAAAATCATTCCAAGTTTCACTCAGATCATCTCATTAGCACAGTGCAAGCAAAGAGAAGACCTGCTAGGTTTGTGCTGGATCCTTGGCACAGAAGCCAAATCCAAGAGCAACATCAGCTTGGTTGGCAGGAGCAGCTACCAGGCTCTTAACCTCTCTCCAAGAAAAGAAAAAAAGGAGGCTCAGGTGCTGCAAACCTTGATGTTAGTTACTGCAGCAAGCAGATGGACTCAAACATGTGATCTCCCTGCGTGACTGACTCTGGGTTTTATTTCTACCCTGTGGAGAGCAGTTAGCTCCTTCAGCCGACATAAATGTCTTCCCAGAAGAGTAATATTTTAAAAAAATGGAATAACAAAAACTGATGATAGATTTCTGAAGTTTGCCTGGATTCAGAAGCCTGAGGCTAATGGTAGAGCTGACAGAATTGTATACAAGTAAATAAATTATCAGCTGACAGCATATGTTTTCTTTCAATCTACAGAATGCCAGGCAGTTTAGCTTTGCACAGTTATGTCTTGTCTGCATGGCTTACTATAGCAATTTACAGAGTGTCTGTGACTCCACAGTAAGACTCTGAACTTCCATGTGCTTAACTTTACACACTGGAGTTATTTCGTGGAAGGTAATGTGACCATTTCCAGCGGCTGCATCATCAAAGCCTCACAAAACTGATAGAAACCTCCCTCTTGCTGTTGAAAATTCAATCTGGTTTTAAAAAATCAAGCTGGGAGCAGTATAAATTATTCTATTTCCTTCAGGATTCTGTCAAAATAGTAGTTTTCTTTTCTGACTGGGAAGGTCCAGGAGAATATGTTATTTTTTTTATCTTTAAACCCAGCAAATTATTAGTTTGCTGCCAATTAACATAATGTTTGCTCAGTATCTCCATTTGCACAAGAAGGCTCATTAAGAAGTTTTCAAAATTGCAGAACCCCACTCTTTTGGCAACTTAGTTCAAGTAACCACAGGCACAGAAGAGCTTACAAACATTTACATAAATATATATACTTATCTGTACACATACATGTATGTACATGCTCAAAAGCCTCATCTTCCCTTTCAAAGGGTGGTGTCTGGGACATCCAGGACACAGCCTGGGTGTGCAGACACATGCCCCTTAACATCCTGTCTGCCAAAAATATACTACAGATTTCACATTTCCCACATGGCTGTTCTTGCCCCTTGACCATCAGTTAGGAAGAAGACAGCTGGGCTGGATTCTCCTCAATGGCATCTGGCTAGATTTGGGATCAGTTGGCTAGATTTGGGATCAGCTATCAGTTATGTGAACACCAGCCCCAGGTGAGAACATCCACGCACCACACGCCGTGTTCATCTGCCCAGCACCACTTTCATTTCTGGCATCCCGTCCCCTCAGCTGCAGCAAAGCCAGGATGTTTCTGTGACACATCAGCAGTGCTGTGATTGGTTTGAGCTTAAAATAGGCCCTGGGAATTAGTGGTATGAAATCATGAAAACTGCAAATCTCTAAAGTGGGAAACAAATGAATCTTTCTCAATCAACATCTTTAATTGCTTGTGTTTCTGTACTTTTCTGGCATGATTCCAAAGAAAATAGGAGATCATGTTTGAAATTGTTTTCTATTTTTCTCAAGTGCTGATGAGGTATCCTGGGAGATGTACCTGAAAGGAAGCTACCCCACAGTAACTGAGTCCCAGCTTTGGGCAATAAATGCATTTTACAGCCCCGTGCATTCAGGAAAGAGTCTCTGGTATTGTCCCAGTTGGGAAGAGAGTGAACAGGGGAAGGCAAAATCAAGGGCAGGGATGAAAAGGAAAGGAACAGATGTAAAAGCATTGATCTGATGTACCTGTGCTAAAAACAGTAATATCTAATAAATACACTGGTCAAATGCTGAGCTTAGGTACATAAAGTCAGCTATATAACCTCCAGAACTCCCACTATTTAAAAAAAAAACCCAAACCATTTAGTTCAGACTGCTGAGCCTTATCTAATAAAATGGTTTTCATTTTTTATCCTTTTCTCAGGTTCTTCTTCTGGAAGGTGGCAGTAAGTTTATTTATCAAAAAACTGGGACAGCTCCCTTGAGAATAAAACAGTCAGAGTCCTATCATCTACTGAAACCTCAGAATGCTCACATACTCTCTTGCATCTCTGCAGAGCTCAAAAGCCTGGCTGTCTGCACAGCTTGCTGAAGCCTTGGATCCCAAGTTCCAGTCCAAAGAAAATTTTTACAGCTGAGTTGCATAATATCCTGACAAACTGTTTATAATGGAAGCACTGACAGATCCTTAACTGTAGGGTTACAAATTCCTTTTTTCTCCTCATTTCTGTTCAAATACTAATATGAATGAATAGCTCAGGGAAGAGGGTGATGCAACAAAATGGAATATAACTTTTTTTTTTAAGATGATTCCTTGCAGTCTCACCGTGAGGATCATGAATATTTTAATATAAAAATCAAGATAAAGAAAAGTGTATCCAAATAAATTGTCTAAAATTTTGGATTGTAACCTAATTCTTTTTATTTTTTTTTTTTAAAAGAGACAAAGCTTTTGTAACGGGAATAATTTAAAGAAAAGAAATCCAGAAGGGAGTGGTTTGAATAGAGTGTGACTTGCTGGCAAATTAATTTAACATAACTTTTTCATAAAAAAAGATTTTTCAAACCATAACAGCAGCTGCTAATACGGTTCATTTATTGCATAAATGATGTCATACACTGGGTTATAAAAAAACCTTTCCAAGTAGCGACATCTTCCTCTCCCCCTCAGTCACTGCATCCAAAGCCTAGGGAAGCCAGATTTTTTCCATCAGACTTCAAAGGACTTGGAGTTCAGACCCACTGTGAGCAGAGTGTGATCCCACGGAGGATAACTGGGGCTGGGAGCAGCTCCAGCGCAGTGGCTGCGCGGCCAGAGCTCTCTGAGCCTTTACCACCCCACACATCCCTCCACCACTCCTCATGCCTCCCTGGGCTCTCATCAAACCTGCAAATCCACCTCCACAGACCTGCCCTTCTCTGCTCACAGTCCCTCTGTGCTGTCATGTGGGTTCTCGCTAGCTGGCACTCAACTCCCACATCCATCCTTCCCCTCCGGGAAGCTCCAGCGGCCGTGGCTTGGCTGTTTCTCCAGCTCCCACTGCTCTCTGCACGGGGGAGGCCAGGCAGCACCACGGCAACAGCCCTGGTCCAAGCACAACACCCTGACCTCAGAAGAGTCATAGGAGAGTGGAAATTTCCCCATTTTTGGCTTTGCCACAGAGACTTGTGTGGGGCAGATACTGCCATGAGCTGCCTGAGGATGGGGTTTAATGGTCCCAGAATGGCCATGCAGGACACACCAGCCCTCACCCCATGTCCTCTCCTCACACTGCTCCGAATCACAGAATATTCTGAGTTGGATGGAATCCACAAGGATCATCAAGTCCAGCTCTTCAGTGAATGGCCCCTACAGAGATCAAACCCATGTGCTATTAGCACCGCACTCCAACCAGCTGAGCTAATGCTCAGCACTTCACTTGCACTCAGGAGTTTGCCCCACATCTTAACAAACCTCAGGTCCTCCAGACAGGTTCTTCTCTTGTTCCTCTTAATTTTGAGAGGAACATCCCCAGCTGCACACAAACACTGCCCACGGGCATGTGGGTACACAGGGCACCAGCTCTCACCTTGCCTGGTGCGCACATGGTCCCGTCCAGCGGAGGCCCTTTCTTTGTTTTGCAGAAATAGGGGTTCTCGGGGTGGCTACACCACAGCTGCTTGCAGGGATCAAATGTACGGAACTGGAACACACAAAAAGAAATCAGAGTAGATGATGCTTTGAAAGAGCTCCCACTGGAAACCGCAACAAAAGCTGAAGATGGGGGAGTTCCTTTTCTAGGTATAAAATGCCAGCTGTTAGGGCTGATCCCTGAGGAGCACCGGGATGTCTGTGGATTGAATATTTGAGCATACAGAATCATGACTCTGAGGCGAGATCCCATCTGCATGCAATGGAATAAAGTCAGGCAAAAATAGTTTTACAAGTGACCAACCAGCTTCCTCAGGCAGTGAGACACATGCTGCCTTTTCTTACAGCCTCTCCAAATGGGGCTGCTTCATTTGGCAAACAGAGCAAAAAATCCTTGTGCACCCATGGGAGATGGAAATGAACTGCTCAGACTTTAGCTCAGCTGTTGTAATCCCCTTCTTAGGGGGATGGAAATTTGAGATCAGGTCCCCAATCCAATGAATAAATCAGCGTTTTACCTACAATGCAAAGGCTTCTATAGGAGAGGATGGGAACCACCCACCACAAAACACACTAAATCATGATGTCTGGACATGCTTTTGGCTATTCTGAGCAGAGAAGAATAGAAAGCCTCCATCTCCCATGCTCTGGAGGATGGCTGTAAGAAAAGATTCTCTTTGGATGGGACATTCTTCCAAGGCAGCATCAGAGGGAATTGTATAAAGACACAACACTACAACTCATGCTGTAAAGGTTCTCATCCATTATCTAGGGACACTGCTCGACATATATATTCATTCAGATGGGAATGAAAGCAGAAATGTTATGTGTCAGCAGCTGCCATCAGCTGAAAACATCTCTTTCCATTTAATATTTAGTTCTACTTGAGGAGCTGGAGGTGGGAGACACAGCCCTCCTGCAGAAGACTATTTTCTGAGGCCAGTCCACTGAGAATAGCACTAATCTTGCCTTGCTTTAAACTTAGACTTTGCCTCTTGTTTTCCTCATACACGAGAGCCAGCCATGTCATCAAGAGCCCTTACAAGTCGCTTTACTCGCTGTGAGGCCTATTTTCTCTTACAAGGTATCAAAATGCATTACACTTTCCATAAGATTGGATCATAAAAGCATGTTGCCCTGTGCTAGCACTATGAGATGTGGCAGCAAATCCATCTCCTTCCACATCCGGGTGGGAGTTTTGTAGCAAAATAACCAGCTGCCAGCAGGAGGAGGCTCAATAACACAGCAAGTTTGTTTGCTTGACAACTACAGATATTTATGAAACTACACAATAATTACTTCTGTATCTCCAGTAAAAAAAAAAAGAAACCAAACCAATACATATTTAAAATAACATATATGTCAACATTCAGTTGTAAATCCTTGCTTACAGATAAGAAGGCAAAACATCTTTCCTTGTGGGCTTCACTACCCTGTCCCTATTAAGGACATTTCAGAGACACAGACCACTCCTGGATGAGAAATAGCAGAAGCTAAAGTTAAGTACTCACAGCTGTGCACATCATGTATCCCAGACCGAAGTCAAATCGGCACTGCTCATTCATGGAGTAGTGAATCCCTGGCAGCTGAGGAAGGGAAGGCCAGTCGTGTTCGAAGGGATCATCCCGCAGACAATCGTAGGAACTGCAACAGGCAAAAATTACAGGAACAGATGGGGCTGTGAGGCTTCCACAGTGTTTGTGGTTTCATTGCCTTTTTGTTCCAAATAAAATAGAGCCTACAATTTCTCAGATGCTGGTCCTGAAGAGCAGCTAATATTGCAATTATGGCCACATTCACTTTAGCACGTCGTATCTACCTTCAATGGATTCTACATGTCTTTTTTTGAAGCCCTTCCATTGTAATTTCCATTTAGCTTGCAGGTAAATTCCTATCAGTCTCCAAGCTCCTTATGTGAAAAGAATCAAAGCAAGAATCCACATGAGACCAAGAAGAAAAGAAAGTCTAATTAATTTTCCATTTGTGGAATTTCTTGCTGCCTGCAGCTGTCTTTCAAGTGAGGTTTGAAAAGCAGAGACCAGGGTAACCAGCCCAGAATACCACTGAGCTTACAGTTTCCCTGTGTCCTCCCTGAGAAGCAATGACTCATTTACAGACTTCACATGGGTTTGTTCCCTCTCTCTGCTTCTCCTGATCGCTTCCCAGCTCCATCCATAGTTTAAACTAAGTGTCCTTTCTGTGTGATCAACGTGGAAGTTTCTCCTCTGCTCCTAAGGAGTGAGGACAGCCTGTAGAATTACATCTGACCAAGTCATGCCAGCACAAAGGATTGATGCCAGTCCCACCAAATGGTTAACCCAGTGTAAGTATTGGTTGATTCACAACACCAGCACAGTCCACAGGGTCTCTGAAATGTCTCCCAGTTATTTTACAGACATAAGGACACCATACACGAGCCCATCCTGGCAATCATTAAGGTTGCCTTGAAGTTACCAATAGCAGAAAGCAGAATTTTGAGGTTAGATTTTCTTCAAAGTAAACCATCATTCTGCTTTGTTATAAGACTTTTTATAAATAGTTGTATTTAAAAGAACGTAAAGCAGCCCTCTAGGCCAGATGATTTTTATTTAATGGCTAAAGCTCTGGAGGATTTTGCTAATTGAAACAATCACACTTCCCTCACCATGTTTTTATTCCTTATTGCCACACCTAAGATATCTTCGATAATAAAAATATTGACAAAAAGACTGACTCATGTTTACTTCATGTATTTTGCTGCACTTTTTTCCTACTCATTTTCAGCTTTTGCTGGTTATAGTAGTAGTTTCCCTGTATTTTTATACAACTTGCACATAACAAGGGGAGGGTTTTTTTCTGTAAGGAGCAAAAAAAAGGTCATAAACAACAGAATTTGTCAGGGAACTCCACACAGGTCTAATGCCTGAAGTGTCAGGTCCAAAAAGGAAGGCAAGGGCATGGATGAAGCTGTTTAAACAGCTTTTGCATTTAAGATGCTGAAAGAAAAATTAACAACTGAAGAACTGATTCTGGAACCATGTGTGCTCTTCAGATATCTACTAAAGTCAAGGACAGTCCTGATCACTTAAAGGGCAGATTTTCCTCTCTAGGCAGCACCACCTTGTCACTGACAGGTATCATAAGCAACAAATGGCACGACAGACACAACACTGCTGGGCAGCCAAGGCAGCCCTCAGCTAGAGACTAGGGAAGGGAAGGAGGAAAGTCAACAGTGAGATTCACAACAATGCCTTCCATCATCCCTGACAGGACAGCAGATACACCCTCAATGTCCAGAAAATGAACAGACGCAAATGCAACCAAGATCATTTAGAATGGGCTGAGATCAAAGCGAAGGCGGGATGCAGAGCTGCTCCCACGCGCTCCCTCACGGGGGGCAGAGGCTGCCACGCAGTACTCACTGGAGGTAGCGGTTCAGCTCCTGCTGGCTGCAGCGGGACCAGTGGAAGCGGTGGAAGGCAGCCTGCACCAGGGGGGCCATGATGCTGCCCAGCCGGACCTCGTCCCCACAGCGGTTCCCTTGGCCGTCGTGCTCCATTCCTAAACTGCCCCGCGCACACAGAGACACAGCGGTGACGTTGCGGGTGGGCTCCGAGTGCTGTCCCCTCCCCATGTCACCAGGGGTTGGTGCCAGCAGGGTTCTGAAGTCCCATGGCCCTTGTTCACATGAGCAAAGTCATGGGAATAAGGGTGAGGCTGCAGCTAAAGAGCTGGTCTGGAGTAACTCCCGCATGGAAGGATCGACCCTTGAGAGTACCTTCATGTCATTAGCCTAATCCACTTTCGAAAAAACCTGAAAATGCCTCTTGTGGACTTTGTGCACATGCACATTTGTGAATTACTACAGCTAAATGTGAATCCATTTCTGAATTACTGAGCCTGCCCACCCTCCAAGAATACTAACAGAAATGTTCCCTGGCTCTAAGCTGGAGCTATCCAGGACTTTATGTAACTTCTAAAAAAAATTACACCTTAGCTTGGATTTAAAGTATTTTGCAACTGCAGACTTTTTTTACATGGAAATAAAGAAAAGCACCACACAGAAAGCTAGTTCAGACAAGCTGCTGTTGCCCAAGAGCAATCCCACATTGTTTAAATGTGAAACAGCCTGGAAAGTGGTGGATGCTTTCTAGAAAATTACCCCAAATTACAGATATTTTAAAATTTCTTTTTGGATTTATTATGAATACATTTGTTCCTTTCCTTTGTTAGGATCTTATATTGCCTTTTTAATAAGCACTATTGGACTAATGTGGGCAATATCTGTCCATAGTTAAACCAAATTAACAGACTGGGGCTGAATATGACCTGAGGGATTACAAACTTTCTGCAGTGGTGTCTCTTTTAAAGCCCATGCTGCGTTCTTTTCATTCCTAATTCAAAAATTCTGGAATCAAATACTAACTGAGTCTCAAATAGGTGTCTCTGTCTAACTAAGATATATTTATGGTGATTTCAATAAATTTTGGCACTTTATTGTTTAAAAAAAGAGAAAGGGCCGGCAGGCTTTCTTAGGGAAAACAGAATAGATGGAAACTATTCAGAAAAAGCCTTCTGGTAACTGTTATTCTACCAAAGAGAAAATGGGAAATCAGTGGGAGTTCTCTGGAGGGAAAACAGGGAAACTAAAAAGAGCTGGGAAAAAACAAAGCTCTAACAACTGCTGCCCAGGCACGGGTTCAAATCATGTCAAGAGGTAAAATGATTGCATTTTTTATATGAGATATATAGAACAGTTGTAACTGCAGTGCTTGGCACCTCGCTTCTATACAGTATTGTTTCCTTTATCAGCAGTAACATATACAGATTATGTACTTATTTAGTATGGATTGCTGGCAAGAATACTGTGTTTCACTGACTCAGTGAATTCATATTTCTTTATTATGGGTACTTTACATTTCCACCAGGAGACTACAATTCATCATTCAATCTAGTCCCACAGCAGCCCTGGAAGATATTTTGTTATTAGTTCTTTTTTCCCATTTGAAAATCCCAAAATATAAAGCTTACTTAAGACCATAAAGAAAGCTTTGTGAGAGCTGAGACCTGAAACCAGAGCTAACCCTGAATATTGTTTCTTAACATCAATTGCATATGTTCAATGACATCAGCATTTGTCTGTACCAAAAGCCATTTAAGGCACAACACAGATGTCCAGTTGTACTCACACATGTCCAGTTTCATGAGCCACCACAAATGCAGATGAAAAACCATCTTCATGGTTGAGAGTGCAGCTCCGGACAGGATGGCACATCCCAGTGACAGGAGCGTAGCCTGTGAGAAACACCAAGTGTTTCACAAAATGAGCAAGTACAGAAAAATCAGCGTGGTGGGAAGCTCTAGGGTGAGCTCTGTTCACTGTTGTGACACAAGCATAGTTGAAGTGATCCTCTCAAGACCTCTGCCCCCAAACATTTATTATGTGCTCCTTCATCTAGGAAACAGATGAAACCAGCCTTGAACAAATGAAAACTTCCTGGCTCACCAAGAAGATTCTTGTCACCTCTTGGACTGCCCTATGATTGCCTTTTCTAAGTGCATAAGACAACAGAGGCAAAGAACACCACGTGCTGCTGTATGGAGCAGCCAAATACCAGCCCTCAGGGAGCAAAGCCCCAGCCCTGTGTTGACAGCAGTTCTGGCCAACTCAAAATGAATGGGAAAGCTCTGAGATTTCTCCCCTCTGGTGAAAAACCTGATCTCACATGAGGCAGAGGTCTGAAAAAAGAAAAAAGTGGACAGCGCTTGGCCCTGCTATGCCAGACCTCTCTATGACCACATTTCATGCAATTCAGCTCTAACACAGCAACAGCATTGGAACTTTTTAAACACAAAATCTATTATTTAATCTTTGCGCATTTCCAGGACTGTGTACATATGTATCCCATTTTCTTTGCTTCAGTAAGAACACAGAAAGGATCCAATAGGTAATCAGTAAGAAAGGATCAAATAACAAGTGAAGCAGTTACAACTGAAAATGGCTCAATGCGGAGCTTTTGAGGAAAGAAAACACTGCGCACAGCTCAGCAAAGGAGATACAATTAAACTTTAAGTGGCTAGCCTGGCTCGGTAACAAATGCAAATGCAGAACAAACCCAGACACACACCTTGCATGCCTGATGGACCAAAGTCCTGCCTGGTGAGGAAGATGGCGTGGTCGTGATACTCGGCGTGCCCAGTGTCGGGTTTCTGCTGCAAGTAGGCCCAGCGACACACGTTCTCCAGGCTTTGTGAGGGGTTCCCAATCTCTATCAGACTCATAGACTGCAGTCACACAGAGGAAAAAAAAAGACACCAAGAGTTGTTTATTAAAAGCGCGGGCAATTTTTTCCCCTACTTTTTCGGGCACTTGACTAAATATCACATTTCCATTACAAGTTTGTTCTTAATTAAGAGATACTTACACTTCAGAAACAAATTTTACTGGATCAAGAAAGCAAGAAAATAGCTAAAGTTCATGGTTAGATTGTGATTTCTGCATTTAATGAGATCTAAGATATAACAAAATTAAAAAATAGACGAGAAATAAAAAGATGGGTATTCTAATGACAAAACTCATACTGGGTTGTGCACTCTTATTATTTCTATGCCATCCTGGCATCAGTTTACATCACTTCATCATCTCTTTACCATCACTTCCAGACTGGATATACAGTTCCTGATGGAGCCCATGTCCCTTTAGGAATCACAGCAGTCTCAACCAGGAGAGGCTGACCCAGCGTGGGGAAGATCAATGCCTAATGGCCAAGAAAAGCCTATCACAACCACTGCAGAGAGCCAGCACCCTGTCCTGTTCATCAGCTGCTTTTGTCATGAAATGGAGCTGTTTAGGCCGTTCTGTCAGACCTTGGCACACTCCTGGATGCTCTGTTGGTGTAAAACAAGTACACTTTTTTAGCTGTACTTGAATCGTTACTTCCAGAAATGGACTTTCTCAGTGACTTTTAAATTGCATTTTCTTTATCCCATTACTCATCTGAAGATCATTCAGAAGGTAGAACACAACTTCCCACTGTGAAGTGCCTTCTCCATGTAAACCACACGTTACATGGGTGGTGAACTGACACGGCTTGGCTTGGCTCTCCAGTGAGCTGATGTGTTAGGTGAGGTGCAAAGAGCAGTTCTCTTGAGCAAAGACAAAAAAGGCATTTTAAAATCCAGCTATTACATTTGTCTCCTTTTTTTTTTTTTGCATTAAGTACTTTCTTCAGAGTTCCCAGCTAATTCTGTTTGATACTGTACACTGCTAAGACTTTAGAAAGCTTATTGTATTTGGAATACTGTAAAATGTATGACTAACTGACCTGTCTCAGGACTTCCAGGATTTGTAAGAACTACAGATGTGAACCCTGGCTTTTCATTTGCAAAAATTATATTACCATGACAACACTGTAATCATAACAAAACCCACTACAGTTTAGATGCTATACTGTACTGCAAGCATTTGTCATTCCAAAATACTTAATGTAGAGCAAAACTTAGCCTAGGCCAAAAATAAGAGAGAAGTAATACAATTCATGTTTAAATACAGATGTATTTGACGTGTCTTCTAATTTAATGCACGATGGAGTACGTAGAGTATTGACTACATGAAAAAGAAAATCCTCAAAGGGTTGTGGAAGAACAACTGGAATTGATAAAAGAAGCGTCTGCCAAACTGAGGTCTGATTTTGGCAAAACTAAGATATTACAATTCTGCAAATGTTCAGAAAAACAAATTTATAAACCAAATAGAGGCACAGTTTGGATTCTGATACCAGTGTGGAATGAAAAAGTTGTAATATAATCCTGTGCTGGATCATACTGCTTCCAGACATAATTCCCTTGGAAACTGAACTAATAACTGTATTTTAAATGGTGGGACAGTTGTGGTGCCTTTATTGAATCTTTGTATATTTATAAGAACATACTTAAACAAACTTTGGGTCACTAATACAGGGCAAAATCCTGGCTCTTCAAGAAAAATTCTAGTCCTTTAAACTGGGTTTGACTGTTGCTGAGGTCTTTACTAACATCCATCAGTGGTAAAACAAAAACAAACAAGCAAACAAACACAAAATGTATCTGTGTCACCTTCACTCTTATTTCTCTATAACTGCAGAAAAAAGATCAATTCCTTCAAGAAGCTCAATAAAAAATCTGACTGCAAGACTCAAAAGAAAAGAATGCTGTAAAATGAAGTTGAGGAACCTCTATTTTCTGATGTTTGCTAATACTTCCTTATTTCATAATGACCTCCTTGTGTACATTCTGCCAAATGAAAAATTGCATCATTTAAGACACAATGATCAGAAAACAATGAAAACACACACCCTATCAACATATGCTTTGTTTAAGGGTATCCAATTATTTGCAAAGAAGTATTGAATTTGCATAATCAGCAAAAAAGCATAGAAAATAAAATGTCAATTATTTCCTAATAACCACTGCTTTATAGCTTTCCTCTGTTATCTCTTCCCTGCCCGCTAAACCAAACCCTTGTTGGTGGAGTTCATCACAAAAGCAAAATATTTGTCTCTGAATGAACTAAGAGAGCAGGTTTCAGCACTGCTCTGATTAACACCGAGTCTGCCAGAGGCCAGAGCAGTCTGGCACAGCAAAGCAGCAGCTCCCGTGGTTCAGGCACTGCCCTGGCATCTGCCGTGAGTCAACAACTCTCTCACTGTATTCTGAAGTCCATTCCAAGAGCAAAACCACAGGCTCAGTCCAAGAGAACTTCAATGCTTACTTATCAAAACATTGATTTTAGAGTTTGTCTTCAAGCAAATGAAGTTGGACCAACTGGTTAATACGGAGCATTGTGGGGTTTTTTCCTCCAATGCAACAGGAAGAAATTAAAAAAAAAAACCCTTTCACATAAAAGAGGAAGCGAGAACACACAAGTCTTATAAAACATGTTTTAGCTGACCCAATGTTTTTGCCAATGACACAACTTTAACATCATAAAACTGAACCTTACTGCTCTTTAAGTTGAGAAACAAGACATCCACTAGGAAATCAATTATTTTGAGTGTCCATGTGCTATGAATGTAAGTAGCAAGTCTAGATCCTGTACGTGAAGAGGACTTCAGAGAGTGAGAGGAAAAACTCGGTCTGTCTGCTGAGTACTCCAAGTCCACTGAGCACTCAAATCATCCCTTGTCTTTCCTCACTGTAATGCAGCAGCCTGAAAAGAGAAAGCCACTTGATTCCTAGCAAATTTTTACCTGAATGACCACTTTCCACAATTTGCCAAAGACTTTCAGATCAGAAAGGCTCCAACAGTGCTAGCAGCAAATATTGCATGGCCGGGGAACCATCAGTGAGTCAAGCTCACTGTGCTGTGCAACTGCACTGGCTGAGACTGAAGAACCACGAACACCGTGGTCCTCTCCTCACAGCAGGCAATGGTATGGCCAGAGAAGGGAATTAGAGGTAGTGTTTCCCTCCAAAGAACCTCCAAGGTTCCAGTGGTCTTTGGATCAAAGACTTCCTAAGCTACGCATGCCTTTGTATAGAATTTTATCCACTTTTCCAGCTGCCTTGCCTTTACAGATAAATGATGCTGTCCTGAAGAAAGAAGCTTAGGAGATCATTGGACCAGGCAAAGCTTGTTAGTTGACAGGGCAGATGTCATATGTTTTAGAAGGATGTTGTCCAAAAATTACTCTTGTAGAAATATCAGATAACAATAATATTTTCTTTTAGATTTCAATGTGGGCTTTCATCAGAGCCCAACCCCTTATTAAATGGACAAAGCAAGTAACAAAGAGGAAAAGAGATGAGCTGTGTGCTGTAATAATGGCTGAAAGGTAAAATCCCTTTTTGTCCCACTGCAAACAGGGGAAGTTGGGGGCCAGCAGGCTGCACATGGAGAAGAGGTGTAGGTGTTACTCTTGGCCAGTAAAGGGCCCACACTGCCAGGAACTCGCAGGTCCTGCAGCTGGCTGGGAGCTCTGACCTGGCTGGGAAGGACCTCTTTCCAAGCAGGACAGCAGGCCTGTGGAGAGCATTACTCAGCTGATCAGCAGGAAAACTGCCAATGGAAAGAGAAACTTTCCTTCTCACAGCAAGAAAAGCAAAAAATCTGTGAACTGCTGATGGAAACAGATGGAGATGTTGGCCAAGAAGTGGAAAGGGCTCAGCTGGGAAAACATCCCCCAGGCGAGGAGACACCACAGAGGGTGACGAGGACAGTCTGCCCTACAGAACTAGCTGAGGCCTTTTCTCTGGGAAACTCAACATCTACCAATGCTGCACATTTTCCTTCCTTTTTTTTTGATCCTGCCTTCATTTCTTCTCCACTCCCTTCCTTCTTAGATGGAAGCAACAAAAAAAAAAAAAAAAAAAAAACTGATTTGCAACTACCATTCATACAAAGAGGAAAAGCAGGGGAGTAAGAAGTGGTTGAAAGCCAGAGACGTCTCAGAACCTTTTTTGCTATCTGTCTTATTCTTTGGGAAGTTATCAGTTCTCTTATATGAACACACTGAAGAACAAGTCATTCATTAAGCTGACTGGAAAGTCTTTCAAATACTTGTGGAGAGTATGGGACAAGGAAGAAATATGTGATTTTTTTTTTTCTTCAACAATGTCAAAGTTATCTTAGAAGAAAACTGCAAATTTAATCTATATTCTACCCAAGCCTTTCAAGAATGTTCAAGCTGCCGGCCCATGTGAAAGACACACTGGTGTCACAGACAGAATGGCAGCTCCTCTTAAGCAAATGTTTTATTTATCTGATATTTGGCATCACTGGGTACAACTTCGCAAAAGTGATGATGAGCAGGAAACTGGTGATAAGAACATGAGAAATTTAGGCTGGTCAGAAGCTTGGAACCTTTCCTAACTCATCCATTAGGTGGTGCTCCAAGAGAACCAACGTAAAAGGCTTTGCAGCTCTTCAGTAGCTCCAGGAGGAGCAGAAATATTCTTAACATGACAGGCTTCAAACTATAGTAGGAAAAGTTGGACCACAGCAGTGCACACGTTCAGGAAACAATTTAACATATGACTTTCCCTTCCTGAACGTGTAAAGTCTCTGCAAAACACACGGTTTACATTGCTTCTACTTGGCACTTCTATTGCTCATTGGATATTGGATTAGAACTTCTATATTCTTCTCTCATCCTGAACAAGACAAGCACAAGATAAATAAATACAATTATTGAACGTCCATGGTAACCAAACTAACAAAAATAGCTCATTCAGCAAACTGTCATTTTGCATTCAAAGGATTTGTAAAGCTTTCTTATGGCAGCAGTTTGTAAACATTTTTCAGTCTCTAATTCTATATAAATGTAAGCAGATCAGGAGTACAAAGCACTGTTTATGCTATCAGCCAGCTCCACATTCTTCAAGGTCCCAACAAAACACACTGGGAAATTATATAAACTCTAAGCCTAATATATAAATAAGGGAATTCAACAATTCACCCAGATAAAAAACAGGAGGGGCAATACCTCTTCTCTTCATCCCCAAATGAAACATATGAAAACAGTGAAAAAATATCAACAACTGAAAAAATGCTACATCATATGTGAGTCCTGGCCTTGCAACTCAGCCTGTGCAGAACTGGTTACTGGTATTTGGATATGACCAAATACTGGGGTCAACAACTCCATCCTCAGACACATTTGTAAGCTTGATTCCTGCTGATTGTTTCAGGTCTTCTGCATCTATCAATGACAGTGGAAAAATAAGATACTCAACTCACATTCATGACCTAGTACAAGGAGAGGCTGGAGGAGGCTCAGGAAAATCTCAATATATATAAATACCTATTGGGCACGGAATAAAAATGGCTGAGACAGTCTTCTCAGTGGGATTCAGAGAAAGGAGAAGAGGCAATTGGCAAGAAAAAAAGCCTTTAGGAGTGTTACTGTAGTTTTACCATAAGAGTGGCCAAACATTGGGAAGGGTTGTCCAGAGAGGTTATTGAGTCTCTGGAAATGTTCAAAACCAAGCTGGACCAAGTCCTGAACAACCTGCTCCAGGTGACCTTGCTTTAAGCAGGGCAGTTGGACTAGATGATGTCCAGAGGTCCATTCCAAGCACAGCAATTCCATGGCCCTATTGTGCCGCTCCTTGCATTGTCAGGCACAGGTGCTCTCAGCCAGAGTCTTTGCACCTTCCTGGGAGAGGCAGAGGTAAGTGGAGGTGCTCATCCATCCAGGGAAACAAGAGGATCGACAGCAAAATAATGACAAACAGCAGATTTAAGGAATAAATCTGATTTGTGCTTCCAAGGCTGCCTTATGGGAAACAGAGAGAAAGAAGAACCTGACTCAGACTGAGCCACACTTCCATCCTGGCTGAACCAAGAACATCTCCCCTGCTTACATCAAGCTTAGACATGAAAAGGTCAGATGGCAAAGAGAGCATCATTTATGAAAATATCGAAGGTAAAGCCCTGTCCCAAATGAAGGCAGCAGGAGCTCTGCTAATATCTCAGACATACAAAATTGAAAAGTCCTTCTCAGCTGAGCAGTCCTGTCCTATGAGGTTGCAGGCATCCACTCCATAGCACTTTCTTCCTGAACTACTACCTCAAAGCCGTTTGGGTTTTCTTCCCTCCTCTAAGGTATTTGAGAGGCACTCTGCACTGGTAGTCAGGTTCCTCTTTCACTCTGACCAAGTTAACATGTGGACAGAGTCCAACCACTTGTTATGATGCCAACACTGGTTTACAGATTATGTGGATTTTCTCTCCCTCCTGGCTGCATTTCCAGATGCCACGGAGCAGAGCCAGCATCCCTCAGCCCATCCCACCCTGCTCCAGGCTGAATACAGGCCACTCGGGCTGTGCATGGCGCCAAAGGAGAGCTCAGGGGTGTCCTGCACTGCCACACTCACATTTCCCAAGAAATAACCCTCACAAATCCTCAGGTGGCTGCATTTATTGAAACTCCTGCAGTCCCTGCAAAATTATTTCCAAGTGTTGTTTCATTAATCACTGTATTAATTACATCCATCCCAGCTAACATGTGCTTTCCTCTGCGCTGTGCAAGGGCAGCTCATCTGCACACAGAGTCACCATTGTCAGTGGACAGAGCGTGGGGCTGGAGCCAGGAATTTATGAGGTCTTATCCCCAGCCTGCCAGTGGCCTTCCGTGTGGCCTTGGAAAATAACACTTAACATCTTTGTTTTTTTAGCTGTAAAATGGGAATAATAATCTTTCTTCATTCACCTCAAAAAGGCGATGAGAGGATTTTATGCAGTGCTCAGTATTTAAATGTTTCCAAACAAATTTTAGAATAACCAGTCAGGGTTTTTAAATGCATGCTCAGCTCATCTCTTGCAACCTCCTCTGCACTTGGTGCTCGTGGTTGCTTTGCTTATATCCCTGAGTATTCTAGAGCTAGCTGTATTACAGAGCTGTTACAACCAAAATAGGTCTAAGTGGAATAATTTGCACAAACATTGAATTATATTAATCTCAAATATATCCGCAGTTGCCAAAATTTGGAACCAATCTTCCTACTACTGCAGTCAAAAAGGCAGAAGCAAGCCAGCTCATCTTTTTCCCATTTGAGGAAAAATGCACTGCATGTACCCTGTTTACTTATTTGCAGTATCCCATCACATCAAAAAAGCCAGTGACTTTGGAAGTCAATGTCAAGAAAATGCAGAGAAATGCACTGTGGCTTCTGAACCCAACACAGATATGGAGCACCCTTTGCAGAACACATTTTTCTATCCTTATGACGGAATTGATAAATAAGTGGGCAGCAGCAAGGCACAGCTGAAGCCTTCACATCAGTCTGTGTACATCATTTGTTGGAAGTACTAAGAGAAAAGTGGAGAGTCAGGGAAGGGCTGGCAGCTCCTGCAAGTCCTGCAAAGCTACCCCAGCCCCAGCCCAGCCACACTGCCTGCTCCCCAGACACACCACCCAACCAGACCCCAAGCTTGGTGCTCTTGGCAGGGCTCAACCTGCCACCCCCTCAAAGTCCTGAGGTGATAACTCACACAAAGTGCTAATTCAGTAAAACCATGTCAGATCTTTTGAATTCGTCCCTGAAGTAATTTCAGCATGTGATCACTAAGGAATATTTTCCGTTTTTTCATCTTACCAGGGCAATTAATGCTATTCCTGAAATTACTGAAACTTCTGCATGTACAGTTGCCTGTGTTGGAGAATATTAAAAAATAAGTACATTTGAAAGAGTGGAGTACCTTCAAGCAAGAACCAGTGAAAGGTTGGTTGCTATGCAACTCAAGTATTGTCCATATTATTCTTATCAACAGATGACATATTGTATAAAATAATATAATTGTCTGAAAAACCCCACAATACAGTAGAAGGCTGCTCAGGGTGGAGAATTGGCAATAGCTGAGAGTGCTGTCATAAACCTGACGTTGATGGTACATACTTCATCAGTTACAGAACCATAATGTAATTATTATGATTATTTAAATGGCACCCTTGATAATATATATAAATTGCCTGCAGTGAAGCAAATGAATCCGAAGATATTAGCTCCATGCTTTCAAAAGAAATGCTTACTCAAACAAGACTGGGATAACATTTTCACGTTGTGAAGCCAACCACACTGCTTCATTCATGCACTGCCTTAACTTGTAGACGTACTCTACTTAATAGTAGATGTTTTGAATATATATTTTCCTAAAAATTGTTAGTGCTCATGTGTGGGACAGTAAAATATTCAAGACTTTGTTCTAATTCCTCAGAACAGGTTCAGAAAATAAGAACTATACACTTCTCTCTGCTTTTCCACCGCTAAATTATCCCAAACATTTAAAGAAAAATCTCCTCACCTTCACTCCCTGGGAGTCCTCTGATCAGGAACTTTAAAAACATAAACAGAAAAGGATGTATTCCTATACAGCCATGGTATGCAGGTTCCCACATCACAAGGTAGAGGAGCTCTGGAATGATATCTTGTATATATACTTTTTACTATTTTTTGAAAGTGATAGATTGTCTTTCTTGTAAAAAAGAATCAGATATGGAAATGCAAGAAAAATTATATTTGGGGAAATCTTGTGATAGCAGAATTATTCCACTGAAACCAGCAGGACAACTCAGAAGCTAAAGCACTGTACACTGCAGATTGTGGATGTAGAATCCAGAAGCAGAACATCCACAAGCAGATTACACAGACCTGCAAATGCTGCTTCTGTGATGTGGCCAAAGACCTGACAAGAAATGATGGCTTCTGTCCTCCACCCCAACTCTCCTCTCTAAAGAATATGAAACTGGTAACTTTCAAATTGTAAATGGACAAAGCTTTGCTCTTCACAAGAAAACGAAGATCCTTAAGATGGAATGATAACTGCTGCAGCCACTGTCTGCCATCTGGAAACTGGCAGAAATAACCAGAGCTCACACTGAGCTAGATCTATAGGGCTAAAGATGAATAATAATAAACACATAACAATTATGAAATACCCATGAACTAACTAAGGACTGCAAAGAAGTCACTAGCCCAGGTACTAATTCTGCTGGCCTCCTCCACTATTGCAACATCAGATTGGTATGAGATTCATAAGTCAACCTGCAATCAAATTTTTGCCATTACAACAATTACAAGGATATTTCAACCATTTTGTAATTCAATGTTAACTACACACTCCCTGAACTTTCAATCACAAAATGGCAAATATGACCTTTTTTTTACATTTTACTTTAGGACATACATCTGATTAAGCTTATCCAAAGTGCACAACTACATCATCATCATCATCACTGCAGGAAAAGCAGAGATGGACTGGTGTGTTTGGTTCTCAGATGGGGAAGCTCCAACAGAAAAATTTAACCCATACCCAGGTAATCAGTCTCCTGCAGAGTCCAGACTAAACCTGAGAGCTCCCTCATTTGCACCAGGGAGGAAAATTCTCAGTTGGTATTGAGCGGGGTAAGCTGGTGAATGCCAGTGGAGCTTCACCATCTGCACTGGCTCTTTGTTGACAGCATTCCAGCAACTTCCTTGAACAGACATGGAGTCATCTAGAATCCAGGTTTTCTACATGAACATGGAAAACCCAGCACTCCAGTCACAGGAAGGTGCATCAGACATTAACACTCTGCTCTGAGCAGCTGGGCCTGATGCTGCATTGGAAGCACTGAAATCACATGTCCTTAACCAAAGCAATTATCAACATACTTGAAATGTCCTGTTCTTGTTCCCATGGAACAAGATGCTGACTTGGCAGTAACAGGACACAGGTACTGAACAGATCAATACTTTTGAAACCCATTTAACATTTTGTCCCTCTTTACCCAAGTTTTGTCTGTGGAGCAACCCCTTCCACAGAAACTGAGAGAAAGAACACTTGATATATTTAATTATAGATTTGATCTGCAGAGCTCTTACCTTCTGGCCCCTATTCCACAGAACACCCAGTTAACTTTAAGCACGTGTGTAGTTTCCCTGATAATAAGCACAAGTATAAATGAGTTCTTAGAATGTACCCATAGCCCTCTTGCAGAGCTGACCTTGTATTGACTGCTACTTACATACAGTTGAACCAGAACCCGTTGTGTTTTCTTTAGGAACTAAAATATTCTCCATGTTTTATGGACTATTTCAAACAAATGTGAAAAGACAGACTGCCAGAGCTAAGCAGTAACTTCAAATGACACAGGAAAATCCAGAAGAAATGGAAATTATTTGAAATGTAAAGTTTAAATGATAAGCAGATATATATAAACATGAAAGTGCTTTATATTCACAGACTAGTAAGGATAATATATATGGATTAAAACACAAAATAAATAAATTTCCCCAGTAACTGTTCATAAAAGAATGAAGTCTACAGATATTGATATCCTCCATTTAAATTAACCTTTCCTTACCTTGCCGTAGCTCAGCAGGATTATCCTCACCAAGACAACGTTAATGTGAGCACCCAGGGACTCATCATGATAAATTTCATTAACCTGCAAAAGAGTTCAGTGCTTTAACAATGGTAACTATGAAGGCAGTGATTCAGCCAGTAGCTTTTATGCTCTGTCATTAGGCCAGACACCACTTTGTGATCATATTTAAAACATGAAAAACTCCACTAATGAGAGAGGGAATGGTTTTTTTTCCAAACTCTGCCGTAGTCTCCCAGCAGGCCATAATTTAGGGAATCTTTAAAAATAAACTTCAGATTAACAGGTTTATAAATGCCAGCCTAATTGCACTTGGAAGTATCATGGTGTGCCCACACGATACAGCTGAGCTGACCCATGTGTACCCACTGGAGCCTGGAGCAGGGCAGTCCAGGCAAAATCCCAAATATCTCTCTGCTGAGTAGGACCATGTATAGGGAAAGGGATGAGTGAGCAGAGAGACAGGACCTCTCTCCTGAGAGCCATTCACCAGATCAGCTCAGCTGCGCCCTGTAACTCTTCCATCTGGGACCCATCACATCACACTCTGCCAAGAGGATGTGTCTCCCCCAAAAAGCTGGTCAGGCACATGAGCTGCCTTTATTGTGTGTCAAAACTCATCAGTGTTAAACTTTGCAAGTAGAACAAAAGCTACAAAATGCCAGCAAGTTGAAATTGTCTTCTTTTTTTTTATACCAGAGCTACATAACTGAACACACACACACAGGGAAATCACCCCAGGAACACTGAAAAGAAAACTGTAAATATTTAGAGTAGAGAATGAAATGTGGATGAATAACAATTACTTAGGAAACACTGCTACAGGCAAGCTGGGCAAATATTAACTGTTAACAAGGCTGATTTAAGTATTCAGTGATGAAGACTTCATGAGACTTGGCCAAATGGCAGGGGTTTAGCTTTACAAATTAGAAGAGGCAGATGAGATCCCTGCAAGGCAAGTTCCTTCCCTAAAACCTCCTTCCCCTGGTAAAGGTTGCACCAAACTGAACTGTTTTGCTGGCTGGACCTAGATTTCATTTATTCCTGCAAACTAGATTCATTACTTCAAGCTAATAAATAACTTTCAGGGAACCTTTCATTTGAAACATGGTAAATAATGTCCTGCTACTTCAATCAGCCCCAGTTTTAATGGCCCATATTTTATCTCTTCAAAAACCATTAAAATTAAATACATCAGTGTAGGTTTTGCTAAGCAATCCCCACTGACATTTTAAAGTGAATTTTAATTTGTTTCATCAGTATTTTTTGACAGAAGAGCCTTATTTTATGCCTGGTAGGCATCCAAGTTTTCAACAGTCCTGAGTGTCCTGCTGAACCGCAGCTCCAGGAGGAGGCTCACACCCTCCAGGGCACCTGGGGAACATTCTCAGGGATGCAGGCTCGTTACTGGTTGACAAGCAAGCAGATCCTTGGATTAAGATGGTGGATGAGGAGCCCATGGCTATGAGTGGCCTCAGGGGCTTCTCTTTTCCTTGCAGGGTAGAAGGAGCTGATTATGTTCAAATCTGCTTTGTAAACAACCCCTCTAGAAATCAGATCATCAGATCATCAGATCTCTTTGCATGCTTAAATAAGACTTTAGAAGACTAACTTTATATTCTGAAATTTTAAAAACGCTCTTATTTTTACTTTGAGTACCATTGCTCAACACAGATTATAAAGAGGTAAGACATGAACACGTTTTGCTTAACAAAAATTATTTTACCCAGAAAAAGACCCTTGAACGCTGTCTAGGGAGGCAGGGATATTAATTTGCCTCCCTCTTCATGTGGTGAGAAGAGAGTACTCACATCAAGGATATGAGGTTGAAATAAGCTGTAAATTACCTGTACATGAAATGAGTATTAAACAAAAACTGGTGTGCATAGAGGACAGTAAACACAGCATGTAAATAAGTATTTAATTAGTTCATAAAGCATAATCCAAATTGGTGCACACCACTCTCTCATTAACTTCTAGAATTTAACCTAAGCCTCTTTTAACAATCGTTGAGTAACCAAACAACTGTATCGCTGTTGTGTGCCAAAGGGAATCTTGGCTTGCAAACATTGATGGAACAGAAATAAAGCACTGTTTGACTATTCATGCAAATGACATCTAACAAACAAACTGTGAATGAACAGAAAAGCACAAGCACTGTAAAAAGCTGCTTGGTTCTCTTGGGATCCTGGATTTTCTGCAGACATCAGGCCAATTCAAAGCTCTGGGTCTCGGTTTCATTAATAAGGATGAGCCCAAGCTCTCTTCGCCCAGCATCTTCCTCTGACCTAAACTGTAGTTTGCTAGGAGTGTCTCACTGCACATGAATAATATGCTGAAATAGATGCTTTTCCTTTTTTTTCAGCACAGTCTAAATCATACCTATTTGTTTCAGGAAGCTGTTAGAGATACAAGATAAATGTTGTGCTCTCAGAGGTTCATGAAAAGGCACACACCAAAAGGACCAACATAATCCCTAGCTCAGATTCTCCACATTTTCACCTCTTATTTCAACAGGAAAGCAGAGTCAAGCTAAAGCAGCTCAATGTATAGGGCAGAAGATGACCAACCAGCCTGTGCAATCAGAAAGCTCCAGGCTTGAGAACAACTCGCAACTTTGAAACTTAGTGCTTGAAAGCACAGACAGCCAGACAATGGAGATATGTGTTCAGATGCCTGTGCAATAAATATGCACAACTCTGGAAAAGACTGCAAGTACTTTTCCAGCACTGCATCTCCATGTACTTCAGCAGGACATCCTGGTTCATATCAACAGAAGAAAAGCCAGAGTTAATCTCCTGTTGTTCTTAGATCAGTAAGTCTAAAATTAAGTTGCTGCATAGAAGACAAAAAGTACACAGAGACCATCCCATAATCACAGCTCCTGAACTGAAGGCAGTGAATGAATTAAATCCTGTTAGATGTCCTACAGTGATTCAGCATTTATAGAGGGTGATGGAAAAGGCTGGGTAAATCTCAAAGAATTCAAAGCACAGTGAAACACTGTAAAGACACTTTCATCAAGCTATTGTAGTTCGCTAACTATTTTGGGATATCTTTGGTTTCTTTTTCTGGGATATTTCAAAGGAAAACATACACTTCTATTTAAAGTTTCTGTGTAGAAATCAGGCTGGCACAGATTGGTGCTACATAAAAAAACCAAACACTTTATTTACTTTTTTTATCTGTCCCTCTCTGCTAATTTTAAAATTCTTCTGCCTTGAGCAAGTTTCAAGTCAGCACAGTAAGCACATAGAATACATCAAAAAGCTAAAGGCAAGCCAAGCACCAGTGAGGTGTCTCATGCTTTGTAAAAGAAGCACTGGAAAGTTTTGATTACTGAGCAAAGCACTGCCTGATCCTAAAAGGGAATTTTGAAAGCTCCTGTAACACAAATAGTAATCAACAGCCTGCAGTTCTGCTAGTCTTGGTGCAGAGCAGGTTACCTGCTGATAGAGCTGGCAGGATTTTTAGGCAAAGTCAGGTGGTTCCTTGGATCCCTAATTAAACCAATGCACCATAGGAGAATAATCTGCGTATTTTGGCAAATCATCAGCAAACTCATCCATGCAGTTTGAAGGAGTCCCCAGCCTTGCAGAGTTTGTTAGTATCTGCTATGCAAAAGGCAGATCATTTCATGAGAACATGGCTCTTGAACCATAAACCATCGGGTTCGTCCCGAGGCGGCTCCATGGATTGCTCCTCACGCCTGGGTGAGCGCCGCTCCCCGGGCTCCTGAGCACACGCCCCTGTTGGACATCTCATAGCTTCAACCTCGGGCTACATCGGTGTCAAAAAGCTCTGACCCAGCACCAGCGGCCGTCAGAGGGCACATCTGACCATTTGGAGAGGGCATAAACCAAGAGTCATCTGGTTTTGCAGCCACCACAATTTGCTGATCCATCCAAGCTGATTAGCTCACTCTTTGATCACCCAGCATCCTCACACAACTATTGCTGCAGAAACTACTGAAGGCTACGTGCTCCCAGGCAGAGCTGGGACCATGTGTGGATCTCAGCCAGAGCAATACTGGAGAAGCTGGAGAGCATCAGTTCCTTCCCTGTGGGATGGCAGAGCTCCTGGCAAGCCATTGTTAGAGCCCAGCCTGAGATGCAGCTCATTCATCTGATCATAATTATCTGCAGCAAAGCCTCAGTGCCTGGTGGGCATCCAGTGATTGTCTATTTCTGTAAGAAACGTCTGGTTTGAATTACAGGATAGGAACCAGAAATGTCATGGTAGATACTGAGCACAAACTTCTGTAATCTGACCCTCCAAAAAGTGTTTCCCTCTCACTTTATTTTTCTGTGGTCCCATTTCAAACACCACTGTGCTCTTTGATTTTCATCACCTTCTTTATGCTTTTGAAGATCCCAAACGAGCATTTCTGACATTCCCAAAGCTTTATCTTAATCCCACAGGAATAACATTACATCAATTCCTCTGGTGGATGCACTATTGGTCACATAGAAAGTCATACAGCAAAATCAAGGGCTCCTAGTCTCCCTTTCTAGTCCGTACAAGGCATTTCCTCATTTCCTCAGAGAGGGACTCTCTTTTTTTCCTGAAATCTTTATTGAGCATCACAAGGAAAAAAGAAGAATGAAAGCACACAACACACATGAAACTTAAAGGTCAAACTGTGATCCCACATTTGGAAAACATCTATCATTCTGCTCAAAACCACATACACCGGGCAGTTTTAGAAGAGCTTGGCAATGTACATTTCAAAACAGAGATAAGAATCTCTCATTTTATATGCAAATATGAGTCTGAGTCCAGATTTACCTTCCCTGGTGTCAGAGTCAGTAACTAGGTGTTACCACTTCCAAGTTAGCTGCTTCTGATCAAAATGAAAAACAATCCCCAGCAGATGTGTTGGCAAGGCACTAGGCAGCTCCATGTTATGGGCCTCTATCTCATCTTCGACTGTAACATTGGCTTTAGAAAGGTCATAGACTTTGTTTTCTGACTTCATGACTAATTTATTTTTCTTAGTTTCTCCCGCAGGCTCTTGGAACTTCTCATTCCTGCTCATAAACCACTGCTGTGAGAAGTTTCTCTAAACACTGTAAATTACTTTTGCACCAACAGACTCAGTATTTTTCTGAACTACTGTCTCAAGATAATGTTAATAAAATCACCTATAGCATCATAAAATAATTAAGCAGACTGATTTATCTCTTTGCTACAAGAATAGGGGTGTGGTGTCAAAGTAATAAATATGGTGACCTCTTCAAATCTGAGTGGTTAGGTAAAGAAAAGCACCCAGAATTTGAAAGCTGATCCTAATTATCCACAACTGTCACAACTCAGAAATCTCTGCCTGAAACCTTTGTGGCTAAAGCTCATGTTGGTATTTGGAGTAAAGGAAAAAAATCTATCTTTTAACAGTACCTACCCTCTACCTTGAGGATGGTACCAAAACCAGTGTGATAGGGCAGCAAGGCACATTCCAGGTACCAATAATGAGCAATGCTCACCTAATTGACACTGGGAATAAAATCCCTGAGAAAATGAGCACAACCTGTAAGAGTTCTGAGAGGGTCTTTCCTGCAGGAACCCCTGAATGCCCAAGCACAACTACAGCTTCCACTGTAGGATAGCAATCAAGATAATGAACAAAAATAACCTCATGGAGGCCTCTTCAGACGTTGTTCACACCAGTCACAGCCACTGGTTTATAATGAACAGTCAAAATGTGGAGTTAACTCACATACATATATTGAAACTTTCAAACAAGCTGTAATTCAGCTACGGACAGCTGAAGTCCCTCAGATGAATAGAACTGGACTTACATTTGTTATTTGTGGAACTTCTTAGAGTTAGTTCAAATTTAGAGTGCCCATATTAAAATAAACTGATTTTAAATAATGAGCACTGGAGCTTATGAATTATTTAATTTTCAAAAGTCCAGTTGGATTCTACATTATTGAACTATCCTTGCTGCCTAAAAGAAATGCTTTTCAGTTTAAAAAGCATGATTCTGAAGACAGGGAGCACCATTATTTCAATGTATTCAATCATCACTTTCTTTTTAGCAGCTTGAATTAGACATGCTTTCAGGTTTTTATCCAACTGTCAGTTAGAAACCAATGGCATTTCTGCCCTTTCCTCTCATTAGGGACTGGCTGTTCTGTACCTGCAAATCTTCATCCCTCATCAGCCAGAGATACGAGAGCAGAAATCTCATCTATAATAGTAGTATCATGTACATCCTATTAAAGAGGACAGATAACACATTCAGCAGCGCCTCAGGGCCACAATTTCAAAGACATGTGTAGTGCTGAAAGATGCAGGTGAAAGACTCCAGGGACTTTCCAAAGCCCCCAGCTGCATAACTCTCATTGATTTCAGTTATTCAAATGAAAAGTTGTTTAATGTATTTGTTCTGGAGTTGAAGTTTCACTTGAAGGCTGGGGGATACGTAATCCCATGAGCTAATTTTCAATACTGATTCTCACTGATTTCAAAGGCAGGTAAATTACTAAATACTCAGATAAATCTAGCCCACACTGAGGCATAATTCTTATTTAGAGTCTACCTCCCTTTGAAATAACAGCAATTAGGCACTTAGCTACTTTGAGGAGATGGGCTTTAGTATCACAAATATTTTGGCCATATATCCATTACATGCCTATATATAAGTATTTTAATATCAGCTCTTTTACAGTAGAGGAGTGGAAAAGAATTTAAAGATTTTTACCCCTGAAAATTGCTTAATCCTCAAAACTACTTTTAATAGGGTTATGAAACAATGAATTTCAGTACCAGGACTGGGTACCAACAACACCCATTTCAAAATCAATGAACCCTTTCGGTTGAAAAAGCTCTTTAAGATTATTAAGTCCAACCATCAACCCCAGCATTGCCAAGATCACCACTAAACCATATCCCCAAGCACCGCATCAAACATCTTCTAAACATCTTCTAAACATCTCCAGGGGTGGTGACTCCATCACTTCCCTGGGCAGCCTGTTCCAATGCTTGAAAACCATGAAGCGATTTTTCCAAATATTCAATCCAAATATCTCCTGGAGCAACTTGAGGCCACGTCCAGATCCCACTGGAGAGCCTTCCAGCCCTCCAGCAGATCAACACTCCCATCTACCCTGGTGTCACCTGCACATGGACTGAGGATTCACTCAATTCCCCAATCCAGATCACTGATATTGAGCACTGCTGGTCCTGGGGAATACCACTTTGGACTGGTCACCAACTGGATTTGGTTCCATTTACCACCACCCTTTGGACTTGACCACCCAGCCAGTTCTTTTGTCCTCTGATCAGTGCACCCATCCAAGCCATTCAGCTCAATGACACCCATTCCGTGCCCTTCTCCTCCCAGAGCATAATGCAGTGAAAACCTTTTCTTTCCCAAGCAACAAGGTAATTTTACAACACCACTTCTAGCCTTGCACTTTTCTAGCATTTCCCAAACAATTGTACAAGCAGATACAGTTACTGAGGGGTTGAGATGCTTTCTTGCTGAAACTGAATTACCTTGCATGTTCTTGAGCAACTACAGAACTACATGATTCCACCCAAATATCTCTCCTCTGTGGAAATGCTCCTGCATGCTATAAATACAAAGCTAATTTGTGCAATGTGTGGGCTCGTGCTTGGAAATGCAGAGGACTGTGCAGGCCAATATCCTTCCCAGGAAAAAACACAGCATGACATGCAAATGAAAATGGTGCAAGCAGGAGGCAGCCGAGGGTCTCTAAAGCAAAAACAATGGCTTATTTTCCAAAGGTGACTGAATGTCCCGATGGTGCTGAGCAGAGAAAAGAGAGGAGGTCAAGACAAACCAGAGTTTTGTCAGAGGAAATGACTAGAGGATGAAAAAGGGGAGGCATGAGGCCGAGCTCACTGCAGTGGAACGGCTGGCGCACAGTCAGACAATACATGGCTGCAGCCCAATGTGTTAAAAATCCTCTGGCATCTATCACCATTTGTTTGGGAGTGACTTCATTTTCAAACTTTGGGATAAATATTAGCACAGCTATTCAAGATAGCCAGGACACCCAACCCCTGTTTTTTCTCACTTCATGGCTTTTAGGTGTGGACTGTAACACATCACTTAAGCTGCACAAAACAAATTTTACTGAATTTACAGTCATTGCACTGAGCTTGGAAAAAAAAATATATTGTTTTGATTGGGTTAGTGGTAGGGTTCCACCCAAGATCCCTGGGAAAAGTTAGTTAAGGACAACTGCTCATGCCATCACACACAAGGAGATCAAGCACAGTGGAAGAAGCAGCCATGCTGGGAGCTTCTTCTGGGAAAGGAATGTCTTGCCCCAGGAGGGACAATTCACCTAAGATTTATTTCATTTTTGGAACCTCAGAAATTCAACTATTTGATCACCTGTTTTATCTCCAGTAAATACCTTCACTATTATTTTATTTTGTTACCATGCATTCTTGATTTTATGCTTACTACCTCGTTACCATACAAAGGTAATTGATTCTATGCCTTGTTACAACTGCAAGCTAATTGATTACATCCTAAACCCAATAGGGTATACACAATCTGATGGTTATAAGAGGATCTCCAATTAGATTTAAAAATACAACTGGAATTGTTTGTCACTGCCTTTTGTTTTTCAGTGACCTTGGTCCTACATATCTCATCAGAAACACATTGCATACACGTGACCCCTAACAGCCAGGGACCCCAAGGCCTTTTATAAGTGGGCTCATTTCCTAAACAAAAACCCCCAGCCATTCAAAGAGGTAGAAGAGAGGGCAATGGGGGAGTCAGTGTGAATCTCAGGAAAGGAGACCAAAGCCATGCTCTACACAGAATTACACCTTGCACCCATCCAACAATGAGAGCAAGAGCTGGAGTTGCCCTGCTGAGAGGAAGGAGAGGTTCTGCATCGTGTTGTCCTTGGCACAATCCAGGTCCCCAGCACCACCATCTGCAGTAACAAACCCCTCCTGCCTCTCTGTGCTGGAGCTGGAAACAGGACTGGTTATCATCACCACCCATCTGCTAAAATACAGACTCCAGAAACCAGCTGAGTTTTGAAGGAAAGAGCAGGACAACACTGATGACTGCCAGCGACTATCCAGAGCCTTTCAAGAGGCCTTGGGGGTTTCAAGCAGCTCCTTGAATTCGGGCACAAGGCATGGGACACATCCTCAGTCCCCAGAAGACATGTTTCTACCTCAGAGCTCTCAACAGAACAATTGCTGCCTATGCCAAGAGCTGCTGTGCCCTGTGGGGATGGTTACAGAGGCTGCACTTTCTAAACCACTTGCAGAGACAGGCTGCTGAAGAGTTGTTATTTCTTGCAATTTGTGTCTTGGATGGTTTACTAAAATTAGGAAAAAGTATATTCCAGAGCTGGAACATTTATGGCTTCTTTACCATTACTATATATTTTAATTCTTAAAAATAGATTTAAGTGACATGATAAGTAAAGAGTCCTGCTTAATCTATTTTGGCCTGTTTGCCACATTCCTGGTTTGGCCTGTTTGACTTGTTAATTTAGAGATGCATAAAACCATCTGTTTCACTGTAGACTTTGTTTTAAGCCTCAGAGGAAACAAACCACACAAATAAATTAGATTCACCATGTCATTTCTGTTAGAATATATGCATTTACAACCATCAGAGCAGACACCAAGTACCCCATAACTCTAATGTCAGGGCAGGTTTTTAACTATTTACAATGCTGTTATAAAAAGTCATAACTGAATTTATATCACACAAGGGATTTTCTTAAATTGTATTCCACCTCTCATTTAAAATGAAAAACAGTGATATTCTGCACATTGCTAAAAGAACGTAATAAAGAAAGAAAAAAAAACAAGCTTCATAATTAAAAAAATTTATCTTGGAAAAACTACATCCCAGACAAATCTACCTAATAGCCTGGATTTCTGCCTCTGTGGTTTGCAAAGTGAAAGGAGTCATCTACAGGCTCATCCTCTTGACACGACTGCAAACTTCAGCAGTCAGACTCCATTTGTCAAAAACAGAGAAGACCTACAATTTTTACTCAACACTATTTTACTAACACACATTCACTGAGGCCAAAGCTTTTTCAGAAGTGTATTTTATTGAGAAAAGACTCCTGTTCCAGATGAGAAGGAGAAGGAAGAAAGTCATCCCCAGATGAGTTGTCTGTGAGGGGGGCTACCACTTACTTCTATTTCTTCAGAAAAAAAATAAAATATATTTTGATTTTGATCTGTATTAGGGATGGTTTTTCAAGTCTTCATTCTTTTCCAAAAAATAGTGTCCTTGCTTACTGTCTGGGGTACTAGAGGGCTGCTGCATTGATATTTAGAAATAAAAAGTGATTCTTTAAAACACAATATTCCCTAGTGTCTCCTTTCATCACTCCTACACTATAAAGTCTGTTACACAGTCTATGGTTCTGAAGATTAAATATTTAACTAAGGCAACCTAAAGATGTCAGTCATGGAGTAAATACTAAATCAATTTAAGAAAGCTCAGTGTTACACTGCATAACATTTTACTGCAGTGTGAACAAGGAGCAGGGAGGTGGCCTGGGACCTAAAGTGGCTGTTGAGAAATCAAAGAATTCAGCAGAGTAGTTTTAAAAATGTAAAAGCCAGCTGTAATTTCTGTTAGAACCTTATTTGAAGACAGTTCTCCAAACCATGTTCCTCAGCAGGAAGCTTAGGTTAAGGGAATATACAGCTGAAACATGACTTCCAAAAACCTGAGCCCCTGACCTTGTGTCCCACCCACCAAAGCACATAAGAAGAACTTTGAACATTTTAACAGTCCCACACTCAGCTTCTGTCTTGGCTCCTTTTTTTTGCTTCTCCCCTACTGGATTTTCTGAAAGTGGCCTGGATTTCCCTCCTAGAGTTATTTTATCTCCTGCCATGAGATCTGTTACGTCTTATTCAAATGGCTTACCCAACCTACATTCCCAGCCCTTTCAGAGCCTTCCCACCGGGCAGCGAGCAAGGCTGTACTCACAATGTTCATCAAGGTCAGCAGGTACTTCTGAACATGTTCTTTCCCATGGAACTGAACAACTGAGTCATCAACCCCCAGGAGGACCTCGATGTTGTAATCATCCTCCGTGGTGTGCCTTCGGCGGCGCTGCCTCCACCTCTGCACCTGCTCCTCCGCGAGGCCCAGCGCGCTGCCGAGATGGTCCAAGGCAGTGAGGTTGGAGCCTGGGATCAAACACACAACAGAGTTACCAGCCAGGAGAGGTTCAGGTTTCAGCTCTGATTAATATGAAGCAGCAGCATTTGTTATGTTCTGAGTGTTGTATAACAGCATTAGTTTCACAAAATGTCAATTAAAAACTACCTAAATGAGAGAGAAATATGACCCAAAATGGTTTTATTTTGCAAAGTAAAAGCAATACTTTCTACAAAGTAATACTGCATAATAAATACAGGCCCCAAAGAGCAGCAGGTCTTACCAATGTCTTGATGAGAAGAATGGGGCTGTTTGCAGCAAAATACTTGTTGCTTAAAAGTACTTCTAACAGAATACACTGTCCAGGGATCCTGTGCTACCCAGGGTAGCCTCTATTTCGAACAACCAAAGATAGACACACACTTCAAAACCTGATCTTGCTGCCCACAGACTCCTATTTCAAGATAAGTGCAGCTGCCAGTACAGCCTTTTGCTATCCACACAGGTACCACCAAACCTGTCCCCCCAGCCTCAACCCTTTAGCTCCTTTCCTGGTTACACACATGCAATCCAACAGAAGTGACAAGGATCCTATTTATCATTACAACTCAGAACCACATTTTAGATACAAGATTAATAAATTTATAGCTACATCCACAATTTTTAACAGCTTTTCATCCTTCATTCCAAATTTACCATATCACTTTGCATCACTGTATGTCACAGACCAGCCCACCAGACACAACAGTTGTCTCCTTCATTACTAATGATTTCTAACAGTTCCTGTGATATGAAAAGCATGTTCCCTGACAGGATGGACATGCTTAATGTGGCACTTACCTACTAAAAATTAACATGAAAATATGGAATCTTGACATTTCATCCTACAGAACAATGATTAGCATTCATATCATTATTACCATTTGCATTACAAGAGACTGGAATCACCACTGAGAACCTCTTGATTTTAGGAAATGTCAGGAAAGACTCAGAGAGGTCAGCAAAAGTACAGAGTGGGCTGTGGGTTGAGTAAAGGTCCCAATGTCTCATTCACAGAAATATAATGGGAAGCAAAGGGAGGAAGCCCAAGCCATCACCTTCAAAACAGAAATGAGAAACAGCTCTTGGAAATGTTACAAAAGTGGATTCTCCATTTTCATTTATTGAAGATTTCACATCAAAAGTGGCTGCTTGGGAAGGGAATGAGTCACCAGATCACTGGGCTCATTACAAGAACATCTGTGCACTTGCCTGAACTTTGCTGCCGCAGGCTGCTGTGTCAGCAGGTCCTGGGCAATGTGCAGCCTGAGCAGTGTCCCCTCAACTCCCCACTGAGGTGACAGCAACACACCGACCTGCACAGCCTCTGGCTGCCAGGAGGGACACAGACACCAGGCATCCCCAATCTCCATGGAGCAATCCTTACTGCCTGGGCCCCAGGCTGTGCCTTGTGTGGTGAGAAGCTGGTCTCTGTTCTCCTTGAAGAGCCCTCCAGGTAAAGGACAGCCCCTGAAAGACACAGCTTCCTGCCAGTTTCCAGCGAGCTTCAAGGACATGCTTGTCCTGAGATCCACAGCTGCAGGGATCTCCTCTGCACTGCACTGGCAGGGCTCCCCTTGCCCAGTGGACAGAGAGAAGGTGCCATGTGGTGGTCTAACGCTCCCACAGAGCCCCAGTGTCCTTCTCCCCAAACAGCAGCATTTAATGTAGCTAACAAGCACAACCACCACGTTCTCGTTACCAGCCTCAGGGCTCCCAGCAGCTTCTGCTCCTGGGGCCACAAGCTTTTATAATTATTTTGGTCAGAATCCATGATTCAGCACAAGAATTCATTCCTCACGCAGAGCCCAGCTGTCACTCCCAGGTGTACCATGGAGGGCAAATGAGCCTGGCCTGGCAGCACTGGAGGCAGCTCTTTATCAGACTCCAGACCTGCCAAGCAGCCAGCTCCAGCCCTGCCTCGTGGATTACTCCACCAGGAAAACTTCAGTGTTAAAATTTCCTTGCTAGTGCTCAGAAGTAATGAGCAAGCCATCATAGTTGAGGCTTGCTATGGGATCATGGGGCAATCATATATTCATGATCTATAAGACAAATCACAGTTACTGTAAAATATCACCATAAATCTTAAAAGCTCTGTAGAAAAGTAAGCCTAGGCTGGCAGGGGATGCAGGTCATGTCTTCTCTCTGCTGTGCATAAAAAGCTAAAGCAATCAGCAGCAAGGCAAAGCTATCAGAGCTGCTAATGCAGAACAGCAGCACTGGGCAGGGGGAGAGCCTGAGCCATGCAGTGAGGTTGTGGACAGCAAGCTCTGCTGGCTGGGGGGCTGTGTTTTGGGTGGGTGATTGGCTGTCAGGGTATCTTGAGCTTTTGTGCTTTCGTTTCCCTCCCTTATGTGTCAAACTAACTCCTGACACTACCTTTATTCCTGCTGTGAGTAAATCAGCCAGAGGCAAAATGTGATCCTACCATCCTGCAGCAAAAACTGCCTGTACTCCCTCTTTGCTGCTCACTTCATCACTGTCACACTGTAGTCCCTACAGTCCTGCCAACTCCTGAGAAAAGTTATCAGGAGCTTCCCTGGAAGTCATCTCACTCCCACTAGGTGCCAACCAACCACTTTAAATTTTCCTGAGAGCATAAAAATGCCACACATACAAAATTACCTTCACCCCTCAGCTATTCCCCTCAGGATAACACGCCCAGTGCTGGGCACTGGTACCTCTGAGGCACCAACCCCATGTGCTTCCCAGCAGAGGGAAAGCCACACTGGCTCCAGCTGGTGCTGGAACCATCCCAAGACCAGAAACACGGCTCAAAACATTCACAACAGTAGCTGCAAGATTTCTGGTTCATATCCCAACTTCCCACCCAGTGCTCTTTCCCAGAGGCTGTCCCTGGGCAGGCAGGAATGCCTCCACACATGCCTGACCACAAACCCCACAGAGTCCTCCTCCTGCTCTGCCTCTCAGGCTCCTGGATGATGAATTGCTGGATTTGCTGGACCATGCAATGTTATTCCCATGTTGGATTTGCTCCTAAATGACAGTTACATCCAAGTGAAATTAATATCCATATCTTAGCAAAGAGGAAGAGAAACAAAGTTCCATATGTAGTAAATCAAATATTTGTGGTGTTTTGGCATCTCAACTTTCCTTAGTTAATGTCAGCAATTTTGCTGTATCATTGTACTGCTAACAATATGCTAGAAGAGCTCAAGAGAAAGCACAAAGAACTAAATAAGACACCAAATTCATCCTTCACATTTTCCACATTGCATTCCTTCTGATCACCCCTGCACTTTGCACAGTAACATCACAAAAGTAATACCAAACTGTACTGTTTTACTAAATCAGCCCAAGACCTTTCCCTCAGATGTCAGTTTTCAGCAACTTTTGCCAAATCAGCCACTCATCATTGGTGCCAACTTTGTTTTCCATCTCCCAAGAGGAGACACTTGGCATTTGCAGAGCCTCACACCAGCCTGTGTTGAAATCCTCTTGCTCCTGCTGGGAAAAATTCACATTTGTGAAAATTAACCACTCACAGAGAAGCTTCTATTTCTCTTTTTTGCTGCTCATTCAGAATAAATCAAATGACAGCAGCACTCTAACAGTTCAACAAAAAAATCCCTCAAACCCTCTCTTTTTCCCAAAAGCTAGCTAAAAACCTCAGTGATATTGCAGTAATTTTCTGCTACCACTGTAGACCGTCTTCCAGAGAAGGAATAAAAAGTGCCCAAGATGTCAAATAATGTTGCGTTTGCACATCTTCAGAAGAATTCTCCATCTGCAAGAGTTTGGGATGACACCACCTTTTTTTCTGGGAATTTTTGCCTTGCTCATGAATGTTCGATATCACGTTCTTTATGGAAACCCAATTACATGACATCCCCCTGATTCTGCCTCACCCATCATGGCAGGCAAAACTCAAACAGATGCTCTGAGTTACTGAAGCATGAATACTCTGCCTGCCATAAAAACTCCCTCTCCCTGTGTTTTCTGTCACTCCCTTTAGGACATCTACCAAATCCACAGTTGCTGGCTCATGATCTTGTTTTGTTTTTTTTCATGACCCCTTTCAAAAAGGCTCAGGAAAATACGGCTGCACCTTATGAAACAACTGGACTTTACCAGCCTTAGGGCTCCCCAGTCTCACTGCAGCAATATTGTCCTAATAAAGCAGTTTCTAATATTTTATCTCCTCTTTCTGATAGGGAGAAGGGAACTTTCTGGCAAGCCCAGAGCAGAGGCCAGGATAAGCAGCTGGGAGACTGAACTGTGTGTCATGTTCAGAGCCATCATCTGCAGCTTGTCAGCACAGCAACGAGCTGGAATTTCATTTCAAACCTGAGTGTGCAGCATTCAGACCAGGCAGCCACCATTGAAATGCAGCTGGTTTGCTTTTGTGGACACTTCATCTGTCAGCGTGGGAGCAGACGAATGCCTGAGCCGACTGCTGAGCACCTTCTCTGCAGCCACACGAGGATCAGCACTGCTGATCTGCTGCTTTGCCACTCATCTCCATTCCTGGGACACATTGCTGAAGGAACTCCCAGCTTCCCATTCCTTGCTGCAAACCAGCAGCTTTTGTGTTGTTGTTTTCATGTTTTTCACCCCGGTGACTCAGGCACCTGTGAAGCACAGCTGGAGCCTGCTCTGCTGTGGTGGCAAACACATCTGTGACAGCACAGGAGCCCGGGGCACCCAGCCCTGCTCAGCTGCACCACAGCTGGTGGCAGTGCCACCCCAAGCCTGGGACTACAATCAGGCATGAGCCCATCCATCCCTCAGTGCTGCAAAGGCAGGAGGAACAGGCTGTGTGGTAGGGAAGCAGAAGCAGGCAAGGTGGACTTGCTTTAGCTCTCAGCTTCCCACTGCTCGAGTACATCTGCACCTCTGGAAAAGCACCAAACCCTGCTGACAGCTTGACAGAAAACTGCTCTTTTGGGAATTGCACCTTCAATCATGAGCCATCCTTCTGCAGCTCTCCCTGCCACTTGGATCCTGTGGGCTTCTCTTGTGTCAGTGCTCTGTGATCAAATTACTCCCTAATTAGCCTCCAATTAGCCTGTTCATGCATTTTACCAAAACCCTCATTTGCCTTCCATGGTAAATTGAAGCCCAGCTCATGGAGGTTGGAGTCAACAAGGAACAGTCATCAACCTTGGATTTTATCCCCTAGTGATTTATTCACCAATTTTTAAGTTCCTCCATTTGGGGTTTTTTTTTTCATTACAGTTGCACACAACCATATTGTGTTATGTTCATTTCTTAATCAATAGTTTCTCTGATTTTTAATTTCTTTAAAAACTTATTTCTGATGGTTTTTACAGTCATGCTTACCTTCCTCTGCTCTCTGCTTTGTTTTCCAAATGTCCTCTACTTGTCTTTCTTCTCCCCCCTAACCATCCTGCTCAGCTACACTGGTGTTTCATAATTTATAAATCCCTTTCCCATACTGCAGTCTGAATTTGGACCCTTCTGCTATAGATCACTCATAAGAAAACTGGGTAAAGCCAGCAGGGAATTAAAATGGGAGAGAGCTTCTGTGAGGTGAAAGCAAATTGAAAACAGCCTAAACAAGAGGAAATCCACAGAATGCACTTGGTACATGATACCAAGTCAGCCCTGTTTAAAAGGCATCTCCAGGAACACTGCCTCAGCACAGTTTTATCCTGGAGCTCAATTTTCATGGGATTCTCGTGATTTTTGAATCACAGGTTAACAATGGCTGGTACTTGATGAATCCTTAACCAAGGGCAACCACTGCAGCAGAATTCTCTTGAGGAGTGGGATCAAATTCCTCCTCTCACACATTTTTACATAAACCAAAAGTAAGACCACACTAGTAAACTAAAGACTGGGTATGCACCAGGCATCCTCTCCAACTTTACAAATCATTGTCCAGCCCTGATGTGCAACGAAGCAGCCATTTAAAAGGAAGATTTTAGGCTGTGTGCTTTGCTGACCATATGATCTCATTACAAGCTCCCTGCCTCTGAGTTATGGTAATGCTGTTTCTGATCAAATCACATTTCAACACACCTTTCATCTGGCCAGGGGGAGTTTGCCACGGCTGTTGGGGTAAGTTGGGCTGGGCTCTCCAAAAGTAGGTCTCGGATTCCAGCTGCATGAAGGCCAGCAGATAGAGCAGCTGAATTCCTGCTGGAATGATCTGGTCCTGCACTTGAAATCAGGAGTTTCAAGTATTTAACAGTATTTCATATAGACAGCAGTTGCTGTAAACTCCTTGGGGCAGAACTATGTCCCCCATTTGCAGAGTGAATGCACGTTCTTGCAAACACACAGGCACAAGCAATGTTCCATTTTTTTCTTGTCACCTTTGCAACAGCACAGTGACTTTGAAACTTGGGACATGCTCAAGTGCCTGCCTGAATCATAAAATCACAAAATGGTTTGGGTTGAAAGGGACCTTAAAGCTCATCCCATTCCACCCCTCTGCTATGGGCAGGGACACCTTCCACTATCCCAGGTTGCTCCAAGCCCTGTCCAACCTGGCCTTGGACACATCCAGGGATGGGGCAGCACAGCTGCTCTGGGCAACCTGTGCCAGGGCTTCCCCACCCTCACAGGAAAGAATTTTTTCTTAATATGTAATCTAAACCTAGATCAGAGAATCAGTGTTATAAAGAAAAACAAAGATGAACCTACCAAAGTTGAAAAAAAAAAAAAAGGGAAAAAAATTCTTTCCAAAGGATAAACCAATAATTAGTGCAGTGAAAATGGCCAGGTGGACACAGTAGCAAGTGGCCAGGCCAGAGGTACTAAGAATATCCACAGCTAGGTGTTGCCAGGAAGATTTTTTCTGGCTTATCACAACAAAGAGAAAGATATCACAATACTAAAAAGAGAAGTTGAAAACTAAATTGATCTCATCAGGGCCAGAGTCACACAAAGAATAACATAAAGATGGGAGATAATTGCACTGTTAGAAGATTAAATGAGAGCAAGGTAATGGAATACCCCAGGCTAAAAGTTTTCTTTTTTTCAAATGGTGAAACATAGTGTGTTAAAATTTTAACTTTCATCCTACAACATAATAGTCAAAAAGGGGAAATGAAAGAAATGGCAAACCAGCCAGGAAACCACTCTGTGTGACCAGGTTGAAATGGAGCTCTCTGGGATCCAAACACAATTTTTTTCCAACAGCAAAACTTATCCTTTGGAAAATTTTCAGCTATCAGCCTTACTAATGCAAACACGGGTTTCACAATTTAGCACCAAATAATGCATGAGCAAGAACTCCAAACTCAGTGCTTAAAAGTAAGCTAAAAAAGGGGCAAAGAAAGCTACTCTAGAAAACTAATTTAGAAGCCAACTTTTAAGTTTCACTGACTTAGTTGATTGCATCTGAGAAGTACTATCTGGCAAATATTTTGGCAAGTCATTGTAAGCTGGCCTGTATTGCAGAGCCTGTGACTTGCAAAAGAGGGTGCCTGATTTACCACACCCCACCCACTCCGAGAGCCCACATCTGGCCTGGGACAAGGGCTCCATCCCTCCGGAGCCATGGAGTGCTCATTGTGCCTGGGCAGAGCAGGCTTTGCTCTGCATCGCTCACGGAGAGCCACAAAGGGAGCTCGGCGTGCTCAATCTCATTTGCAGCTAATGCATAATTAATTAAACTGCAGAGTTCAGCCACATCTCCACACAGGCACCGAGCACGGAGCCACAGCTCCACAGAGTTCCACGAGCCCCAAAGACCCCACCTGAAGCCCCAAAGGCAAAGGATCAGGAGCTGAGCACAACTCACTTTTCCCATCCGGGCTTTAACCAAGTGTTTATGGGATGCTTGAGTCCAAGTCTGCCACCAGGATACTCAGATGTCCAATCCATATTCCAAGCATGATTAAATTACAGCAAATTAGCACATTAAGTAAGCTGCCAAGCTGACACCATGGCTTTGTAGGTGACATGTCTAACAATCCCACTTGCATTTTTAACAGAATGAAATGCCAAGCCATGGTACAGGACCTGAATAACAACAGATTACATGGGATTTGGCAGCTGTCTTTCCAAGTAAGCCCATAAGAAAGGGAAATATAGTTTTATTATAGTTCAAGAACATAACTTTAAAAAACACACAGGTAACAAAAGTCAAATTCCAGGGCAGGAAGGTGAGATGAGGGAGAAAAGGCAAAGAAAAACATAAAATAACCATACATCATTGGAAATATTACTGAAAAATAATGACTGAAGCAAATATGTATCTTTCCCATACTTTTTAGCCATAATCTCAAGTCTTGTCAATTGAAAATATTTCAAATAGAATTATTCCATCCTTTTAAAAGGGCAGCACTTTTCTCAGTTACAAAGTCTCAAAAAGTTGTAAATTATACAATTGAATGTTCTCAATGTCAAGCAGAATATAAAACTCATCAGTGTAAACAACGTACAGCAAAAATGACAATGCAAACAGCTCCTCTTTCCTACATAATCATAATGATCTTTTAATTAGACAAAGTAAACAGTCTGCTCATTTCACCTTGTGCAGAAAAGCATAGGAAGAAGAAAATCTCCCCAAATTCTAAGGTAAAAAACATCTGCATTTTGCAGTATCAGTGAGTTCAACAGACTTCTTGTACATCTCAAAAAGTTTTGCCATAAATCAGCAGTAAGACAGACAAAAGAAAAGAGGTTAAATTGAGTATTACAAGAAGAAAACATCATCCAGACAGGCTGAGTAAAGGCAGGGCAACACACAATGCCTTGGCTACTTCTGCTGGCAGGATTTAAAACTGAGTGAGAAGGAGTTATAATTTTACCTATGTTTTGAAAATATCCTTGTTGCTAAATCTGCTTGGACCTTCTGCACTAACAAAGTTGTAATTGATTAGAAACTGCAAGAAAGACAAAACTCACTTGGAGGATGCAGGAGTTTCTTAAACTTCAAAATGACAGTAAAAAACCCTGAAAGAGAGAATTACCCTCTGCTCTAGTGACAGCACATGAGGTTTAGTCCCAGAGCATTTCAAAATCAAGGGCAAAGGCTTCTTTTGTTATTTGTACAAGAGCTCTCAATCTGTCAGGCCCTACAAAAGGCAAACTGTGAAATGCTGCCCTTCTACTGTGGTGGGTGGGTGGGAGATGGGTCCTGGCACTGACAGCAGAGAAGAGATGCTTTAAATGGGCAGTCCTCTTCATGAGCATGGACTGGGGCTGGAGAGAGGGGAAAAGAAGGTAGGGAGGAAGGAAAGAAGATGAATGGGTGTGAGGATAACAAAACCCTCTGGGGAAAAGGCAAATTTAGAGGCAGAAGTTGTGAGGACACAAATGCAAAAGAGGAAAGTGAAAAGAAATCACTGTTGGTTTTCCCGCTGCAGTTCCCCACTGGCCCTAGGAAAGCAAAGCCAGGGCTTCCTCCCACATCCCACTCCCCATCCTGAAAGCTGTGTCCTGGGAACAGCCCCTGAGCTTCAGGGAATACAGGCACAAATGCCAAGGTTTGCCAGGCAAACCATTTCCCCAGCACCTGCAGGCAGGGCTTTAATGTTCCTTTCTCAAGTTAAATTTAGCATTAATATCTGGGAGCTTTAGTGGGATTAGAACAGGTCAGCATGCATTTATTTCATTTTCTGGCAGGTCCAAAATATTTTTAATTCCTTTCAGGTCAAATGGACTTGAATACTGAACTTTTTTTAATGTGAACAAACAAAACATTTCAGTTCATCTGAAATAAAGTTTTACTCATTTGATATGAAATCAAGCACTTCAAGTCTCAATGCAAAGAATAATTTAAAATTATAAGGTATCTCAAGGGAAAGAAGGGAGATGGTTTGTTTGGAATGCACTGCCATGAAACCCCTCTACATTTTCAGGATTTTTCCTTATTTATCGATGTGAAGTTCAGTGAAAAATTCCAGATTTTTCATCACCAATAAAAATTTCACCCAACTCAACTGTAAGTGCCAAGACTAAAAGGAGTTTCCATTTCCTCTCTCCACCATCTACCCCCCTTCCTCCAAAGGAATGATCATCATTTCAGGACCTCTGAATTTCTGTTGGGTTATTCACATATTATTGATAAACAAGCTGTACTCAGCACTGAATGGCTTGTCCTTCAAATTGGCTTGTAGCCTAACCAAACCCAGGTCATTTTTCTGCTAAATGAGATGTAGTTGGTGGGATGTAGTGCTTCTTGGCAGGCAGCAGACAACTCTCCTACAGTTACAAATCAGACCCACCTCAAAATAAAAGCCTTTCAAGAATTAGGTAGCAAGGAATTTATCTCCTGAATTAAAGACTCATCTTTGTGCAAATAAGGCTTAAAGTGATCAGAAACTGCATTTGTATTCCCTTTGCAGTGTGCTATAAAATTGCTTTAATAGTAATGACTGCTCTGCTCTTTCTACAGAGAATGAAATGAGACTTTGAAAAGCAAATGCACAACAGCCAGTAAGAAGGGCTGGGAAGCCTCTAACTTATATATATACATACATATATCTATATCTATATATATACACACACATATAGATATACTTACATGTAATAATGCTAAAATAAGATAACTGTGTATTTTAACAAAGGTGAGTGGAGTGTTGATGGATGAACAACTCTCTTGATAGCTAACATTTCTATTAGACATGATTTTAAATTAAATCAAACATTAGAAAACTAACAGAAACAACAGAAAATTGAGATATGAAGGTTTTTTTAAACTCAAATTCTCTTTAAATGGTTTTAACACAATTGGAAGCTAAGAGGACTAGGCAAGTCAATGGATGTTAGAGAAACAGTGGATGCTGTTAAGGATAAAAGTAGACAGTGTTCCAAAGCTTTAAGTAGTTTTTGCCTCTGGAACTGGAACAGTATTTAAAGACCATTTACCCTCCAGCCTGTTACTTTTGCATAGTAACAAATGGAAATGTTAAAGCCAATACAAAAAGAAAAAAAACACCTTTCAAATTTCCTTAAAAAGCAGTTGCTAAAGTAACCAAGAAGTTTACTGAGAGCAATGCTGACATACATGATAAAAACTTCCAGTAATTAACACATTCTCTCTAAAACTGGTAAAACCAGTCACTCCAGATCTGAGTTCCTGCAATGAATTTGGGGTTTTATCTGAATACTAGACTGGATTAGTTTCCACCTAGTTAAGATGTTTCCACCTAGTTAAGAACTGGCTAAACAAGCCACTCCTAGTTTACTTGTTTGTAAAGATACCTGTGATCAGTTGAACAAAAACCACAGGGAAAAAAACAGAAATAAAAAAACCTTTCCATAAATCATTAGTTGCAACACCACAGTTTATGTACCATTTTGGGAATCAAGAGGTGAAAAGATGTCTATGAGTATATTAATCTTCTTTATTCTTCCAAAAATCTAAATGTTTAGGTAATAGATCATACAAACTCTGATAATATTAATTATTAATTCATATTGTGCTAAAAAAAGTAATAACATAGTTCCCTCATTTGAAGTCAGAATAGACTCCATCCACTTTCAGTTCTTGCTGAACAAGAGAAAATTATTTCTTCAGTGTTTCAACATAAAAATTCTTTCTATTTTCCCATTACTCCAAAAAGAAAAGTCTACAAAGATAAAGAGCAAATTAACACTAACTGAACTTACTTTAAAGGAATAAAGTGACATTTGTAGCAAAGGGGAAGCAAGGCTGGAGGGAAAAGTAACATTTTTTGGCAGCTGAAGAAGGTACATGTTGGGTGTCAGGGTCTGTCTCTTCAACAGATTATTGTTCCCCAAGAGCAACTTCCTGCCTGTCTCCTCAGCAACACAAGTCCCACAAGTACAGTCTCCTTCAGTTCACCTATTGTACCTGTTCAACCAGATCTGAGACCACAAATCAGTGCTGAAAAGGAATGCTTTTGAAAGTCATACAAAACAGCATTTACTTGTCCAACAACAGTGCTACTCAGTTATGAACTAAGACATGAAAGTGCCACAGTCAATAACGACTCCTCTTTGCTGTGGTGCCCTGGAAGCCCCCGCGAGTCCTCAACAATTACTTTGGACTTGCAGGACTCTGAATGATCTTGTGCAGTGTGGGAGTTGGACATGTATTTATTGAAGCTGACACTAATCAATACCCATCACTTTCTCACTGGTTTCAACTTTATTAGAAAAATGATATCAACAGCTGCTACTGCCCCAGTGAGCCTCAGAAGGAAGCCAAGGGTTGATGGCATCCAGCTGCTCTCATTGCCTGGTTCTCCAGGCTCTTCTAGTGAGCTCCAGGCTGCCTTTCAGTGCATAGCTTTCCATTCGACATTTCCTATATTTCTCTTAGGATCAGAGAATTTTAATGTATTACTTTTTTGCTCTTTCGAATCTATTTCTGGCTAATCTTCTCTAAAATTTCTGAAGCATTCGGAAAGGTTTCTTACATTCTGGTTTTAGTCCAAGGTGCCTTGGTTTCAAATACTGCAGTGCAGCTGGGCAACTCTTACATTTTGCTGAATAATTCGTTCACCAAAAACAAAGTTGTGATTGTTTTGAAATTATTTCCAAATCAAATCACTGGGGGTTTTAGGGATTAAAAAAAATTAAATAATGGAGTAAGGACCCACATTTCATTTTGGTGAACGTATATTTCACAATATGAAAGCACCCAACCAGCTCAGACTACAGCAGAGAGGAGGACACAGAATCACAGAATAGTTTGGGTTGCAAATAACTTTTAAATGTCATCTAGTCCAACACCCCTGTGATGGGTAAAAACATCATCAATTAGCATCAAGTTGCTCAAAACCTCATGCAGACTGGCCTTGTGTTGTTTCCCAGGATGGGGCATCTACCACTTCTCTAGGGCATTCAACCTTGCCAGCACAGGGGTGTTCATCTTCCAGTGACAGGAGCCAGATCTGCCCTGTGAGGCTCCGAGCATGGCAAAGTTAGTCCATGCCTTAGGTCTTGAAGGTGTCATGTGAATTAAAGGAGTTAGTTTACAGAAAGAGACAGGGCTGCGCCTTGCCAAAGGACTGGAACCTTTGGGAATTCAGGAATATGAGGGAGATCCTCAACCCTCCCAGTCAGAGCTTGATTTTTTTTTTTGCAGAGACTGCCTCATTTTAAGCTTTGAGCTTTTAGCCTTGACCGTGGCTTCTTGACCATTTGAATGGGAGATTGTTCTCCAGCTTTAGCAATGGATCTTTGCCTGGCTAAAAATCAGAAAATACCAATTCTGAGCAACCAGCTTGTGGAAGGAGAGGAGAGGGGAGGAAACCACACCAAATAAATCCAATTGCAATGAAAACAATTACAATATGAAAAGACGAGAAATAAAGCAGTTTGTGAAGGGAAAAATCTTTTAAAGGTTTTTTGGTTTTTTTTTCCTCACAAAGTGAGAGTGTCAAACCATGGTATGAAATCAGTGGAGCAACCACTGCCCATTGCATGGCTTTTAGCTGTCTCTTCTAACCAAAGGTCAGCTCGCAGTGAGGTTTTTATGTATGGGGGAAATAAATATTCTTGGACAATTCCAGTAAATTATTTTACTGTAAATTATTTTACAGTAAATTTTACAGTAAATTATTTTAAAATTTAAATTGTGGTTTAAAAATTCATCTGGAAAGCCAAGCAATGCTATGGGAGACAAAAGAGAACACCAGTATTTGGATCACCTAAAGTACAAGGAAAGTCAGCAAAGAACAAATTGTCTGAAGCATTAACCTGCCAGGATTATATCTTAACGTCACAAATTTCAGATCCATTTGAAGTCTCACAACAGAGAAACTAAAGCAACCGATTGAACTTCCTTGTGAAAAGGTTTTTAAAAACCCAAAACCTATAGAGTACAGCATGTGGTCTTGTCTATATGTCCCGAATTCACCCAGGGAAACCAACTCCTCTTGCAGAACCCCTCTGTTGCCATTAGTCAGGGAAAACAGAGGGTAAAAAAAAAGTACTTTCTCATCCAGCTGCAAAAGCAGCTCTTGTCTCTTTGTTTCCCAGCCTTCCACACGTGGATCTAGCTCAATCCAGACATCACTTACAGCAATCAACCTCAGCAAGACCAAAACATGCCCTGGGGCCTGTGCCCTGCTGGTATCAGCACTTAACTTCAACAGGGACAAGTTTTTACCTTCTCTCTCCTTGCAACTCAGAATAACCTCAAGAAAACCAACCCCCCTCCCCAAAGACAAGTCATGGCAAAACCCCAACAGGTTCTGTAGATAACTACCTGAGCAAGGAAAGGTTCATGCCAAAAAGCATGTGGGAGAGGGAAGAAGGGTTGTTCAGGTTTGGAGAGAAGATTGCTTTGTTTGGCAGATATTTGTAGAGTGTGACCATGGAGCCACAGGGTTTTGGGAAGAGGCATTTTAATGTGCTTTCAGGTGCTGGACCACTGATGGAAACACTGGTGAAGAACTGCAAGAAGCGAGGCTAGCAGGGCCAAACTGAGCCATTTGATGCACATGGGACCACCACAGCTCAGCTTTTCCAACCCCTGCCTTCCTGACACACATTACCTTGGAATAATGCCCATGTAAGCAATACCAGCTTTCAGCTTTTAAAGCTTTCTCAGATTTATAGATGTATGGGAGAGCAAGAGGCCAAGACAAGAGTAGACACCCCAGGAGCTTCCCAGTACTTCCCCTTGGCACCTTGTGAGGAAAGGGAAAGAGGCTGGGAAGGCACATCCAGGGACTGAACTTGTACCAGGGCAGGAAACACAGGGCCAGCAGTAGCACCAGGCTCTGAACTCTGCACTGGCACCACAGCACGGGGCTGCTGCTGCAGCTCCTGCCAGATCTGTTCCCACTGGAAATCCTGCAGGGCAGGGAGTGCCCCTCACCAGTGCTGGGATTTCCAGCCCAGGCTGGGCATTCTGTATAACCATCACGTAAAGCAGCTGATAGCAACGGGCCCTTTTCTCCCTGGAGCCAAGTGCTTTCCAAAACTTCTGTAAACCTCTTAACATGAAGCTACCACAGCTCCGTAATTATGGATGCAGCAGAAGGAGTAGACAAGCTGAATTAGGCTTCCAATTGCATGTCTAATTTATGTACAACTGCAGCAATTATAGATGCAAATTAAATAACTGTGCAGAAAATGGGTTTTATTAGCCATAACTAAAACCTAATAAAACTCAGCAACTCATGCACATCTCTGTACTGAATATGCCTCTTCAGAATGTCAATTGGAAATGTGAGAAAAGACCAGGATTTTCTATTTCCTAATCTGAACAAAAGGAAAAAAAGTATGAACTGTCAGAGCATGTCTTTCTACCACAACAAAACAAACAGGAGACCTAATTGGCAATTTCAGAGCAACACATTATTTTACAGCCAGCAGTTCTATGCAGCTTTTAAACACATTATTTATACTAAGTCTTTCATGCCTGACATGGCTGAGAAAAGTCTCATCTAATAAAACCATATGCTAAATGGAACTCAGTTGCACAAGAGGCCTGTTCTGACTGCCTGGCAGGCTGAGATTTAAAAGTTTAAACTCTAAGCTGAGGAACAGTGTGCTTGACTTTGCAGCCTTTCTGAGATTTGGGAAAGTGGGGGCTTCTTAGCATCACATCAACTGGGTCCAGGGCTGTGAAAAGCTTCTCTGGATGTTTTAATGCTGAAACCTCTCAAATCTTCTGTCATTCAGACTTAGCATGAGAGCTGTCATGTCTAAGGAGCCAGTGCTTACCTGTCAATTTGTTTAAAAGCAATAAAAAATTGTTCCCATTAAATCAAGGTTAATCTTCCTGCACAGTTCTTACACAATTCCCTGCTATGTGTGATTAAACCATATATATATATAACACAAGCACCTGGATAAAAGTTTATATATATCACAGTGTGTCTTCACTGTTTGTTTGCATCATTCCTTGTTTTGCAGGGGACAGGGGATTTTCCTGGCTGGCTGCATTACACACATGGAAGTTGGTAACTGGGAATGACCATTGGCCTCACCTCAGGATCCCAGGGGTGCTCCTGTACAGCCACTGCAGGTCAGAGCAGGCCATTAATGCACAGCCAGGATCTCCACCTACAGTAGAGATAATTCCCCCACACATCCACCCTTCCCCATTTGGCTGTAGGCAGAGGCTTAGAAAGGCTCTGTTCTCCCAGGACACACATCCCAGGGGGGGTGGGATTGCCAGGTCCCTTGCCCAGGGCACTCTGGCAGCCACAGGCAGGGCCAGGAGGAGACACAAACACCCGGCTCCTGGCAGGGATGGGCAGCAGGCACCAGGAGTGGAGCAGGCAGAGTGCCACGGTCCCTTGGTCCCCTTGTCCCCAGACTCCACTGACCGTGGCTTCCACTGGCACCCTCCTCTCCCACAGATATCCATGGGCACTCTCCACATCCTCAGCTGTCCCACTCCATGATGGATCACTTCCAACACAACATCTTCTCCAGTGCACACAGCAACACAGGTGGCATTTAGCACAGAAGATCAGCAGGAACATTGTTGTTCTTATTCCACTTCCCAATGGACCTGGTCCTGGATTCAGTGTCCTACCAGTCATGAGCCTCTCCTGCCAGGCCACAGCATGGACACTCATTCTGGATGCACAGACTTCAACATTTAAATATACCACAAGCACTGACTTCCCCTTATCTCTTGTGGCAGTTATATCCTCAAACAACTCCAGCAAATTACTTAAACATGACTTCCCTTGCCTGAATGTCTGCCAGGTAGTCTTAATTAAACTGTGCATTCCCACATACACTCTCCACAACACCCTAAGGGAGGTTTCCAAGATTTCCTCATTTTGTGTGTTCCCTTGAATCATCTATCACTAAACAGCAATAATGATAAGCAAAATGAAACAGACAAGAATACTTTTGTATCTGCAGAAAGATAATGCACCAAAAATAACTAACTAGAAATCAGTTATTAGAGGGGTCACTGTGTCTCTCCCAAACACAGATCCTGAGATGCTGAGCACTTCTCTACAGCTACTGAAGAATAAAGTTTTCAAACCTCATGGTGATGAACACAGAGTAAAATCCATGTAGAGTTTCAGATCAGGTCTTACCATAAGAAGGATAATCTAAATTTCTAAAAGAGAAGAAGGCCCAGAAATACTGATTTTTCTTATAATTCAAATAGAAGAAGAATTTACATAGAATCAACTTCAGCTTTCTTAACCAAGTGATTCATATCAGAGGCATTATCATTTGGTAATTAATTTTTTATGCTGCAGTTCTAGATGCAGATGTTACAGATTCCATTAAAAGCTTTAAAAACCCCAACCCTCAGTGAGCCCACTGCTCTCCCAAACCTAGTCCCTCCCCTTAAATCAATGTTAGATCTGCAGGAGCATCCTGAGGCCACCGATTGCAAACAGCTCTGCAGCAGAGCAAAGGGCAGGCAGGGCTCAGCACAGCCAGCCTTGGCACTGCAAACAAACACCTTCACTTTGAGATGAACTGCTCTGGAAATGGAGATTTCATAACACTGGGGACAGCCAAAGGACAGAGAATGAACCACACTCTGCAAACCTCCAGATGACAGTCACATCAGTGGGGCTGTAACACAACAGGAGCCTGTGACAGAGTGTATGACATCCAGAGAAGGTGAGTAAGGTAATGTAAGGCACAGGTTTACTAATCCCATCGAGAAAAAAAAAATCAGTTTAAGGAGATTTAGGATTTACACTTATCCCATGCCTGATTTAAAAAGATATTTTAAGGTATCATGCATTTTTTTCTAGATGTATTTTGTAGCTGATCCATTTCCCTCCATAATTAATTGGGGTCTTATTTTACTCCAGAATCAAGATACATAGGGAAAAATGACCTGGGTTGCATCGGACTGACGTAACAAGATTACTTAAATTCTGAGTACAAGGCTGTTGTTGCTGATGAGTGGATGAGGAGAGAAATCACCTTGATTTTGTGACCCAAGCTTGACTTCACATAGGTCAATGCTCAAAGAAATGCTCTATTTCCAACAGTACAATGAAATCTGGCAGCATTTCACAGCAATGCATATGGAAGTCCACAACGTCATCCCTGCAAAGTCATCTTTCAGAAGAGAAGTACACCCACAGCTGCACCATGCCATCAAAAATTCCTCCACTGCAACCTAGACAAGGTTATGTGGGGCACATAAAAACACAGCTGGGATTTTACAGTAGGAACTGAATATTTAAAAAAATATCCCAAACAAAACCCAAAAAAACCTCCCACCAAGCTTTTCATTAAAGCCAGTGTTTTAATAACTCAAAAAACTGCCTGCTCCTATACCTTCTGCTGATGGTCAATTGGCTGAGAACACTGATATGTGGTAGAGGGTTAGGATGCTGGGAAAGGAGATGAAGCAAATGATGGAAAAATGGGAGGAGGAGAGTTACAAACATCAGCAAACTTTGCCTCCTTAAAATAGATGAAAAAAACAGAGGATATGGAGAAAAGGATGTAAGAAGAGGACAGTTACAGTCATTCACAGTGCCCTAGAGAGCAGGAGACTCTGTGAGATAAATGACTTATACCACAGGAAATACACAGGTACATCCATTTCGGATTTGGAGCTTGCATGTGCAACTGGTGTGAAACCACACACAAGACTTGCCATTGCCACCCGTGGTTTGTGGGCTGTGCTTCCAGCACAGGGGCAGGATGCAGACACTGCAGCCAGCAGACCTGCTGGGATCGTCTGGCTGCGAGACATCATTTTCTTGCATTGCATACAGTGCATCTGTGTTAAAATTTAATGAAGATCTGGGTACAGCTATCAATAAAGATGGACAAAAGTGAGTACTATGTGCTGGAGGTCTCTGTGCAGCTGAGAAGAGTCACTTTCAGGCTTGCAGGCAGAGCACCACACATGGGGACTTTGCTAGTGCAGCATCCCCAAGAGTCAGCACATCACCAGATGCCATCGATCTGTGCCAGGTTATGCAAGGCCTAGAGCACACTGCCTACAGAAACTTGACAAAGTAGAGATCCTTTGAGTACTTAACTTGAGATTTTGCTAAGATTCACTTAATCTGTCCTCTTAAAGTACATTTTAAAAAGCAAAATTAATCAATAACTCCACCATTAAATTGCATTACTTTGCATAAGTAATTTAGGACAATACATTAAGTAAATGAATGAATAAACCTTGAAATCTACATTCAGTAGGACAACAGCTTTAATAGCAAATCTCTGCTGGAAGGAAAAGCAGCTATTCAGATGACTAAATCTACAAGGCAATTTAGGAAAAAAAAATCAGTTTCATATTGGAAGCAAGTGGATTAACTTTAACAGACACCAGCATAGCAATTTATAGTTATTACAATTTTTTTGACAACATAAATCTCCAATTTCAGCAGCCAGAGTAGGTGAAGCTTTAAGAACAAAGAGCTCATTGATTCAGTATGTCTGTGCAGTTTAATTCTGAGAAATCGATCATCGTGCATTTCCTCCAACACTTTTTTTTGTAGCATCCTCCTAAAAAATTTATTATTATTGCTTATTGCTAAAATAGAAACGGTGATTCCACCACTCACAGCCCTTGTAAATCATAGTTTAATGCTGCATGGCTGCCCTGCTTATATAAAGGGATAGCTCAGTTTATTATGAAAAAAATTGTTATTAAATGTTTCTCGGTTGTGTTTATAATTGGTGGCTATTATTTTAAGAAATCTGTTTTCTTTGACTATATTTCCCTTGCCCCACCTATGTCGTGTCAAGCTCTTGGAATCACCTCTAAGGGAAAGGGTCACTTTTGGTTTATGAAGTATCCCCAGGCAAAAGCCAGAAGATATAAACATGAATTTTTCATTATATTAATTGTCCTAGTTTAACTATGCTACATGACTCTTCAAGATAACCGATACAGAATTTTAATTGTGTGTGAAATATTCAGTCTTCATAAGCCTCCTTCCTAACCTTTTTTATACTGGAGGGAGCTTCTGCCAACAAACACTGCCTCTTAGCTAATGCTCAACTTTCTCTGTAATTCACTTTCCTGACCTTTTATTTTGACATTTTCACCTCATATATTAATTTCTGCCTGCACTGAATACTGCAGCATTATAATTACTTACATATAAACCTTTCATCACATCTTTCTTTGGATTTTGTTAGAAAATGCTGTATATCAAATAACAGCAAATTTCATGATAATCAGCTGGCCTTTCAGCAGAACAGGGAGATGGCAGCAGGAGGAGATGATCCCACCTAAGAGCTTTTATGCCTCCAAGGCTGGGTCAGTAGTCTGCTACTTTGAGAGAGCAACATGGGGCACCCAAAAGAGAAAAAAGAGCCTTTCGAGACCTCCAGGGACCCTGTGGATGTGTCCTCAGCCTTGTCCTTGCTCAGGTTTAGGGCAGCAATAAATTAAGCAGGATACTGAGCACCCTTCCAAGCACATCCCAGGAACCCCCACTGTCTCATTCAACCTCCAGACAAGCTTGAGGATTACCCTTCTCATCCTGCTCCCTCCAATACACAATTAATGGGTATTGCTGGTAATCTAAACCACATTTTCCAGTGAGTTTATTATCCATATCAAAAAAAACCAAGGGGAAAAACAAATCAAACAAACACAAACAAAACAACAACCAAAGAACCCATGCAGGTTTTATTGTATATTTTATCTACAGCAAATTCACACACCATTGCAAACAGGTAAGGTGCAGTGGCACACTGCATGTGGTCATATTCCATTAAGTGTTTTTCTCACCTGGTCTCCACACTAGAAACAAGGAAAGTGCACAAGGCATGATTCAGGTGATCAGCTTTAGCATGATAGTGTCCATTGGACCTGCCACCTCCTAAACCCAGCCCAGTGACCCCCCTGAGGCTCTTCCACAGTAAAGACAGCACAGAGCAAACAGATCTTTGTGCCTCCCTGTAGGGATCACACATCCCCAGCAGAGCCTGCCCTGCCTCACCCCATGAGAGGAGACCTGGCCAGCTGGCAACAGGCACAGGGTTCAGCAGCTGTTCTCCACGGTATTTCTGACTCTCCAGGATACAGATGTGATTCTCTAAAATGCCCAAGTGACTGCAATATCCCACAGTGACTTCCACACACCCTCGTGGATTTCAGCCCTCCTCTATCTTGCTGGCTCCTCTTCCCAGCACAGTGTGTCAAGCATCTTTCCAGGGACAGGCCAATGTTGGGATGACAACCCATGAAAAGCAAGAGCAGGATTTAATTTCTCAAAATCCCAGCCTTTTTTCTGCTTCTGTTCCATCAGATATCATAAAAAAATGTTTAAATTCATTCCCCAGCAGCTGCCTTTAGAAAGTCTCTTGGATGTGATTACTTTAAATACAATTCCAGACTTTTTTAGGTTTTTAATCTTTTAGTTGCACTGAAGGAATCATAGGACCTTCACAGCTGTCACAAATTTTTGATACGTAGACAGAAGAGATTTTCAAATAACGTGTGCAAGCAGCACAGATGTTCTTGCATTGTTCTTCCAGCTTCCATACAGCCAAGGCCCTTAGTTCTGTTATTTACCATGGAGACCAGTGAAAAACTAATCCAAATATGTGGGTGAATTGAAGTAACCTTGTCAATAGTTCTGAGAAGTGGGTATGTGCTCAGCTGAGCAAAAGAGACAGAAAAACATGCCAAAGCCATTTCAAATATCATGCAGTGTGAGCTGCAGGCACACTGGAACTGTGCATCAGTGGAAAACCTCCATAATTCTGCTATCCAGCCTTTTATTTTACTAGCTAATAAAAATATAACTCAAAATGTTTGCAGACAGAAACAGCTGGGTATCCTTTAGGTAGAGGTCTAAGTCATCTTCTAGTATCCTGAACATTAAACAGACTGAGATTCTGGTGAGATACTTAATGGGCAGGAAGGCACAACAGAGAAAAGGAAAGGTGCAACAGATTATGTTTGTGCTACCATATATTAAGTACATTTTCTGGAGTAGGAAAGCATGTAGGAGCAACACCACCGATGCTATTTGGCTGCTCACCCTTTCCTATAAGGCATTTCATATATCTCTTCCTTCCCCCTTGTCAAGGTTCCATCTTGCAGCAGAGAGTTTAGTGCCGGTTCAAACCTCCACTCCAAAATGTGAAAGCACATTTTCAACTTCAGACAATAATGAGAGATTTTCCCACTAACTAAGAATGCCACAGTTTCATCCTAATCTTTGCAAGATAACCAAAATGCAACTAAGAACATAAGCATTACTAAGCAGACATCATCTGTGCCAGAGATAATCCTGTCTCTGAGAGGACTGCGAGGTATTTTTCCTGTATTTTCACTTTCCAAGACCACCAGAGCAGTGTTTTGTCAGTACACTTGGAGATATCATTAGCTCAACCAACATGCAGCTTCATTGGTCTCAAAATCAGAAGAGAAGACAGCCCAAAACCCCAAACACAGTTTTTGCTTTTGAATTGCTAGGAAGAAGCAGAGAGCTCACAACCATTGTCCCACTATTTTTTAAATACCATTTCAAATCTCTCTGAGCAGATTATTTCAAAGCTTGATCCCAGCTCACCGCAGAGTGATGCTCTTGTGGAACTCCTGGTAATGGGAAAAGAGCAGGCAGCACAATGGCTATTTATCAGAGCACATTGTAGGAGAGAAGTCTGTGCCCATAAAAGCACAGCCAGCTCCCTTGGGCCTGTCCAGACACCAGCACTGCTATTTAATCGCTGGAAGCTGGAGGAACATTCAGAATCCTGGAATGCAAGTCAGTAAATTGAACAAGTGAAGTTTCTTTCTTCTTTAACCCATTCCAAGGAATTTTCAGCAAAGTTCTGAAACCCAGATAGTATGGATGCTTTATGCCCAGCACAACCAAATGGTAAGAAACTTTCCCAGGCTTGGGAAAGGGAGAATGAAGTTAGTTGTATTGGGGTTTGCTATGTGTGTTCAGTGAGTACCTGCACAGTCTGGGGGATGTTTCAGACGGCTCCAGCCATCTTCTTGTGAAGGATACAGTATGTCCTGCCTGAAGTTACACAACTGAATCACTAAAAATGGCATCCTGCCCTGAGAACATAGATGCAAATATATTTTTTAACTTAAAATTCTAAATTAAAAAAATTTAAATTATTCTTCCTTTGTATTTTTGTGTCTTTACTTGCTAGGATTTCTCTGACTGCAATCTCAGTGTTGGGTATACCTCATTTTTGTTACTACTAAATTAGGGATAATTTCTTCATCTAAAATGAATAATCTTTTTAGATTACCCCCAACTGCAATTTCAATATACAGAGTCATTTTTGGCAATATGCTATTACCAATCAAAAATTACTCTGATTCTTTTCTATCAAGCTTAGGAGTAACTGAAGGCAGATAAATTGGTGTTAGGGAAAACAAAGGTTAAACTTCTCAAACTTATAATGCAGAAAGATGCTGTCTGCATGGCTAATCAGACACTCTCTAAAACCAGGAATATACCCTGTGGTATCCCAAACCCATATATTAACTAAATATTGGCCAAATAATAACATAAGCATTTTGTTTTATTTAGTGCAGTGGCCCCCAGTTAAGTGCAGTAACAGAGATTGTATTCTGCAGAGAGGGTCACACAGAGCCAGCACCATAAAGCAAAACTGTCTGCAAAAAAGTTTGTTAATCTCTGCTATGGGACATTTCCATTAAAACATGTTTCATAAAGCCATGGGTTTGTTCTGCCAAACCCAGGCAGCGAGACCGACCTGTCAGCAAGCAGAGCCATGGAAGACCTCAGTCTCTGTTTAATGAGCATTTCAACAAAACCTGCATTTACCCAAAGACCAACAGCAATTCATGTTCTGCACCATTTCCCAAGCCAGATACCTGAATCCAAACCTATAAGCCCACAAACTTTTCTTTAGTTTGCTATGCAAGCAGGGGATAAATTCTTCTAAAGCCTGAGTACTCATGTAGCAGTTAGAGCATTCCAAAAGCAACTGGATTTTACATTCATAATAATATTCAAAAACATCTTCAACACTGCCTTTATAGTAGGAGATAGCATAAATTTAAGAGAAAAAATTGAGATAAGAATAAACAAGACAGAAGAGAAGGCTAAAGCCACTTGTTACAAATACATAAAAGAAATATCACTACAACATACCAAAATGATAGATTATTTTTCTTTCAGCAGATCCCAAAGGTCAGTGGATTTTAATGACTTTGAGAAAAAAGGAATAGGTTAGGTCTGAAGCTGAAAATCCACTGCAGAGAACGTCTAGACAGCGAATCCTGAATGTCACTCCTAAATCAACTGAGCTGCAGCTCAGCTGTCCCTGCCATGCTGGGTGAGGGAAAAGTCTTGGTGAGGAGCAGTCCCCAAAACCAGAAAGGTGAGCTCTGAGGGCCTGGGATGCTGCCCTGAGAGCAGGGACAGCCCATCCCACCCTGCACAGAGGTGCTCTGTGTGAATGGTACCACATCAGGGTGGGTTTTTAAGGAGTCAGAAATGTTCTGCCCGAGCTTCCAGGTGGATTTAACAACCACATCTACAGCAGCCGCACCGGGAAAAGGAGCAGCAGCCACATTTTTAATCTACAGCTCTCAAAACACTTACAAAAGAGACTTTTATTGTTACACCATGGTACAGAGAGGGAAAATGCAGCTCTGGGAAGGGAAGAGATTGATGGAGAGCAGACAGCGTCACCACAACTTCCCAAATGCACCCCTTTGCTCTCTGGAGGTGCCCAGCAGCTATTCTGCACCTTTAATAAGAGCAAATCTTCCAACTCTCATTCTTTTCTTATGCTCTGACCGCAGGCATAAGAAAACTCAACATCATCAGAAGTTTAGTGTCTGTTTTCTCCCACAGAAAAGAATATGAAACTCCTTCCACTAATTTCTGATTCCACTGTCTGTCCGGATCTCCTTCAAAGACTCAGCTACAACATTGGGTTGTTCTTTGTACACCAGAGGGTAAAAGCTGTAAATTGATTCACTTTGGGTGCTGTCCTCTTCAAATATAATTTATCAGACCCAGCTCACCGTGAGGAATATTATGCAGGGGAGGAAGAGTGATAAATGCCATTAATGACTGGCCTGAGAACACGCAGGATGGAGCAGTGGGATAATGAATAGTGGGGGACTCCTACCTCCTGGTCATGGCTGCAGATCATTAGACAAAGATATTGTTTTATGCTACAACAGGTTCAGACACACTCCATTCTTTTGTTTAATCCAAGGAAAATAGATTTAGCTGAGGAACAGATATGCAATAATTAAATTAATTCTTTTTTTCTGCCTTTTAAAAAAAATTCTCTCTTCCATTCATTCCTTTGCTTATTTTTCCTCCTCTCCCACCCCAAACATCCTTTTTTGTTGTTTTTGGGTTTTATTTCCACCAGATAGAGACAGAAACAAGTCATACCATCATGACTGTGCCTTAATCTTTGCCAGTCCTTGGTCTGACTCCCTCTAATTTCAGGAAAGATCCTGGAGCTAATAAACTATTAAACCACAGCATAAAGCCACCTGGAAGATGTATTGCAGAGAGAATTAAACAGCAATTTTTTTACCTTTTCTTTTTTTTAGGCTAAGCAGACAGAAATTGCAAAAATATTTTGAGCAGTCTGTTGGCTTTGGGATTCACAGGGTGAGACTTACGAATTTGGTAGACACTGCATGCAAATATCAATAATTTTGTACAGCTATTCCACTGAGGGGAAAAATAAAAAAAAATCTTGAAGAATAAATGGGGAGAGAAAGAAACTAAGGGGTGATGCAGAAATGGAAATGTCAGAGAATGTCGCAGGCAGAGGGTAGGTATGGGAATTACAGATCCAGAGCAAATCTGCTGGAGATGTTAAGAGCTGGCAAAAGATCAAAGTGATAAGAAGCAGGAATGGAAATAACCTTTAATTCTGTGCCTGTAAGAGGATGTCAAGAAAACATTGCAGCAAAGGCCAGCCAAGGTAACATGGAAAGGGGCCTAGTCATGCGCTGGGAGCTCTGCTCATCGCGGTGCAAACCTATGGCTTTTGTCCCACTTTAGAATCATTCTGCTAAAAACAGCACAGGGAAGCTCTGAAACAAAGCTGAACTACTTTGGGGGTGTTTAGTAAACCAAGGCTATAACAGCAGTTTTGTGACTCTTTGGACATGCCAGCTCTGCAAAGCTGCATTTTCACTGCTCCTCTTCCAGACATGGAGATGAGGCAATTCTGCTGCCCGTAAGTGCCTTCACCATGTTTAATTAGGTGGCAGAGCAGAGACAAAAATGACAAATGGGCTTTTGCTCCCAGCACTCTGTTCCCCTTCTGGAGACATTTGGATATCCACTGTACCCTGCACTTACCCTTAGTAAGCCCTGACTACTCTGGGCTTACTAAGACAAGTAATGAGCAGATGTCTTCTCACTGGAAATCTCATCACTACTGCTTTCTCCAGAGCAGGTACAACCTACCCAGGTGCTCCCAGTGCAGGTCCTACAGCCCAAATCCCCTTCTTGGAGGACACAGAAGCCTCATCTACTTGCCTCAAAAGCTTTGCTGGAGCACTCTAAACTTGTGTTAAGATTTTCCTGAATTGACAAGTGTGTGGAGCAGACGTAATGTCATCCCTGATCCAAACATGTTTTTTTTCTTTTGAACACCTGTTTATACCTTCCTCATCCTCATCCCAAAGTGCCAAAACACTGCCAGGAAAGGACTGAGGATATTACAGCTTGTTCCAATTCTAAAAACGCCAGTGAAGTCTTAACTTCACCACAGTAACAAAACCAGCTTTGCACAACTTGAGATGCTTAAAAAACTTGGCTAAAACCTGGAGAACTGCTCAGCTTTTGAGCAGCATCCGAATTGAACCACAGGGAAAAACTGAGGTTCGTTCATCACTAATTAAGGGCTTAACTGACATTACCAATGCTTAGCATATGTTCCTCCCTATTAGTGTCCAAGATCAACAACAGGCACGCAAGATTATTTTGAGCTGGAGTTGAAATAAGGTGAAATATACCTTAGGCCAACAAAGTTTTCCAGAAGGAACAAACATTTTGTTTACTGTGAAGTCAATTCTAAGACACAAAGTATTTACCCAGCTTCAGCAAACACAGTCATGGATCAGCCCCATTTCCAGCAAACTGAAGTCCTCTTTATTCTTAATTCTTCATTTCAGCATTTTCAGTTTGCTAATATAAACCTGAGTGGTGACAAACCATATCATATTAATGCTCATTACATTAAATAAGCACATTTTTTTGAAGTTGCAAAGTTTTTCCATGGATAGTTGCACAGATTCTCCCCGTTACAACAGGGCTGATACCTTGTGTGTCTGCATGATGCTTTCTCTAATGCACATGGATACAATATCCAACATACAATATGTGCAATATATATTTGTGATGGTAACTACCCACACTGAGCCCTATCAAACACCTCAAAAAGGCTAAAGTGAGTCTCTGTGGAGCACAGAACTTGCTCCACAGGATAAGTTTAATCCTAAAATGGATTTCTTTCCATATTATGGTTTCAAACTACACAGTGCTCACTAACATCCTTATCTGCAGGCACATATGGAGTTCCAGAAAACTTGCTATGATGCTTTCATATTTAAAAGTTTATGCGGTCAGAAGCTCAGATGTCATTATTCATGAGCAAATAAAATTTCAGAACTGCAAGGCACTATGGAAAATGTCAAAGGCAGTTCATCTCATTTTCATATAAGTTTTTACCCTCATCATTTCATCAACATCATTTAATGTTATTGTTTGCTATACAGGGGGGGAAATATCACTTCTCTTTAAAATGGAACACTCCATTAATAAAGCAGCATATTTATTCATTATATTTTAAAAATCAATCTGGCTCTTACTAAAGCCAGCAGAAAATACCATTGATTCCACTGGGAAATGGGTCAGGCCTTCAAATATAGGCCAAAACAATAAGGTTTCCTGCAAATGTAGAATAGGTTATACCACTGAATGGCCTAAAGTCATCACATCCCAGCTCTCCCACAAATACTGGGTGGAGGGACAGGAGGTTTCTCCCATCTGGGTCTGGATAACTCAGTTCAGTGCAAGGGGAAGGGCTCACCCAGAGGATTTTGCAACACAACCCAGATTTGGTACACGCACCTGAACAGAAAGCAAGTGAAAACATTGTCATTTTCTTCAGGGATCAAAATTTCCATCACTGAAAATTTCCATCTATTTATTTTTCTGCGTCCTGTCACACGACAGTTTAATACTTCAGGGCTGAACTCCTGCCAGCTCTCCCTTCCTACCAGCACTGGTAGTTTTTGCTAGAAAACCAGTATCACTGGCTTAAATAAACAGCTGGCAGCAGGCAGATTTCCACCCACTGTGAAAAGGTCAGACGCATCCCAGACTATTTTTAGTGTGTATTTAGGGCCTATTCAGCCTTGATTTATGCCTTCTTTTAATTCAGAGAGTTCAGAATAATATCAAGTTGCAATACTTTAAGACTTGTTAAAAAAACTTCTAAATGGAAACCTAATGACATTCCAGTGAGCCAAGATTGATTTCAGAATGATTAGCAACAGAAATGAAAATTCATTTTCTTGCAATAAAGGATAGTTGGCTTCATCATTATATTAGAAATTAGTCTTAAACCAATTATATTTTTAAAGCATTGCTAGTGTTTTACACTGTCTGGTGAAGTAGCTTTATCTATCAAAATCCAAACACAAGCTCAGTAATTGGGATGTTCTCAGGCTACAAGTGTTTTTTGCTGCCTAAAATGTCTTCAGTAAGCCTGACTTCTCAAGCAAGCATGGATCAGTAATTTTTGAAAACAAGGCCTTTGCAAAAGTACAAAAATTGTAACTTAGCAGGTTCCTTAAAAATGTAGGTCACCTGTTAAACTCTGTGGAAAAATAATCAGGATGCTTGTCCTCTTCAAGCTACCCAAACTGGCTATGAAATTTGATTTCCCTTCTATAGATTGCCAAAGTCAGCTGTCTGTGTAGACAGAGATGCTCTGATTTGATGTTGCTTCTACATGGAAAGATGATGTGCTAAGAACAGCTGAAGGGGACTCAACTGCAAATACATCCAGGGCAGAGCCCTTCATGTGAAGTGCTGTGAAGGGGCTTTCAGCATGATTTCAGGGGCTGGGGGGAGAAAAAGAGGGAAAATATGTTCATGCAAAAGTCCTCCCTCTCATGAGGGCCTAAAAGATCAACTAGGAAACCTCTTTCTGTTGAGGCATAAGAGTTTTGATTCTCATCACACGCATTTCAAAGTAATGTAGAACAGAGAAAAAAAAATCTTAGTTGAACTCTGTAGTGAGGAAGGTGGAGAAAAATCAGGATTCAGATTTAGTCCTTGAATAGCAACTAAGAATTTAGCAGTCACGAGTGACCATAATGAAGAAAACCAAAGCATTTATTTACTACTTCCCCTGGTCATTAGTTTGTGCATTTAGCTCTCCCTGAAAATGATAGATAGATAGATAGATAGATAGATAGATAGATAGACAGACAGAAAGAGTCTTTCACACATTCAGAGCAACAAATGCCAACAACTTAAAAATCTGTCACTGGAGACTTTACCTGTCTCCCAGAAACTGTAATTGCTTTCTTAGTATCACTAATGAACTGAATCTCTGTAACCTACATTCAAGCTGTCAAATCTTGCATCCCACTAAGAGTCACAAAAGCCAACATATCTCTTTGCTCTGCATAAAACATACACTATTTTCACTAATTAAACTGTGGGATATAGAGGCAATTTAACTGTCTATTCATTTCTTAGACATATGTTGCTTTACTTGAAAATATTTTTTAACTGAAAAATCTGGGTTAACTCTAGAAAAACGACCATGAGAGCAGGTTGGTAAATTTATATGATGGAATATAGATAAGATTTTAAAATAAAATTGAATTTCTAGCAATGAACAAAAAAAATATTATTTATTACATTTTGTTTTCCCATATCCACATGAAGTATAGCTCTACTGCCCTCCCATCCTGCCAAACATCCTTCTACCACTAGCATCTTTACAGGTAAATACAAGAAACATTTGGAAAGGTACCTTCTTGCCCATATAAGCTCTAAGAATTCCTCAATATTATCTCTGGGAATTAAGAAAGGAACTGACACTTTTTAACTCAGCAAATGAGATGGGCTGGTTTGCCCTTATTCCTTTCAGGAGAGTAATCATTTCTGCTTGACTTCCCTGTCTTTTTGCTACATCCACAGCCTTTGCTCAGTAGCACCAGGAAACTGGCCTTTGAGTTGAAATCGTGCACAAACTTCATGCACTCCCCCCAGTGAGAAACGTTTTACATATTTCCATGTTTATTTGTTGCATATCCTTGAGAACCATCCACTCAGTACATCCAGTAGGAAGGTCGAGTGTACAGTTTGCACAGTTGTGTACAGTTTAGGAAGGCTTAGCTTCTTATGAGCTCCTTTCCATCCTGGAATCTGCTGTATCAGAGGTCTGTCCTCTAAAAACACTACACAGATGTAGTGGAATTTCCCTGACACACCCAGCTCACGGCTGTTGTTATCCTTTCAACACCTCCAGAACCTCTCACACACCTTCCCCTGCAGACAGCTCAAACTAGGTCACTATCCATGGGCTGAGTCATCGTGCCCAGCTGGAGCATCTGATGCAGCTGGCTGTTCAGGAATCTGCTCACCTGAGATTCTCTAAACAGTCAACAAAGATAAAAAGGCATCTCCTGACAGTGATCCAGAAAAGACACCAACAAAATGCTCCAAATCCTTTTCCAGAGGAAAGCAGTGATTGTCACCCAAATTTTTAGAAAATTATCAGGGCAAAGGAAAAACTCTGTGACTAAATAATTTAATGCACATCCTTTGATACTGCATTTTGAAGAGCAACATTTTTTTAAATTAGGAAAATCAGTCAAAGAAGCCCAGACATTTCCAATATGACATTTGCAATACCACTTATCCATAGCATAACTAGAGACTATTTAGGCCTTCTCCAGCAGTCTGGTGCTATAGAAGACCAATGATTTCACTGAGCTGTGGATGAACTCCCACTGGAAGTACTTCAGGAATCAATCACTGCCCAGCAATCCATCAGAAAACACTATGAATCATAGCAATGGGAAACAAAATTACAGATGATCCTGTCAGCTCTCTAATACCGAAAAATAGAAATCCCATGTTTAAATAGCATGTCTAAAGCATCAAAGGTTTTCTCAGCTACAAATGTTGCCTACTGAAAATGTTTTAATAATGCTCGTGTGACCCTAACCCTGAACCCCAGCCTTTATGTATTATGATGCAGATTTCTAGATCTTCACATTCTCTTATTTCCATTGAATCCTTGACGTGCAAGCAATAACCATGCATAGACATGATTCAGGAGAGGACAGTAAATAGTTTTCCATGGAATATCTTTTATCACTTGCAAAAGATGAGAACCATGTTGGAAAGTGTCTAAGGAAGGGATACAAAATGATGTGCTGGAGAAGCAAACTCCACTCTATCACATGAACCACAAAGATTTTCCTGTGCAGGTACCACTAAGTATGTGCTGCAGCAATCTGGCTTGAAACATCAGCCTTGGATTTTTCAAAAGATTCAAGTTCCACAATCTGCAGCTGGGCATTACAGTTACTCAGTGTGTTCTGACTGTTTAAAACACTCAAAAAAGGTGCCTCAAATGGGCCAGTCAGAACACAAGGGAAGTTCCAACTCCAACCACTTGTTACTTGGTTCTCTCCTCAGCAAGATATTGAAAAAACACTCTCTTCCTGTGGAGGGCTGTAAAAACAGATTCATTAGTGGCTGTGAAACATCTACTTAGAGCATCAGAGCAAAACCCTGGAGAAAGTTCAGTCATCAGAGCAGGGATGAAGGGAAACCCTGGAGTGCAAACAGAAAACAAAACCCAAAGTAGCTTCTCCCTGGAGAGCCTTTTTTACTCTGTTCATCAAGTACAGCCTGAACAGCACTGCCAAAAGCCAGTCTGGCCCCAGCCTCCAGCATAACTCAGCCCTGGCAGACACCTGACACAAAAACCTTCAGCCCAAACCAGGAGGGTTTGGCAAATTTTTAGCAAAATTAAATCCGAGTTCAATAATAGGAAGCACCATGTAAACTCAGCGATAGCTGACACTACCCACTCTGCTTACAACTCTGCCATCTCTGCAGATAAACCGCCAGCTTCCAGCTGCCCACACGGAGATTCATTGAGGCGCCCGCAGGAAAGAACCGCGCTGCTTTGTTCGGGGGAAAGTGTGAAATTTATCATATGCCTTTTATTTTTTGCTTTCCCTTTTCCCCTTACTTCAGACTGACAAGTGCAAATTAAAATTTCACACCCAGCCTCATACAGGGAGCATGAAATTCTGATTTGGAGGATTTAGGTAGATTTCTCCAGGATTACACGGATGGCAGCTGCCCAAGTCAGTGCCACGGAGCCTGTCCTGACCAGCCTGCCCTGCCCTTGGGCAAAAACTTCTTGGTGCAAATTTTAAAGAGGAGGCAATGCAGATGCAGCACCAAGAGAACTACTGCATATGCATCTTTTTTATTATTGACAAAAACAAAACAGATTCATACTGGGAAGTACCCTCAGAGGGATTGAGGCTGTACTCTATGCAGAGATGTCTGGTTCTCAGTGTCATTGCAACAGAGCCACTTACAGGGCTCTGTTACAGATAACCAGAAGATTCTCATGTTTAAATACCTAAACCTTAATGCATGATTAGCATTGAATACAGATTTCTACTGTGCCATTTCTAGAAACAATAAAGGATTTATTATTTTGGACAAAACATTTTTTAGATAATACCTATCCTTTAAAGCTTATTAACATTTATGATTTAATAAATCATAATTTTATAAATCAAAGACTGCAGTGAACTGATGAGCAAACCATTTAAAGAAGTAGGCTGGCTAGATTAGCTAGGAATCTTCTGGCACCGGTTCCTGTTTTAGTTAGTATACACCACAGCACAGACATTCAATAAGCCTCTTTTCTCTTTGCAGAGAGCCACATTCTCCCCATTTTTTGAGATGGCCTAGCACACGGAAAAGAAAAGATGGGACTAGAGTCAATTCTCAGTTGTGCTGGTAGATATTTAGTGTAATCTCAATGTCCTTGAAGAGTTCTGGACCATCACCAGTGTAACTGAAAGAAGTTAATGACTCCAACTCTTAAAAAGCCTCCATACGACAAGTCCTAGGAATCCAACACTCACATTATTAAGGGTTTTGGTCATCATTACATTTGCTTAACTCTGAAACCTTTTCCTAATTCAAAGTCAGGATGTCATACCATTCCAACACCACACAGCTACACCACTTCTGGAAAAGCATCCCTTACAGAAAATAACTACACCCAGTGTCAAAACAGCACTGCAGGATTAACAGCAGCCTCCACACTTGAACATTACTTTGTCCCAGTTTTGAATCCATAAAAAACAACTCTGCTCAGTCAGGATGTTTTAATCACTGAGACTTATTTGGGAATACAAATGTATGAATAAGAGTCATTCCTCCATCCAACACCACCAAACCACAGCAGAACATGAACTCTGCTCAAGGACACACTTTTACTCAGCTGAGGACTCTGCTGCCAAGCTGCCTACCCATTGCTATATTTTTCTTGTTTTAAGGGTGTGGAAATCTTTGTTCATTTAAAGGCATCCTTCTGGTTTATTGTCCTAGATCACTTACCTTCTGAGTGATAATTATCAGTACAGGCACCAGTGTGGGTACTGGGATAAAGGTGCCTTATCCCAAGCAGAGTTTGTCATCCCACAGAACTAGGTTACACAACGACACCAGCGAGGTTGCATCATTTTAACTACAGGAGGTTACATTAGTACGATTTCTGTATTTACATAAAGATGAAGAAAAAAAATAATGATCCTCAGGAACTAAAAAGTACATCTTGATTGAAAGATGGCTGAGACAACCTGATAACAGCTTATATGTCTACAAAACACTGGCACATGGAAGAGAAGGAATTTTTTTAAGAAGAAAGTGGGGGAGGGTTAGCTACAAAGGATAGATTGTGAAAAATTATTAAACTTAGACCCAAGAAAACATTTTTAAGCAGTGAGATCATTTAGACTACAATGTAGGCTCCAAGTGCAAATTGTTGAATTTCTTCCTCTGGAATTCTGCTAAATGAGTTTGAACAATGCACAGGAGGGAGTGGTGGGACGGGGGCTCAGGACGCACCAAAGGACCAAGGAGATCATTTCTGTAGCAGACAGAGGATACAGACACTGCTATACAAGTGACTGCAGGGATCTGGAATATCTGGCTTCTGAAGCTAAATGAACAATAAACAACTCACATTCTAACTGCATTTCTAGGGCTTTGCTTGCACTGAGAAATCATCCATCAATGGAAGGCAGAGCAGATTTGAGGAGAGCGGGGCGGGCTGTGAGCACTGCAGAGTGTCCCTCCACAGGGAATCCTGCATCTCTGTGGGTTACAGAGAAATTAACTATATTTCCTGCCCATTTCACCAGAGGGAATGGATATGAAAAATAAATAATTTGCAGAATAAAAAGTAACAGCCTCTTAAAGATGAATAAAATTTGAGAATGTGGCAGTTAAGAAACAGATTGGAAATATCAAATCAAAACAGGACTTTGATTTTAATACAGGAAACCATTATCAAACACTCAAAGCAAGGACAAAAATACAGTAAGCAAGGCAAATGGCTTACACCAAACAGTCTGAATACGTTATTCTCCATTTCATGTAGACAAAGGCTAATCTGTATGAATTTGTCAAAGCAAGAACTTAGAGCCTTGGTGATAAACCATTTGCACACCAAATCCGTAGCTTTATTCTTTATTCTTTTTTCCTTCAAACAATCAGACACTACTTGGAAAATTCAAGCTACATTTCAATCCTGCTTTGATAAGAAAGGCTATAAAATCAAAATAGGCTCTGATTTTGGCCAAAATTTTTCTGTATTTTTCCAGAAGAGAAAAAAACAAATCCAGAAAGAGAAAAAAATAAGATATACCTTTGTGGGTGGCCTCCTGCAAAACTGGCAGAAGAAACCCACTGCTTTCCAGTTTCACTTCTATATTCAGACATGTTTGCATAACTTTTGCATTTGGAAAGGATCTTTCATATTTCAGGGAAAGATGGTTCTAGTAAGAAAAAAATTCTTTACCCAATAACAACTTCCTTTTGTCTTCTTCATTCTAAGTTTAGCAAAGAACGCTTCATCTGGTTCAACAACACAATCCAAAACCCACTGAAACTTGATTCTTATCAAGCACAATGCAAACAAAGCCCTTGGGAACAGTACGTGCTTGAGACCAAGGTTTTGACATTATTTTGTTCATCCAGGTTTTCTCCTGCTTCTGCTCTTTATCTTCCCAGAAACTTCACCCAGGTGGAACTAGAGAACACTGGCTGTTGGCCTCACATTTCTAAATGTCCAGATGCCTGACCAAGCTACTGGTGTTTTGAACCACTCCTCCAAGGAAAAGCACTGGCCACAAGGTAACCAGCTCTAGAAACCCAGTAAATTTGGTACAGCTGCAAGATACTGGAACAAGTGAGCCACACATATACCCAGTAAATTTGGGACATTTTTCAATGTTGTCTCACATGTTAAGAGTGTGCTCTGAAATCTCCCGAGCACATGCAGCAAGCAGGATGTAACTGGTATGTACTGGGATTACAACATGTAGGTGGACCTGTGCTGCAGGACATGCAGCACACCGAGTCCCAGTCTTGCATATTAAATCCCACATAACTTGGATACTGCAGATTCACTCTGGTCATAGCACACACAGATCCCTTTTTGGAAAATCCTGACAGAATGATGATCCACAGAGCCTGACAGATTTGTCCAAGTCCTATTAAAAAATCCATCAAAAATCAGGTGACACTGAAATTTTTCATGCAACTCAATCTTTTAGCCATAAGCATATAGACTTCTTGCAAGATACAGCTAAATCAGCAAAGAACAACACTTCAGATTGGAAGGCAGATTGGAAGATTTGAGTATCTTGACACTGCCTAATTAAGCTGTGCTGCTTTTCACACCAGAACTGCCGGCAGAAGGCAAAACATATTGCAAGCATACAGTTCTCTGTACAAGCAGATACTAAATGGCACTCCTGCCTTGCTTCCTCACTCCTCTCTGTGCCATCCCACCTTGCCTGCCCACCATGCTGGCAGGGAAGCACTGCACAGGGCACGCCCCAGAGCTGCTCTTCCCCAGGGATCAGGGGAGTTGTGCTGTTGTCCTCATCCAGCCTGCCCAGGAGCCAACAGAGCCCCTCGGCTGGCAGGGACAGGGCACCACATGGCCACTCTAAACTCAAGAGTTTCCTCCCTGCAAAGGGCAAGAGCCTGGAGCAAAGGAAGCACCTGCAGCTGTGGGGTGTCTTTAGACCCCTCTGCAAAGGGAGAGCAGACCCCAGCTGGATTTCCACAGCAGCCTCCTCTTCCAGCCTGAGGTCAGCACTTCCAAGGGAAGGAAATTCACCCCAAGCTCTTGGCAGTGTTTCTGAAACATCCTGTTAAGCACTTTGTGGGTGTTTTTAAGAGCAAAATGTGAAATGAAATGAAGTCCAAGGGTTTACACTGTCATTAAGATGACTTGTGAGAGGGAGAAACAAGAGGAGAGCAGCTAATGGGAATACAGAGGTCAGACTTCAAAGTCTGTAGGTGCCTTATTGATTCTCCCTTCAGATCCTGAAACCAATAAAATTATCTTCTTGAGATCCTTTATAGAAGGCTGAAGACAGTGATTTCTCCTGGGTATCTGAACAACTTTAAGTTTGTTTTTAAAAACTTGAACTATTTACCTTTATTATGAAGGAAGTGAGAAAGGTATTTGCACATGACAATGACTTCTGGAAGAATGTGGAGAGACCAATACTGCAGGATGTTTTTGGTGTTAGCCCAGGAAGTGTATTTCTATCCTTTTTAGCTGTATCAGAATATGTGCTTTGCTTGGATTTAATGGATATTTTGGGATTTGGGGAGCAAGGTTTTGTGTTTCAAGCCAAATTTGCCCATGAATGAGAAATTCTTCTAAATGCTAACACAACATCAAATTCTTCCAACAATTTCACTATAAATTGGGAGAATAAAAAATAAGTGCAGTAAAAGGCCTCATGCAAGATGACATCTTGGCATAAAATGGTGGAAGTACTGAGAAGGCATGATGCGTTCCTTGGAAAATGTGAATGAGAAGCTTGAAAGATTCTAGGACATCTGGGAAACATAGGAATCACCAAGACATCACCTGGAAACCTAAATTAGACCAATTGTTGTTAAAAAAATAAAGAAAAAAAAGTGGCTCACTGGACAAGACAAAAAGAAAGGAAGGACCAGAAACAACAGAGTTCATGAGTCAAAATTTTAGACTTCTTGCTGCTGCACTATAGAGCTGAAATAATTTTGATGAATTGAAGAAACATACAGAAGCACAGCCCAATGTGAATTCAATCAGTTATTGAAATCAGTTGAGAAGCTGTCAGAAAATTGCAGTGGAGGGATAAAAGTTACTTCTACATGCACAAGAAGCACTGATTTTTGGAAAGTACCATAGGAAAAGAAGGCATGTATTTCCTGAAAATTGGATTAAAAACAAAGGATGAATGGAATAATGAGATTGAGCACAGTGAAGTGCATATCTAAAGAGAGAGCTGTACAAATTAAATTCAGAAAATTATTTAATTGGACAGCACAAGGAGGAATGGAGGTGCAATTGTTACTGACAGAGTTTAACAAAATTAGACCTCACCTCTGAAAGCATCCAGCAAAGGCTGGAGGAAGGAGCACTTGCCCAGGTGAGAGAAGAAAGTGCTCATTAAAACAAAAAGGAGCAGCACTGAAATCCCATGACAAATAACCTGGTCACTTATGATCTGGAAGTTTCTTATCTGGTTCATTAATGACAAATTGGCTGAACTGGTTAAAACTAATGATGTGTTGCTTGATATAAGGGAGGGTATTGACAAAGCATAAATGGGGAGGAAAAAACCCATGTCCTGGTGGCTGAGATATTAAAGGCAGGAAACAACTGCCTGAATTCTGAGCAAATGACATGAATGTGTATGATATTGTCACAAGTCTTTGTCTGTGTCCTAAATGGTGAAAGCACATCTGCTGCAACTGGAAAGCAGCACAAAGCACACAACCTCTGCAAACTGCACAGTGGGAAACCCGGGAAAAATAAATATATTTTCAAAGGGGCTCTGATAATCTTTCATGAACAATGAAAGATGCTGCTGTCTCTCAAAAGATATAAAAGGAATGTTAGAGAGCAAGCACCTGTGCAGTGTAACTCCATTAGGAATGCCTGGATCCATTCCATCACGTCCATATATACAGTCAATCATTAGCAATACACAGGTCTTGTTTTCAGTGCTCAGTTCTTAATATAACTTCAAGTTACAAAATCTCAAAGTAAATCATGAAACCCGAAGGTACAAAATTAATCTAAACAGAAGCAAAGACACTTTGCAGTTCAGGGAAATTCAGACATCCAGTTTCCCACAGCCTTGTACTGGGTCTGCCCCCAATAAACTCACTGGGAATTTTTCCATTAAAATCAGTGTGAACAGGATCAAGTGCATGGCTTGGCTGAACCCTATCCACTTGCCAACCTATAATTTATTATTACAAAGGCAGTTCCCAGAAAATGCATTCTCATAAAGTCTGTGAGAATTAGCTATCACTTAGCACGCCTTGCCTACGGGGATTTTGAAGGAGACACTGTAATTTATTGGTGGGAGTACAGTTCCATCTCATGTTGCAAAGACTCCAAGTTCTCCTTTAAAAAACTTTTAAAAAAATGAAATAATCTTAAGGAAGAAAAGTGACTTCCTAGCAAACTGGATTCTTTCTTCCAAAGGTTCTTGGAAATGCCTCTGCCATCTCTTCAGAGACAATCAGGCTTTCCAGCTGTCTGACCTGAGACCCACAAGGTCTGTAAATCCTCGGTGCAATCAATCTTATCTGCTGCAAATCTCCAGATACCAGAGACACACCAGTCTCCTTGCAAGGAACACTCTGCCCTTTGCCAGCGCTGTTCTCCAGGGTTTCAGCAGCACAAAAGAACACCTAATTCTCTTCAGGACGTCTGGTAAGAGGATCCCATGTGGAACAGTGGGCAATCCATCATTATGGACCAGTAAACACCTCCTCAGAGATCTAAGGCTTAACTAATTCTGGCCATGTTCTCTTCTCACCCATATCCCACCACCATCACCAATGACCAGTGGAACAATGGACCACCTCAGGCTCCCCAAACTCTGTTAGCACCTGGAATTAAAGGATAATAAGAGTTGCTACAACACTTCTGCCATCATCCCACCTCTATTCCACACCAAGCCACAAATACACACCAGACCCACAGCCAAAAGATGGCAGCAATTAACCCCTTAGGGCTGGAATGTGATGTTACTTACCGCCTGTGCAGTCTTAAACATAACTTCCACTTAACTTTCAAGCCCAGATTTTATTCCAAAGCCTGTGTTTTCTTATCTGCATTTTGTTGCTATGCTGTTGCCTGCACATTTTGCAGTAGACCAATAGATTTTGCCAGTCTTCCAAAAATATTCTGCTTCAGTAATATATGACCTGCAGGTTAATATCTGAAATGCTACAATGAGTTGCCATGGAAATGTCAATACCATCCATTTCTCTGCACACATTTAATTGGGATATCCTAGAAAAATACCTGGAAATTTATTAATAATATTCAAGTCATCTTACAGTGACTCAAAATCAGATTTTCCCCTTTTTGTATATTTTACTCCATTGAACTTGGAGCAGCTTTTTTCGGCTTCCTAGGATATTTAATACCTTTTTCAGGAACCTTTGGGCTGCTTTTTTGTAACCATTTCGTAGTTTAACAAGTCTCCAGAGGCTCTGCTTAAAGAAAAACACGGCAAAAAATACTTCAGCTTGTAAGTAGAATATGAAGTCAACATGTATGATTTTCAGCCTGCTCTTTAGTCAACAATTTCTTAAGAGGGACTGGGGAAAGGCTACATTGAATTGGCAAAAAGAACAGCCAGCAAGTCTGTGAACAAGGACTCAAGCAGAGATTTAATCTATGGCTTTGGACAATATATTATTTTAAGCTCAGGCCCTTGAAAGATCTGATTTCCCAACCTCAAGAAATACATTTTTTATGTATTGAATAAAAAAATCTGCTTTAAAAGCCACATTAAAAAAATAGATATAAGCCCCAAATATCTAGGGTTTGGCATCCCCAGTTTCATTGTGAATAAAATGTAAGCGAGAGCTCTGTAAAACAAGATCCAAACTTCTGCCCTGCTCCACAGGGAAAAAGGCATGCACGACTGCAATGTGTTCATTACTATATATAACAGGGTCTCTCTAAAAATGGAAAAGCCTAGAAAGAAAGAAACCCAGTATGATGAATGAACTCTGAACACTATGATCTAGCAAAGCTCAATTAGACAAACACGACTGCTGCCCACTCAGCAACAACAAAACAGCTCACAAGAGGTAATTGTCACTGCTTGCTAATTTCACATATTTTAATAGTCAGGCAAGGGCAGCTTCTCATGTCACTATTTAGATTCTGTTGCTACCACTCACACCAGACACTTTCCCACAAAGTGACCTGGCTTTGCTGGTCTGTTGAAGAACAGCATTTCCAAAATGTCATTACTCCCCACATCCAAAGTCCCATTCAAAAACCTGAATCACTTAAAACCACACCATCCATTTATTCCTAAAAATACTTCACAAAAGAAAAAAAAAAGAGATAGAAAAAAGGAAAAAAAATGTTCATATTTCTTTAAAAGTTAAAATAAAGCCCTGCAGCAGCAAGGTAAAACTTCACTGTTAAGCGTGCAAGGTAGTTTTTGAAGGAGGTGCAGGGATGGGCATTTTGGAGGCAGCTGCTTCAGGCACAAAACATTTTTTTTCCTGCAATATGCCTCCACAAGTACCACAGGAAAAATGATCTCCTTGTCAAGCAAACAGACATGGTCACAAAGTGCACAGATACCTGATGAGATTACAAGTTTAGAAATTTCCCACAGGTGGCAGTTCATAGAAACCACCATTAAGCTTGTCTTTTCAGGTTACTTTTAGACTGAGCACGTCTTATGTGGAGCTCACTCTTTGGGTAAAAGAGTCCTTCCTCAAATGTTCTGTAAATAATCACTCCAATGTTTACAAAGCCATGATTGTTGAAGCAATGCTAAAATATTAGTGTCACCAGGAAAAAAAAACAGCCCATGTCTCTTAAAACTGACAGTCTGTAATGACCAAACCCTACAAAATGGAGCAGAGCCCAGGGAAATTAATTTTGATCCAAGGACAACTGTCTGGAGCCCAGCAGTGCTAAAGAAGGTGATTCTGAGCACTGTGAGGCTCCTGCAGCAGGACAGCAGCGAGGGACTGCGGGGCTGAGCCGCCAAGGACCGCTGCTCCCAGCTCCTCCCGGCCACCTGCTCCTGCGGGATTTCTGGCCACCCTTCCTCACACCCATCAGGCAACGCTGCAAAAGGCTGCTGAGAAACCTCCCCTGAAGAGCTGCCTACCTGTGGAACTGTCAGCTCTGAAGTGGAAATAAAACCCATCCCTAACCCCCTCACCATCCAGATTGTGATTAATAATTTTTCCCCTTGAAAGCAGCACACGTTGACGGGCAGCCGAGCCGTGCCAGATGGTCCGAGCACACACAGAGAGCTGGAACAAGGAAGAGACTGCTCAAAAACTCAGAGATAAAAGGAAAAGCAAAGATGCATCTCAGGGTTTTAATCAGAGAACCTGCTGACAAATGAAATACACAATATTTAACCCACTAACAAGCATTGCAGTGCCATGAGCTGAGCAACAATATCCTACAGAACATTAAGAACCTGTTGGTCTGCAAGACATCACCTTTTGCACAGGAATGGGATGAGTGGACACCAGAAGCAGGTGCCACTCTCTGAGGGTCTCTTTCCAGAAATGCAGTCAGTAGAGCACAGGGTCTCCATGGACATTGAGAAAAGCAATGCAGTGATTCAATGGCTTGCCTTGCCTCTGTTGGACACCCAACAGCTTCCAGATGGTGGCTGCATCCCTTCCAGCAATGAGGCTCAGATAGCAACAGCTGGCAACAGACTGTGGCCAGTGAGAGAGGGGACTGTCATTAGCAGGGTGTTACACTGCTTTAAACCAATTACCAGACCATGCCTTTGCTCTTATTACAACAGTAAAGTTTCAGTAATGGAGTATCAGGATGCAGGGGTGTGCAGGCAGTGTTGCAGGGATCAAGAAAACACCTCTATATTAACAAATAGCCATTGTTTGGCTTGAAAATTCATCATGGTCTACGCCAGTCCTACTGACAGACCATTTGTAATCTAATATGTAAATATTAAGTAAAACAGCTTCTGAGGTTTATATTCAAATGAGCAAAGATATTTAAATTCAAGCTATTACCAGCAAGCATGTATGCAGGACTTTATGATCTACACATTTTGAGACAAAATATTTAGAAAAATAATTATAAATCATTTGTAACATGATCATTTAGAAAAAGCAGAGTTTGCATTCTTAGTTTGCAGTAACAGTTTCTGTTGCTGCTTTATCCCACTTACCCACTGTTTAAAAACAGTGTTTCTGCTCTATGGAAAAGCAAAAATTTTCAAGAAGAAATTCATTCACTACTGTTACCAAACTGCAGATCCAAAGCAACTATAATCAAAAACTTTGCTGTTTTCCTCCTGGGCTAAGACATTCTTGCCTTTTAGAATTTCAGGAAAGCACAGGGGAAAAGAGCCTTGCAATAGCTCAAAGGAAAGTTAACACTGCTGTTGCTTGTTGTTCAAATGAAAATTATTTTTACCTAAAAGGTCCAAGCAGGCCCAAGCACTGCTCAGGGAACTCAAAATACAAAAAGCACCAAAAAAAAAAAAAAAAAAAAAAAAAAAAAAAAAAAAAATGGAATAGTCAAAAAATGGTTATGGAAAGTTATTTCCCAACACAGGCTTTAGCAATAAACCAAGGCTGGGCAGACCAGGCACCTCATCCATACCAACCACCGGGTTACCACAGGTGCACTGCCCACCTCCTGCAGGGTGTGACACATGCTTGGCTAAAACATAAACATCCAAGAAGCACGAGCTTCCCTGCTCATCCCTGCACTGGCACACACCAGGGGCAGAATGTGGTCCAGAAAGCTGCATCCTCCTCTCACGGTGTCTAGAAAAGGCAGAAGTGCTCTGTGTCCTGCCAGTCCAGCAGCAGCAGCGCTGTGAGCGGCAGTGCCTGCCCTGCTCAGCTCCCCCAGCACCGCTGTGTCTCACTGACCCACACAGGACCTGTGCCTGCAAGGGGGAGGCAGGACAAGCAGGAGTCCTGGCTGTGGCTTTAGGGCAGAGGGAAGAAGAGCTTTTAAAGGGAACAGTGCATACTGCAGTGTTTAAATACATTACACAATGCAGAACTCACCATATACAGAGCCAGCTAAACAAACAGCCCTTCAGCTCAGGCTTTTGCTTTGGGGGTGCCCAATGATGTCAGACTGCAGCACCAGCTCTGGGGCACTGAAAGGTTCTCCTTTAAACCAGCACTGAACATGAGCAACACAGGGGTGTAGGGAAGTATTTGGTGGCAACCATGAAAATCAGAGCAGAGTAAGACCAAGCCATTTGTTTCTCATTCTCCAGCTGGGCTCACACCACCATAAATGCAGAGACCCTTCCAGTGCCCCTTTTGTAAGCACCAAGATAACAGCACCACACAGCACTGCTGCTCTGGCCAGCCCGTGAGGAGCACATCTCACGCAGCTGAGAACAGTCAGAACCAGCTGGAATACATTTTTAATCCTTGGACCACTTCACAAGGCCTCACTTGTGGCTCTCCTGTTGCAAGAAATCATAGAAATGTAGATGTTTGAAGGATATGCATCTCTCTTGCAGCTCTGGGCTTGCCCATCACTTTCACTTGATGATGTCTTTCAGCCTCGTCAAACCACTGCATCATCATCATCATGGACAGCAGACAAAATTTATGCCACTTTTTGCCAGAAAACATTTTAAATGGAAAACACTTATCGGCATTTTCTACTAGAGCTTATTTTAGTGGTGCCTACCGGATGCTATTTTGTGTATTGTTATTGAACACAGAGTTTGAATCCCATGGTACAAAACAGCAAACACTACATGCTACCCATATTTTTGAATTCTCACTTTCAGAATCCGTTTCCTAAACAGAGATACGGGTTGCAGAACACTTCCAGTTAGTCAGGACAGAATATTAAGGTCTTTCTGTGAACAAGTTTCTCCCTCTTTGAGCCTGGCAGGACCTGCTGGATCCTCGCCATCCTCTGTTTTTCTCAGCAGGTTGGACAACATGAACACAGCTTGTAAATAAACAAACCACAACAGGATGACACTTCACAGAAAAACACACCAGTAAATGTGAAATTGCAAAAACCTCGTGGGTGTGCACATACATTTTCATAAGGCAAACCTCCCCACACGCCTGTGGGCGGCTGCACACCCTCACACATGAGAGCTCTGGCTGGGGTTCTGGAGGCAAAGTCTGACTTCCCAACTGCTGCTCCAGTGAACTCTGCCCTTCCACAGGGCTTTTACCAGCAAGACACAGGGTCAGCTTGCAGTGAAAACAAGGGTTATGTCACCCGCGTCCAAAAGGCAAATATTTTCTTCTCTCTTTCCTCCCGGGAGACAGAGAGGCTAAATCCATTAAGGATTGTGAGATCAATGGATACTAGAAGGAAGAATAAAAAGGAACTTTAATGAAATCTGCTGAAAATGTTTTTGTCTTTTAAGTGTTGACTAAATGTAAACACAAACCAGTGATGAATCAACCTCAGTTTCACACACCCCTGAAGCTGAATTAATTGATAGAAGGATGTGAAAAGTAAAATGAGTGCTTTCTCAATATTTTCATCAGAGCTTTTTTACAGGAGTATTTATATGTGAACTGGAACTTGTTTTATAGACCAATATCAGCTTTATTAACGTTTTGTTCTATTTAGCAACATTTGGTAATATTCAACTCCAGCTATAAGCTGTTCACAGCACTCATTTTGGAGAGCCTTATAGAGCTTGAATTTAGCAGAGAAGCTAAAACAAACCCATCAGTTGAGAATAAAATTAATTTTATTTTTATATTAGCTGTCAATACGGGTAAATCAGTGATATTTAAACAATTATAAATAATTAAGTCCTTCACCCTTAATCAATGCATATCTGAATGGAAGTAACTTGCTCCAGTAACTTGCCTCATAACCACAACAGAAACCCATTCAGAATAAAAAAATCCATTTAGCTTAGGATATGTACCTGAATCCCACTGAAATCAATTTGATTTAAGGACCTGCTCAAAGCTGAGCCTGCACTGAACTGTTTCCTCAAAGTCTACACAGATCCCAAGCTGCCTAATGAGAAAAGCAGGGACAAATACAGAAACTGAGCTTCTTCACATACTATTATTATGTTCCTGTATTCCAGGAAGATAATAATAGTTTAGCAAGAGTTTATTACAGCTTGGTGGGGTGTGTGGGAGAGGGAGATGACAGCTCAGTGCCAAGAACCTGCAGTGGAGCTGGCCCAGGTGGCAGCTCTGCTCCAGCTCCAGGCCACCCCACCAATTTTTACCTCTGTACAAGAGGATTTGTGTTCCTGGTGAAACAAAATGGTGCTGCAGCAACTACAGATTTGATATCATGAAGAAATAATAATGAGAAACTATTTAATAAATGTTCAACAATTCTGGAAGTGATTTAGAACACCTGGAAAAAGGAGATGTTTAATTAAAAGAAAAATCTTTTGAAGATGTAATATACTTCCCAAAGCACTCCAAAATTCAAAAAAGCACACTGCAAAGGTAGCCCACACAGCTTTGCTATGGTCCTGATATGCATATGCCTCACCACGCATCAGTAGTTACATGAGCACATCTCCATCGAAAAAACTGAGCAAAATTACTGATATTAAGAAAAAAGAAATTCAATTCATTTAGTAATAATTTTATTTCCAGGCAAAATGAAACTGACTACCCCAGGAGCACTGGGAAGGTTGACTTTTTACCTGACACACTTCTGTGGCCCAGCTAAGGCCACCCACTGAGGAAGTCCACGGCAGAAAACTCCATCAGCTCTGGAGAAAAATGGGCTATTCCTGACATTTCCCATCAAGTACATTTAAAAGCATTGCTCACTAGCCTTCACCTGGTCATCCCATATGACTTACAGCACTATTGTAAAAATAGAAACCTTTAGATTTTTCCCCAGAATTACTGCATGGTTCTCATTTGCCCGTGCTAGCAAAGAACTGCCTGATCAGCTGTAATGCAGGGGGCTGGGAAGGGTGGCAAACCATGGCCTAAGACCACTGACCACTTTCTCTGGAGAATTGTTTTTCCCCTGAGTGCTTAACCTTGCTTCTGAATCAAAAGCTGATTTGCCCCTGAAATCTCAGTCTTCCTCTTCCCAGAAATCCCCAGGAATCTGCAATGTGGAATTCAGCGAAAACCCAAGACAGGAGAGAAAGACAGATGTATTTATCATGCACAGATGATGTAGGAAGGAGACAAAAAATATTGTCATCAGAGTCTTACTGACTGCAAAATAAGGGAGCAGTAATTAATCAGCAAGAGTACAGGCTGAGAGGAAATATTGATTGGATTTGGAGAAACTTCAGTTTCCTGAAGAAACTGTTCCCCTGCAAAGGTAACCAGGAAAGTTTGTGTAAATTAGAATGGCAGCTGGCCAGCCAGCAGCCAATCTGAGCCATTTCAGGCAATCCAGAAAAATACACACCAGATGCACGCTGGTTTCTAAAGAGTAATTTAAATACATTAGTAAATCAATGGCATTGACAGTTTGATGGACTATGATGGAGGAGTCTTCCTCTGAAATATCATCTCCAAAACCTGCAAAGCTCTGGCAACTGAGTTGTTACAACTTTATCATATTTTTAACTCTCATCTTTTCAAAAAACTTCCAGAGTGGAGTTGTTTCAGCTTAAATGTACATGGATTTCTCTCCTGCTGAATTGGCCCCTAACTTTTTAGGCTTCCTAAATGTCAAAGAGTGCTGTCTTTTTGCATTGTGGAGGGCCAGGAGATGCCAGTGAGAGAGAACTGAGGACCAGCTCTGCTCTGACAAAGTTTGGGTCTGTCAGAAAGAAGCTGGCTACCACTACTGAGTAGAAGCAGCAAATTATTTCTGTCTTTTTATCTGACTGGCATGTGCTTACTGCCAGGGGAATGTTAGAACCCCTCAATGGAAAAATAAAAGGAAACGGTTGAAAAATTTACCAAAAAAAAGTAATAAAAAAAGTGATGGGGTTTGCCCCAGGAAAGAAATCACAGGGTCCCATTAAATTATCACATCATTCAGCACCAAGGCTCAACTCCTCTGCAGGTCTGACCTCCAGCAATCCCAAGTATTGCCATGGGAAGGGGTCACCAGTCTCCAGCAGAGCTGTGGGTTTGTCCATCCTGTCAAGCACAGAGCTATTCCTGATGGGACTTGTGTCAGACTGTGCTTGGCCATGCCAAGGGATTTAACTGGCACTTACAGAAATGAAAACTTTCTGGTTTAAGCACATTTGGGGAGTTACCTTACTGTCTTCGTCAGTAATAAACTGTTCTTGGCTAAGGTCATCTTTCATCTGCACAGTAAATAAAACTGTCACTAAAGCTGAGTTTCTGTTTCTCATCAATCAAATAATAAAATAAAACTCAGAGCACAGTACTTAAACAACATTTTTTAGAGAAAAGGCAAACCTTAAGGAAGTTCGAGTATAATCATTTCCTCTCAGCTGATCAACGTAACAGACACAGTAGTTTAGGTGGAGAAATGTGATATTAAAGCTTACAAGCCCGATAACCAGATTGTCTTTAGAGGTAAAAATCAAGCTGACTTTCCTGGCCTCATCATAACCATTAATTAAACAATTACCACCTCTTCAGTTAACAGCCAAAGAACATCCAAAGCAAAAACCCAGCAGTTTCAAGAAAAAACAACCCTCTCTAGCTTATCTATTTAATTCCATTTCTATTATGTAGGTAGTTTTACTGCTATCAAGGACCATTTTTCATGTTTGTAAGAAGGAATTAAACTGGAAATATTAAAATATGTTCAACATGATGCGTATTTTTATCTAGAGGAAGATAAATTATTATATGTACGCAAGCACTAAAAGCAGTTGCCAGAGAAAATAGGATTTATTCTCACCACACCTGCAATATTTCAGCCACTACATGAAAACATTTCTCTTTCTGAAACAATTAGCCTAATTTGTAGTGAGCTCACACAGATTGTCACAGAACTACTCTGCTGAAGATTATTACTTGCCTAAAATATGATGCTTACATTTTTTCCAGTACATTAACAAATAGCGTTGTTTGAGAGGGAAGACCAGGCAGAAATATTACACCCCATACTCTGCAATTCTCCCAAACCCCAGATAATCCCACACCAGTCAAAACAAATGATTCAGGTTGCCAAAACAAGTAGTTACATTTCCCAATCTTCTGATAATGCTTTACGTAAATGCCGAAGCAAATCTGGCACAGTCTGGAACCAGGGCAGGATAGATCTCTCCCAGCACATTCCACTTTTCAAAAGCCAGCACGTCAGCAGAGCCTTCATAACACAAGATGCACACCTTGATCTCTGCAGGGCTTAAGGGGTTGTGGGGTTTGCTTGTTTACAATGTTTAGACAGATGGAACCTTGGTTTTTCTTATTATAATATAAAAGATAGATAACGGTGCATGGAAAATGCTAGAAAAACCCTGCTGTCAGGTCCATCTCACCACATCTGTTGACATAATTTAGAATTTATTTCCATGGTGTGCAAAATGCTTTTTTTTTAGTTTTTTTTTTTTTTAATCTGTAGTCCCAAGCAGTCAATGGATCTTCCATTAGTCCTGGCTGCCTTTTGGGGTGTTCAGCTGCCCCCCAGCCTCAGGAACCTCGGTCCCACAGCCCTGCAGCCCCGAGTTGGAGCTCTCTACCAGGGCAGCTGTGGGGATGCACGTTGCCTTGGGGCATTGAGTTCTTCAACAAACCACCCTCCAAAATAACTGCATTCAGCAGTAAATCCCAAACCCTTGTGCCTTGTGAGGTCCAGCGTGGCCACTGCCCGCTGCCGACCCAAGACTTTGAAATGGTGACTGACCCTCTCAACTCCAAGTTCATGGAGTTTTCAATTCCTTCACCTCCTGTTTCGCTGAGAAGAGAACAGCTTGTCCTATTTCTTGTGAAAAGAGTGCCAAAGATAGGAATATTTATAAGGAATTTGTATCTATCTATCCAAACCAAAACATTCAAAAATCATGACTCACAATCCCCTCCCAAATCATGGGATTAAATTAACATATCATGGGATTTTAAAAGATGCTGTTTTAAAAATTATGGAATACATAAATTTTGTTTGTCACGCATTACCTTAAAATATTTACACAGCCAGAAACTACAAATTTTTATCAACAGTTAAAAGAACCAGAAGCTTACCTAGGGAAAAAAAAATCATCACATATTCATAAGATTCCTGGAGGCTGGACCTTTAAAAATAGTCCAAGTGTTGCAATTCATCACATGTAAATTTATGGGATTTGGCAACAATGCACTTGTCTCCAGGGATGCTGGAAAGAAGGGGAGCGCTCTTGGTTAACCTTCTTTTTTTTTTTTTTTTTTAATAGATACAGCATGCTGAAATGCCCTACTAAGTATTTCCTATCTCAGCCCATCAATCAGTTTAGAACACTAAGGAAACACACAGCAGAGTGTGCTTATCAATGTCCAATCATTAAATATTTTGGTGTTTGTTAACCAAAACTCAATGCATTATGGAAAAAGACAAAGTGGAAAATAAAATTACATTTCTGAAAGCACATCCTGTCTATGCTTTTTGCCTAGAGCAATCAGAGGTGGGAAGCCACGTTTAACAAAAAAAAAAGGTAGGGAACAAACCATTTTCAAGTGGCTGTTCACTTTCTTTTATTAAAGCCAAAGACAATTTCACAGAAAAAATCCCCTTTACTGTACATTTTTTTATTTTTACTGATTTTTGGTAACAGTGGGGGTTTTTTTCCAAAATAAAAACTAATCTTCAGTCAAGTTTCCAAATCAAAAGGTGATGGGGTAAAAGGGAAGATTACTACCCTTAGCATTCTTTCCTTAGTTTAAAAAGTGGAAATATCACAACCATTCCTACCTGTCCCCAACACCTGCTGTACCAGACAAGGTCACTGCTGCTTCTCAGCCCAACCTCCCTTTTGCTTTTCAATCCCACAGTGCTGGCTGGTGGCTGTGATTACTCTGTGCCTTTTTACCACAGTTTACAGACTCCAGCCCTGACACAGGGGAGGTGACAGACACCAAGTCTGGTGGCATCAGACACGGCGTGTGGCTTTGCTGCCAGGTACAGGCTGCATCTCAGCCTCTGCTGTCAGAGCCTCCTCCAGCAGGTACAGGTGCCAGTAACTGGAGCTGAACTACAGTTTGTGCTTTTCTGTGTACCAGACTCCTACTCCTGAGGAATATTTACCATCCAAAACCAAAAATACTGCCATAAGGTGTGAACAACATCAAGTCTCTTTTGTTTAAGAGGAAACACAGTGAGCGGCTGGTATTTTCCAACATGCAATAATTTTATAAACATTCACTAATAGAGCAGCTTCCACCATAGCTACCATCCAGCCCTTCTGGGACTGTGGCACTCAGACTGCATTACCCAGATCTGCTCCACAGTGAGTACAAAGGCAACAAGAACAACTCGGCCAAGCACTGTATCAGTCACAAAATTCACAGGTCATTTCCAAAGTGGAGAAAAAAAGTTGGTTGATTGCTATTGGTTGCTTTCTTTTTAATCCTTGTTCCAACCTGAACAGTAAGAAATTTATATTGTTCATGTGGCCCTAATTTCAGTGCTTCATCCCTGTGGTTCTCTGTTCCTTTCTTCCTATACTTGAAACCCCATTATACTGAAATAAGAGAATACTAGAGTATGAGTGACAAACAAATCTGCAGTTTGGTACACTCATTTGGAATGAAAATGCAGCTATTTTGTTGTTTCCACTCAAATGACCCAGTTAATTTCAGTGTTAACATCAGCTGTCAAAACATCCTCTTAGCAGATTTGCATCCCTTATTTATTCAGAAAAAAAGGTGCAATAACCAAGCAGTTATCAGAGAAACAGAAAACACTACACAGAATGGGTGTTTATATTTAATTCTTGTTATTCCATCACTGTCTATCACATACTTAGTACTTTATATTCCACACTTGGCAACACATAACTAAATCCAGAAAGTTTGTGCTCGTACTGGAGATACCACTATTTTCTTTTTGGGACTAATGCAGCCCAGTGAAGACAGTGTCAATAAAGCCCATGTACCGTGCCAGCCTCAGTGTCCTGCTTGCAGCCTTCCAACACAGACTTTGCAAAGACAGCACTGCCACCTGTCCCAGCAGCCACAGCCACATCTGTACAGATGTCACCCACCATCCCCTTCCTCTGCTCTGACCCAGGGCTTGGGGGGACACATGACTTCATGTTGGCCATCTCTGGAGCCAAGGAAACTCCTCAAGGCAAAGACAGTGCCTGCATCCCAGAGATGCTTTTGGCTGCTGGAATGTTTGCTTAGCCCATAGAAAATGTTCAACACGTTCCCTACTTTTCCCTCCTTGGAGGGAGAGCACATTTCCACTTTGGAGAATAAAAAAGCCAGAGGCAGCAGATCACATTGGCTACGGGCCTTCAGCTGCACCTCATCCCAGAGCCCGCCTTACCTTTGTACACAGTATCCACATTCTCACTAGGAAGCTGCTTCCTGGCAGCTGCTCTGCGATACACCACATGTGTTCTGCCTCCTCCCTCTTCCTCCTCCTGGGCCCCCCTCTCCAGAGGTTCGATGAAGAACTCGTCCTTGTCCGTGCGAATCATGCCAGCCTGCAGCACAGGGCAGAGATGGAACACTTTGCATTACTGCACATACAGCAGGAGCTGCAAGCAAACAGTTACAATATGCTTAAGCACACTTTAGTGCTCCCTAGAGAGCAATTAGGATGCAGAGAGGAAACCAGGTGAATTCTTTATTAGAGCAAAACAAGGCATCATTTTCCCAACTTGACAAGAAAGGACAAAAGGTACAACTCTGAACCAAAAGGACTCCTCCTTGAGCCACATAAGCCAAGTATAGGTCTAAGAATGTGTCTAGGAAATCACCTACTCCATTAAAAAACATCTACAATGGAAGTTACTATGACCTTAGCTATCCATCAGGCCCAGACCACTCTAGTGTTTACTATTTCTGCTAAATAAAGGATCAGATCAGTGCCATAAGCTGGTTCTGATGTGCACTTCAACAGTCAAAAGTTGTAGAGTCAGCCTTCTTATTCAGAAACAAGATAGAAAAATACTGCATCTTACATTCAGGCAGCTAAGCTTTGTGATTATTTCCCCCATGACACAAAGCCAGCAAAATAACCTTTCAAGAATTAGCCACAACTAGTTTGAGTGTCAGTAGTGCATTGTTAAAAAAACACCCCAACTTATTCATACTGGACCAGACATGAAAATATAAATTTACACTTCTACAAAGCAAGTTAAAGGAACATTATCCAATCAATTCTCATTGTGTTCAGGGGAAACCCTCATAAAGACTGACAACTTTAAAAAAGAAAAGGACTTTTTCTCATCTTTGGGCAGGTGAAACAACTTGGGCACCTGGATCACCTGAGCATATCTCCTCTTGCAGTCCTGCCCAATTGCAGGAGGTCACAGCAGCCAAGGGCTGCTTGCAGAGATGCTTGGCTTGAATCAATTTTTTCTGCATGTTTGCACATCTGTATTTGAGAACTCCAGCTAGTGAACTCTCAGCTTGCAGGCAAAGTCTTACTATTAACACGAATGAAATTGTTCCAGATCCAGCCTTCAGAAGCTTCTTCATCACATTCTTTCCCACTCTGCCCAGAGACAATCCTGGAGACACTGTAGTTTCAAACTTGCACTGTGACACTCTCTATCTTGATATCTGAGCTTCTGGGAGCCTAAATCCCCTGTTCAGTGAAGCTTCCAGGGGAAGCTCAAGCTTCCTCAAGCTTCCAGGGGAACTTGTTTGGCTCCTTTGAACCCAGTATCCTGACTTGAAACAAGCACATATAAACACACTTATCACATTCCAGCACCAAAGTTCTCATACAGCACATATTTTTCTTCTACAAGCAACAAACTACATTCCTCCTGCTATAAATACAGTATGTTCACTGGTTCCCTCCTTGGAAAAATGTCAGGTTCATTTGTCATGTCTTAAGTTACATTAGGCAAGATTTCCAGTCCCAGAATTCATATATATAATGTATACAAAACCAGATTGCAGAGGAAGGATTAAAGAAGCAAAATTCTATCAAAGGAATTTAAGTTGATGCCATCCTGCCTGTATAGAGGAAACTGAATTTGAAATCCTGTTTCTTCTTAACTAATTTAGATTCTACATCAGACACAGAAAAGGTGAGACAGGCTCAGCAGCTCAAGGAAGTCAAGACAACCAAGAAAATGAGTGCTGAACCCAAAGAGACAGCAACTGATCTTTTACTGTAAAGTGGAATACATGAAAAATTCAGACTTGATGTTACTCTCCTTTTAATGTTATTCTAACTACATTACACACACAGTTCTTCTGGATATTAAATATTATATCCAGAAATTTGGAAATCTTTTTATGATAAATTCACAACTAAACATCAAGAAGGAGCAAGCACTTGCAAGTTCAACAGCACAAGGTACAAGGCACATGCCATACTATACTCAGAAGAAATACACTGAGAGCTTGACTGTCATGTGAAAAATATGTGATTTTGGTTTTTGCAAGTGAAAAAAGCACCATGGTTGTGCACATGTTCTTATGTATTCTTGGATACATTAAGCCTAATATTAACTAAGCAGCTAATGCCAGACCATAGTTTGGAATGCAGACCATAATTCAGGATACAGGGGGAAATGCTGCTGTACATTGTGTGCAGCAGAGAGTACTGATGGGAGTTTGGAGGAATTTAGATCTTCTAAGAAAATTAACAGAGAAGCAACTTCTGCAATCAGACAGAGGAACAACTCTTATAGGTGAACTTTAGCTTCCAGGGTATGATGGCCTTTTGGAAATGAAACCTGTTGGTCAGAGTGAATTCTCCTCTCTGAGAAGATGAATGTGACACCCTGGGACAGGCTGTAAGACTAAACAGAAAGAGATATTTGAATGCTGGATCCCAAGACATAAAACAGTGCTTAAACAGTGCTTTCTGCAGATCACTGTGCCTGGTATTGGCCCTTTTCTGTGCAGGGAGATTCATGTGGCACTGGAAGCTGCCAAAGAGCAGGACAACATCAGGTGCCCTCATTCCCCACTCTGCTTCTTGGATGGACAGGACACCACTCAGTACATCCCCATGGCAGCATCTGCCCTACTTCTGTAGGGGTGCAGAAAGAAAGGAATTTAGCCTTCAAGTGAAGATTCATAGAATTGCCTGAGTTGTAAAGGCCCTGAAGAACCATCAAAGCCCAACTCCTGGCCCTGCATGGCTGAATGTTCTTTTTCTCATTTTAATCTTGGACTACACTGAAATTTCTCTTTTCTTTTAGTGCTGAGAAACATATCAATTATTTTTGATCAGAATTATTAGGAAAGAATATATGTTTGAGCTGTAAAAGAATTTATATTTTTATATATTGCATGTCCTACACAGTCTTTGATTTAGCCAACATATTGTAATTAAATTAAAAAAAAAGAAAAAAAAAGAAAGAATAGCTGTTTCAGATTCTAAGAAGAAAATTCATTTAGATGGCAAGGCAGAGTTCCTACAGAAATCCAGTTCAAGTCATCTGCCTACTAATATAACCACAGCTATAAATGATTCATTAAGAAATATGTGGGGCTCCTGAAAGTCTCCACCACACATTTCCTTACTGCTTTGAGCAAGACATTTAACCTCTTTCCTTCCATTTCTCCACCTCTGAACCAGCATAACAACTGCCTTGCAGGATAATTGCAAGGCCTGATTTGGGGGTTTTTTTGGTCATATACTTTGAACAGGAAAAGCTCAAGATGAATTGCCTAATGCATTTTTTTCTGATACTACTCAGAACACCCTCAAAAAGCCACCATGAAAGGGAGATTGCTTTTAGTCATCAACTCAACACCAGTGTTGTGCACAGCCAAGCAAGCAATAGGGCAACAAACAAGGCAGCAGGGGTTTGCCCACATCCTTCACCTTTACCCTTCTCCTGTTCTTATCCACGGCTGCCACCACCTCTGGGCCAGCCCATCATGCAAAGAACACTGTCAGACAGGCACCAAGTTTGTGATGACAACAGAGAGCATTCAGGTTCCTGCAATATCCTGGAGAATGCTTCTGGATGACTAAGATGGAAATGCTGTATTGTTTGAGCACCTGTGCCTTCCCTTCAACTGGAAGGACTTCAGAAAATCCTTGCACAGTCATCATCTGGACATTTACTCCACAAGATGTGAAAAGGGATTTTAAGCCTTTCAATTGCCTGTTCCCCCAAAAGTTCTGAACAGAATCAGAGCAGGTGCTTTCATAAACTAAGAGCTTAAAAAGTACCTGCTATTGTAGTGTTTTTCTATCCCATACTGCTCACCTCTCATCCCAGGAATGTTGTACTTCCAGGCATTACGGATTAGCAGTGATCACCCTGCACTACCACTCTGCAGCCATATACACACTGTGCAGTCTATAACCAGGCATGAAATTGTGCATGTCAGTGGAAAGGAAGTCCATTTCTGGAAAAATTGGTAAGCTCTTACCTCTTCCCCTCCTCTTCTGGGACTTTTAACTTGAAACTAAGCTGAACATAGGAATATTGATTATGGCAGCTGTGATTGTGTCCTGTGACTAATGAAAATATAAATTAATAGAAAAAGTGTTTGCCTTTGAAATGCACCAAATTGTAGCAAAGAGCCTACAATATCCCACAATTTCCCAAAGCGGGACATCCCCAGGCCTTCCTTGCAAGGGCTGTTAGATCCCAGCTGCAAATTACTCAAGTCAAGCACTGCTTGGCACTCATTAATATGCATTAAAGACTAGAGCAGAAAACACTTAATCAAAAGGAAATGGCAGTTCAGAGAATCAAAACCTCTGCTAAGATTAGCAAGGTTGTTATTTAGAAGCAAAAGCCACACAGAAAAAAATTCACAAGGAAGACTGAGAGTGAATGTCCTAATTATGACACAAATTACACTTAAACCACAAATTAGTCCATTTGTGGATCACACAGAGTTGGGGTCTAGAGTTCCACTAATCTCTTTTGAGGGTAACGGGGCTCCTGTGCATCCCTGGAGACCTCCTCCCAAGGCTTTCAAGGACCACAGGATCTACATGTGCTGCCAATGGCCACAGCCACATGGGCTTTCTGCCCAGGTTAATGACACTAATCCCATCCCACATGATGGAGACCTCCTCTCCAGCCCAGGAGACCTACTAGAGCTTTGCCACCACACCACAGAGCTCAGCTGAACAGCAGGTTTCTTCTCCCATCTCCTCAACATCCCCAGGCCCGCCTGCATTCCTAAAGACATTCTTCAGAAGCCTAACTTGACAGAAAAAACTCCCTGGCATATTTAGATCTACAGAAAACTCCAGGTTTTGGAGCGTTAGCTCCTGTGGATAATTAAATGTCTCTCTGGCTCTGCACTTGCTGAGTGACTTAATTGTCTCCTCATTGCATTCAGATCACAGCTCCTTGTTCTAGGCTGTAATGAAGTAACCCATCCAGCGGCTGCTTCAGGACTCCAGAGCCTCAGCCCATGCTGAAACCAGGAGTTTAATTAATGTTCATTTTCTTCCTCATTAGTACAGATTTACAAAGCTTCTCATTGCCATAAAAAGGCAGATTTACGTCCCAATCTCCAAGCGCATGATACAGATAGGAAGATAAAATTTAATGCGAACAAACCTGAAATTTTTAATTTTTTTTAAATCCACATAACTGGTTAATTAATTAAATCAGTAACCTAGAAAAACAGTGTTTCAGAAACTCTTAGCAATAGCATTTCTGTAAATAGAGAAAGATCTAATGTTTTTGAGTATTTGATTCTGAAAGAGATAACTAGCCAAATGACATACCTGCACATGAACAAATCCTAAATACAGTCTTGAAATAAAGGCTATTTTCTTGAGACAAAAGCGACCTACAAACTATCTGATATTTACCCTCAGTGCCTGGATTATGAGCTTGCACTCCCTGCAATGCCAGTGACCACTCCAGATGGAAACTGGCAATATGGGATTCTCCCAACAATCAATTCACAGAGAATCTGAGAAAGACTTGCATTTAAACGTAGAGTTGCCAAAAATACTCTGTAGATGACTTAAAAGAGAAAATTTTTACATTTTCAGGACAAGATATTGGACAAAGTCTTATGCCATATATCAATGTGCCTTTACCTAAAACCACATTTCTCTACATTTGACCCAAGTGGCACTGGCAGAGCAGGGAATTTCCAAGCAAATTCCACATGTTACTTTCATGATCCTTCTCTAGGTCTTAGAGCCACAGGAACATGATTTTTTCAGACAACAACAGACGTGTCCTCCCAGCACAAAAGCCAAGTGCAGAAATACTCTTTGCTCAGTTACAATGGAATGGACCTGGTGCACCAGGAGCTCCAGTGACTGGAGCAAGCTCACCCAGGAAGTCTGTGGCAGAGCTATGGACATGACACAGACGTTCCAAACTCATCCCTGCCCACATGAGATCTCTCTATATTTTCCCTTGTGCAATATGTTCATTCCCAATCACACAGTACTTTGATTCAGGAATAGATGAGTTTGGAATTTTACTTCCATTCAGCTTAATTCATGTAGATAATGCAAAAAACCCCAGAACCTCATGTCATATTTGCATTTGATTCTTTGAGAGCATTCCTCCAACTAGTGAAGCATTGCAGAGGAAGCATTGTGCAGTGCTGCAAATTCATCTTCCTTTACAGTGAAAGGAGGTACTGAAGGAATTGTGGCAAATATTTGGAACTTACTGTGCTGCATGCTCCTGCTGCCCTCAATCTACACTGATCTATTCAGGCCCAGACTGGATGGGGAAGAAAGTTTCTAACTGATCATATATATTTTTGTTGCTGTTAGTATTTTTCAGCTTTTTTTTCAAATTGGTTTGCAGTTAAGTCATGTTATTTTCACATATCCTCAAAAAAATTAAGGGGGCAAATAATTATGGATACACAGAAGAATTACACAGCCAGACTGACAGAAAAGCAGAGCCTTCTGGTCACCCTATGGAAGCTGTGTGTCCCTTAGGGCCTCCATCTATTCTCTGCATGGGGGTAAGGTCACACTTTTAGTGCACTTTGAGATCTACTAATGAATAGCAACCATACAGGAATTATTGCTACTGAGAGCTCTGTCATGACAGGCTGCCTTCTACAGTCCTTGTGGCTCAAGGGAGGATTGGTATCCATCCATTCATGCATCTACAGATTTCCACTGCTACCAAAAATAAAATTTTGTCCCCAGAGCTGAGCTTAGTCACTACACAATTGCAGGTGTGATTGATAACAGCAGGGGGACAAATCTGAGCCAATATAACCTGAAGTTAAGAGAGCTGCATTAGGTTATAGCAGATGGGAATTTGGACCCAAATCTTGCAGTTTTATGCTATAATTCATTTTAGGAACTCAGAAGGGTTTTCTGAGGTTTTTAAGGGACACAATAGTGAGACAGACTGTGTCTCATTCTCAGTGAACCATCGAGAAAACAGACACAATTGAAGTGATTTCACAGAGCAGTGCCAGATTTCAAGACAAAGGTCCTGGCCAAAGGGCCTGGCTTTCACCAGTGAGCAATGCTAAAAACACTGCTTTCAACTTCTCTGCCTTTACAAGAAAATTACCAAATTCTCACCTCTGTCACTCAGCGCCTGCCCAGGGCCAGCAGCAGCAGCAGACCAGGCACAACCCCAAGCACTTCCCTCCAGTAAATCTCCTGCCTCTGTCCCCCATGACCTGCCCAGTCCTAGCAGCCACTCACCTATGAATCCTCAGAGAACCCAAGAGATAAATCTCATTTTCAACAAATTTAGGTAATAACAAACCCAGAACTTTCTGTATTTGCCATAGATACTCCTTTTGCAGAGCAGAGCCTGCCAAAGTACAAAGAGGCTCTGAAGCAGGCAAATTCAGAGCAGATCTCCATGCAGCTGCTGTACCTGGCACCTCTGCCAGGTTGGCTTCCACCTTTCAGATACCTCCACCAGCCTCATCTCCAGTGAGCCCAGCTGCAAAAGTGTTACAATTGTGTAGCTTTTCAGAGACAAGCAGTTCCTTTAACTAAAATAATACATAAGCAAGAACATTTCGGAAATTCTCCAGGCTTGATGCCCACAGGTATGTGTAATTCCGAGTGGGAAAGAGGTGAGTTATTAAATAGCTGTTAAGAATGAAAATGATAAATGTGGCAGATCTTGCAGACTCAGTGGATTGTAAACTTGATTGCTGTTGTTGCAAGCAGGGAATAGTAATTGCAGTGCCCTGAAACATAGTTTCTCAACTTTAATCTTTCAGGGAGGAAAAGCATGAATATCAAGTCCCTGAATTTGCTAACAGCAAGATTCAAAAAGATTAACTTTTCCAATTTTGACACACAAAACCATTTGAAATAAGGCATTTCAGAGGACACTGACAAAACACATAGTTGAGTCCTACCCTCAGCAATAAAACTTAATTGACATTCTGCAAGAAAACAAGTCCAACTGGAAAGCTCCTCAGCTCAAACTCTCACAAAATGGGACAGTTGCTACACAAGTTTCTTTTCAAAAATATATTTGCTTAAGGCACAAATCACCACACACTTAAGTCAACGAGTATCACGTTCATAAGTCTCAAGGTCAGAATTTTAAGTGGATTTGTAAATACTAAAGCAGTTTAGTCTGATATTCTGTATAAGACAGGCCAAAGACTTTTTATCAAAGCATCACTGCAGCCTCCCAGAAACTGTCTGCAGCAGGGCTGGAACAGATTCATTAATGGGTAGGAAACAGAGTCAAGGGCTTGCTATGGTAAACAAGATAAAAAAGATCCAGACCACAGAAAACTGCAGAAAAAAGGTTTACTGCATTAAAAAAGAAAAAAAAAAGTTTAATATATTAAATTAATCTGAGTGGAAACCCAGCATTTAAAGTAATTCCAAATTATCTTATAAAAGTCCTGACTCTGTTTAGGAAGATGTTCTGCAGCAGCATTGCACATCCACAGGAGCATGTGAACTGCAGAGCACCAGCTGCAGGGCAGCAGGAGCCAGCCCTGGCCCCAGCCATTCCCATCTCCTGCTCCTCCCAGTGCCACCCCACCCACTGTGGCACAGCAGCCCCAGTGCCCACACAGCCACAGCGTGGGCATGTTCAGGGAGCTCACCCCAAAATCCCCACCCTGGGGAGCCCCTTGGCAGAACCCAGCACCCCTGGGCTGCAGCCTCTGACATTTGCTACTACAAGGAAAGACCCCCAGCAGGTAAAAACTCCCAGTCCCAGCTGGGAGAGAGCATCTTATCTCACACACACTTCATACTGTTCCATGCAAAACTCATAACCCAAAGCCAGCCACAGGTCTGGATCCGTGGCTGGGAAATCAGACAGGGTCCTTCTCTGCTAAATGCCAGCTTTACTCTAACAGGATGTCCATAAGGGTGCAGGAAAACAAAAGTAACAAAAGGTTGCTGCAGCTGAGGCTTGTTTTTATTTTCACATCCCACAGCCAGGCTTATTTTAACCTTCTTTCTCTTGTCCTGTGTTGGAAAAATGGACCTGGAAAGCAGTTTTTCAAATGAGAGCATGAAAACCTAATGAGAGATGAGCTTTCAATTTTATACTGCACTCAGCTGTAGGCTCCCAGTACAAGATGTCAACAAAGTGCAAGATACAGTACAAAAACTAAAATAATTAATCCCTGGAGGAACAGGCTTATTAAGAAGGATTAAATCAAAGAATTAATGTGCACTATTTGTCTGTGTGACAAAGACGAAGGGAGGCATAGGATAACTCTCCAAGATCTGAAAGCATAGAAAGAATAAGAATTGCTGATGAGAAAAGCTTGGACATACCAGGAAACAAACAAAAAACGAAAATGTGACAAAAAATTTTAGCCTGCAATAATATAGGCAGTCTTATGTAAAAACCAGCTCAAAACCTAAATCTTTAAAGACTTTATTTTTTACACTGCATTACTACCTAGAGTTCAAGGACCAAGGTTTAGGCATCGTACAATAACAAAGACATTTTAGCAGATTTCTGCAGAGGAAATAATAAACTTCAGCTGAGTCCAAAACAGGCTCAGGGAGCTCGGCAGTAGCTGGTCACCTACGTCCTTTGAAAAGCAAAATCAAACATGAGTTAGGTTCAGACACCAAAGACAATCACCTGCTACTGGCTGGTTTTGAAGACAAGACAAGGCCTCACATGGACATCTGGTCAAACACAGTGTGGCTCATGCGATTTTCTTTCCCTCTTTTTGATCATCTCCATTTTTTATGGTTTTTGCTGTTTGTGTTTTTCCAGATATTTTTCTCCTCTCCTCCCTCCAAGTCTGCAGCTACTAATAAAACAATTTAATATTGTGTGAATTGAAGAATAGGAATGTTCCCTCTGCTGCGTAGACTATCGCTCCAGTAACCATAAACTTTTCACCATACTCCAGGAAGCACAAAATGATATCACACACAAAACTCTAAAGGACAAAACCACAGTTAGATAATAACTGTAGAAAGCTGAAAAAGTAGCAAGTGTTTCAGTAGAAGGTAGACTGGTAATAATGTTTTATTTTGGAAAAGTGCCTTTACTCTTAGGCAAAAGTTAAAAGAAAAGTGTCTGTTTTCAAAAAAAAAAAAAAAATTAATATCCCACAGCACTCAGGTAGCTGGAAGTTGGACACAACATACATTGAGTCAAATGGAGCCTGTAAAGGAACATAAGAGAGTATGGAAAATAAAGGCAAAGTAAGAAGCATAAGTCAGCCTGTAAATCTTTCAGAACTACTAGAAATCAAATTACACACCATATGTCAGTGGGCTAATGTATTCACACCAGTAGAGCTGGGTTAGCACCACCACACATTCTGGAAAGTTTACAACTGGTGTGTGTTTATTTGGACAATACTATTACTACAGAAGTTATTAAGCAAGATCTTCAAGAGGAGGGGTGGTTTCCATAATTTACATGTCTACTATAAAATAATATGGCTTTCTCACTTAAAGTTGACTTTAAAATTTCATGGGATTGTTTTATAATGAAACAGACATCATTAATTTAGATTACTAGGCAGAGAAGAAAAAAAATAAACATTTGTAGTTCTTGAGCCAACAACAATGCTTAAAAACTTCTCAAAGTCAGTTGTCCAAGTACAGTTACAAGAACTACAAACTGGGAATATGGGTCAGAGGAAATACTCTAGTAAGGGTGCCAGTTTACTACCTCTATAAATGCAAAAATCATTAGTTTTCTAAAGAAATTATCAGATAATCTGTATCTACCCTCTTCCCCTACTCTAAAGTCAATTATTGCAATTGTGTCTTTACGACCTGTCTAGAGGAGGACCAAATATCCAGCCCAGGGCAAAACAGCTGAGGGCACCAAGGGGGCTGCTGAGGGTACCCAGCAGTGACATGGGAGCATCCAGGTCCTGACAGGAAACATCCCTCCTCCAGAAAACAGAGGTTCCAACCAACCCATGCTTATCCCAGGCTAGACAGGTGAACTTACACACTGGTGGTGAGTTGTGGTTGTGTGACCAGTGAGCCACTGAGCTTCACAACGAATTTCCAAATGTTTTTGAAAAATTACCAAGAAAGTCAATATAGTCCTTGCACTTCCACTTTGAATTTGCTGCTAGCCACACAATTTAGATTAGAGATAGTAGTATCAGGAGCCCAAGAGACAGAACTCAGGAAGATCAAGGAATGAATGCACAGGAACCTGTCAAAATAACACTGACAAAAAACTAAAATGTTTTGTTAGAAACATTTAACCAACCTACGCACAAGTCCTAAATTAGCTACTTCCAATTCACGTGAGGGATGGACAACTATTGCAACAAGTTCAACAAATATTTCCTTTCACTTCACTCCACAAACTCAATCAGCACCAAAACAGGAAAAAAAGAAAGAGAAGTATGCTTAAATATGGGATAAAAAAAGACAAGACAGATGGCATTGTTTTGTTGTTACACAAGTCAGTCCTATAGCTGCACTGAAAACACTGGATGCAGGATGCCTGCAAATACAACCTAACTGAAATGTTTCCAAATAAGTTGAATGGGAATGACCAGGATCTCAAAGCCATCCTCATTTCAGCAGGGAGACTGAAAACGTTAAATATTTGTTTTAACGCGAATGAGAAGGACAGAGAAACACAATTAATGGTGCAATAAGGACTACCTGAAATTAATCTCTTCATTTCACAACAGAGTATCAATTAGATTAAATATTCTTCCCCCTGTCTCCTTCTGCCTAAAACAAATCAGAGTAACTCAGTTTTTATTCTCCAGCTGACATTTTATAGCAAATTAAAGACCTTTAATACAAACAGTGAAGAGCCTCAGAAGCTCCCTGGTGCCCCAGAAAGAACAGAAGCAGGTCTGGACTTCTTGGTTTTGGACTCCTGCCAGACCTAAAGACTTTATTAAATGAAAATGCCCAGAGGATCCTAAAGAAAAAAATCTCTTTTAGTTTATTTGTTTAACTAGTGATATTGCTTCATATTTACGGGCTGAGTTTGTGCTAGTAGCTTTTTGTTTTTACAAGTCAGTGTTCCAGATGACCCAGGATTCACAGGACTTACACCTACTGTAACAGTTTTACAACCTGTTGTAGCTGCCCCACACAACACAGCCAAAGCCAAGCTGCTCTTTTGGTAACACTGTCAGGTTTCCAGCTCTCCTTCAACAGGTTTCAAATTCTATTTAGGTCCCTCATCTCTATGGTAACTGCCAACTCCACGAAGCCTCACAGCACTGTGCTGGAGGAAAGCAATCCCCCATTCCTCACTGGGGAAATGAGAGGAGAGTAAGCTGGATGACTTGCCCAAAGACATGTTGGAACTCTGTGGCAGAGATGGGAAACCAAATGTCCTGAAGACCAAGTCCAGAGCATGATCCACAAGGTGCGCTTTTCACTCCGACCAGCAAAATCTCTCACTTCAGGTAGCTTTCAGCATCAGAGTCACTTCCAACCAGACCATGGCTCTCAGTTTAAAAAGCAGGAGAGGTGTGGGATATCTCATAACCTGCTCTTCCTGTTCTACTCTGCTGCAAGGAGTTGGTCAGCCAACGACCCTCTCTGCCAACTGTTCACCACCAGCACAGCCACCAGCCCTGTCTGGCCACGGGACTGCAACAAGGAGCTTCACACAATTAGAATTCATGGGATTCATCTGAACTCTGGGGATCTCCTCTGCAATTCTCCTTCCTGGCTTTTGAAAAATGACACACAGCTGTGCTTTACATGACAGCTGTGACTTCTGGCAGCAGGCAGAGGAGACCCAATGCGAGGCTGGGGTAGCCAGTGTCATCCTGAGCTATCTGGGGCTTCTCATCAGCCAGGAGAGACCAGTCCCCCTTGCTGGCATGGCAGGGTGAGGTGTTGTGGGCTCCTGCACTGTCACAGCATTTCTGAGCTGTGAAATACCCTTGGATCTGCTCTCCTGAGTAGAATCACTGGGGAAAAAATTACCACATGTATGAAAGGCAGTGGGGAAGATGCAAGATGAAAAATCCAATCAATGTTGTGTTTTCCTGCACTTGAAGTGAGTTTTCTTTGTTGTGTTTGCTCCTTCAAGTGTTTATTTTGTTGTATTTAGTCTGTTTTGGTGTTATCCAGGCTCCTACCAATTCTCAGCATCTTATTTTCACATCCATCTTTTCCACAGATCCTGAACATATTCTCTGACTTTTCCAAAGAGCTTTTTGTGTCAAAAGAGGGTTTTGTGTCTCTGCAGAACAGATGGCACAACACTCAGATTTGCTTTAATAACTGGACAAATGCAGTTGCTTTGTTCTGCTCTGCTCATAGCTTCTTGGTGAGCTGTACCTCTGCAAGCCAAGGACAGGGATGCTGTGGCCATCAGCTGGCACTGGGCAGGACCAGGCACTCTCCAGATCCCCTGGACCCAAACTGGCCTGTGGGCAGCATGGATGGGCACAGACATGGCATCTCCCAGCTGGCAGCACAAGGATCAAACACCAATAGGCACCTTTCTCCCAAGTCCTCAAGAATAACAAATCTTGGGAAAGCATTAAAGTGCAAGGGGAGGTAGGGAGAAGTAGGAGGACAAAAGAACAAGATATGCTGACTCTCCCAGAAGAGCCTGAGGATAAGTACTGTCATTTTAAACCATATTTCAACTTCTTAAGCAGCCTCCCATCAGTCAGAATTACAGTTTGTGGAAGGAACCTGTTCCATCTTGGAAAGCCAGAGGCCACGTAGCCTCGTGACAGCAGGCTGGGATCACACAGCTTCTGAACAGAGCCAAGCAGTGACAATTAACCCCTGGCCTGCCAAGCACTCTGCTGTGTTGGCAGACACAAGGAGCAAGCCATCCCTGAAAGCTGTGCCTGGTGATGGATGAAACAGTCTTTAAACAGCCTGCTGTGGCCAGGCTACATTGTGCTTACAGACAGGACCCACTCCTTCCTCAGGTGGGCTCTTGTGTGCACAAAGGGCCATCTCCAGGTTAGTGGTCCAGATTTCTTCTGGGCACAGCTGCCTCAAAAGAAAGAAGATGATGAGTTCACACTTCCAACTGATCACATCAGCAACCATTGGTGTGTTTGAAGAAGCCCTTCCTCCTCTACCACAAACTCACCATCCCATTTTAGAGTGACCAGAGGGAAATATTTCAGGCCACTTCAATTCAGTAAGGAATTTACAGACACATATTTTTGGTTTCCATTTGGGCTAATACCCATTAGAAACATGACAAATTACCATGAAGAAGGAGATGTCATTTTTCAAGCCATGGAGATAATCCTAGAGGAGGAAGAGAGGAAGCATAAGGAAGTAATGAGCTCTGAGGTCTTGCTTTGGGAAAAAAACCTGTGTAGAAGAAAGGGATTAATAAAACACCTGTGTGTTTTTAAACACTCCTCCTGGATTTACATTAGACTTGTGATCCTCAGAGCATTACATTTGGGATATCTTTGCTTTATCAGCCAATATTTATACAGATGAAACCTTAAATGTATCAACACATCCTCTGTTATAAACACATCATCATGTCCATGGGAACCAAATTATTTTAGCATGTACAAACTTTTTCATCCACTCACCAACTCCTACATTTATTCACAAGTGTGTTGTATTTGTAACTGGTCACTAAAGGCAGTGACACATAATAGCTCTGACAGAAACAGTCTTTGGGATCTACTTCCTACCTCAACAAAGAGAAGGTAGAAATGAGAGCAGAGTAGTAAAGGCCAACATTTTTCTACAATATTTAAACTTTTCTTTTACAGAGTTTATGCTGATTTTTTTATCATTTTTTGGAAGAAAAAAAGTCATTTTAGTTCAGTCTCAGAGGAACTGAAAACTACTTATTTTTTGACTCTCTCCAAGCTACCTTCTGTATCCCTCAAGAGTGAACAAAAGTTTGTTTTTTCCACATCTTGTAGAGATTTTTTTTTAATTAGCATAATGTTTTTAAATTAATTTTATTTTTAAAATAAGAATAACTTCAGCTTTCTTGCAGGCAGTTAGTGTAACACATGATTATGCAAACCACAACCAATATTTTGGTGCCAAAAATAGAGCTCAGCAGAGAGATGTATAAATACTGGCCAAACCTTGGAAAGTTTGAGTTACAGAAGTAGATAACAGAGCTCCCCTTTCAGCAGCTATTCAAATTTCCTTCCTTTTTAACGTCTTTGGAAGGGAATCAATTAAAAACCAAACATTAATACAACTTCTGCACCATTTTTTTATTGCTTTTATCTCTTGGGATAAACTAAATCACACCTTAAACATTCCCCTTAACATCTCCTTTCAAAAAGCAATGTCACTCAGTATGGCCAGAGCTCTCTGTGCTCAGCTCCTGGGGCTATAAAAGCAAAACCTCAAAACCAATAAAATTCAGGTAGCAGAAGCTGGGCTTTGGAACTCTTGTTCCTCTCCAAGACCTGTACATGACTCTGCAGCAACCAAGACACTCGGCACACATGAAAGTGTGGGCAAGCAGAGGGGTTTCCTATTTTACAAGTGATTCATAGGGGAGAAATTGCTGAAAGACCCACTTGCTCTCAAATTTGTTTTTGCTCTCTGTGAAGGCAGACTTGGGCATTTATAGATTTCTTTATAGATCAGTCCTTGTACAAATTTTACAGAGGGCTAAAATTAGCATGCAGGTATTTATAACCACTTACTAACACTACTTTTAAAAGAGCTAAAACATAATCAAATATTTATATGCATAAAAAAGTAACTTGCTTTTCCAACCTGAGCCTTTCTTCAGTGAAGCACACAGGCAAAGACCAGCCAGGTACCTGGCATGTATGTCCAACACAATAGCCAGCGCCAGATACTGGGAGGCCCCAGAGAATTTCATGGGGGAAAAAAAGTCATTACACTAGAACGTAGGTACAGCACATACCATGTGATTGCATTATCTAACGTGACTACAACGTTTTTCAAAAGCACTAGATCATATGGAAAACACATGGATAGAGAAACCTTGAAACAAGCTTCTCCATCTGTCACCTTTCCCTCCCGTAAGTGCTGTCTCACTGAACAGTCAGGCTAAGCCTCCAACTCTTCTCAGCAAGGAAAGGACTAACCATACTCTAAGTTCTCACTGGAAGTGCCTAACTTGGAATAGTTGCCACTCTTAATATCAGTATCCATGGCTGTAGCAAAGACCTTGGACACTGTGCTTAAAAAAGCACATCCCACCCTGCAGTGCATACCCATGGGGATCTGGTCTCATTCTCCTGCTCTATAGAAGACAATGGGTCAGTTAATGGGCTGGTTTTTTTTTCATTTGTTCTCCATTGGTCTGTTCTGCATCTTTTTAGTTAAGCACCACATCCTATTGAGTGAGTTAATGCTCATTAATAATACACATAGGTTTATTGGGATTTGGTTTTCCTCTTTCCTTTGACCCAAGTATAAGGAACCGCACACCAAAAAAATATATATATAAATATTCGGGGGGGTTGTCTTTGTATGCATTTCAAACAGCACATTGTGCCTCCCCTACACACTCCTTTTAGGAATGTATAATGTCAAATCTAAACAGGTTATGTTCATCTCATCTATTATTAAACAAGAATCTTCTGTACAGATTTCAGTATATGTTTACTCTGTGAAAACCTACGCAGTACAATCTACAGCTAAGAGCAATAGTAGACACCTACAGAATCAGAGAAAAAGGAGGAAGAATTCTGCAAAGCAAATGAACAAAAGCTAAATAGATCCTATTATATTGCTCTGACTCTGTGGAAAAGGGAGAACAAATATTGAACATGCAGTATTACCATTTATTTCCACTGAAGTCTCTCAGGAGTAAAGAGGCATTGTGTAAATATATAACCCACAAATTGCTGATGATCAAACTACAGCCCTGCACACAAGGATTACGTACAAAACACAAACCAGGAGTGGGGTAAACACCAGGTAATCAGAAAGAATTACGATCTGGCAACACACAGCAACTGGAGAGCTTGCATGTGCCCAAGCCAAGAGCAGTGCTGCTGTTTGCACATGAAATCATAGAATCATCTAGGCTGGAAATACCTTTAAGATCATCGAGTCCAACCATAAGACACAGGATCCAAAGCACACAGCCCCAGGGTCTGACTCCATATGGGAGGCACATGTCAGGCTGAGGGCATAAAACCATGCAAGAAATGATGAAAAAGCAACACAGGTTACAACAGATTGCCAGAGTTATCAATTCAAATGAGACAAACGATCCCTGTGGGCAATACTATTTCATGAAGTGTCTACCTGGCAGGGGAGCAGCTGACTCCAGGAGCATGGGCTGCCAGCCTGTGCTTTCCTGAAGCTGCACTTTCAGGACTCCTCCAGCAGCAGACAGTTGGGGAAAATTACATTTCTTACAGGATTTTAAATTGCATTTATAATGACAACTTGATCACCAAGACAGATGAGAAAGAGAGGCAACAAAACAGAGTGTTGGACAAGGTCAGCTTCACTTCCCAGCCCAGCACAGTGTAATGAAGTGCAGCCTGAGCCACTGCAGCCAGCAAACCTGGCACAGGGGATACACAGCACCTTGTCAAATAAGCAGCAGTGTACATGTCTAATGCCTTTAATTTTGTATATTGGAATCTGGTGCATTAATAAAGCCTGTCATAATGGGCACAAGAAAGTTTGGAGCAATTTCTGCACATCACATTAGCTCCCAGTTTAGAGAAAGTGTAAAGATACATAGTTTTCATTAGCTGACAAGATTTGTAAAAATTATGGGGGAGATAGTTGAAGGGAACTAATTCTTGCTACTGTGCAACTGACTCCATGTTTTTAAAATAAATAAAAACAAAAAATAAGACTAAGAACTAAAAAAAAAAAAGAACAACCCACAAAACAATCTACTTACAGACAATTTTACGCTCTCTGAGCCTGACATGGACTTCTTCTGACCCATTATTAGGAGCAGAATAACACAAAAAAAGTCAGAGTTCTTTATTCTTCAAGCTTAGCCCTGAAAAATTCAACACTAGAATCTCATAATATTGCCATGATGGAGATAGCCTTTGTATTGGTTACTCCAAAAATCAGAAGTTCAGTTTCAAAGTATGTAGAAGACAGAAACAAATGTGATAGTCTATTTTTAATAATGTAATTGCTTCATCAGTCTTATAATGAAATAATTTTTTGGCAGAACAGCTGTCTGAAACATGAAATTCTGGCAAATATTCCAATATTCCCGTAAACTTATGAATGAGAATACTCTGTAATTTTAGTCAATCCTTTCAACAAAGCAAAACTTAGCAAGTTATGATAATCTAATAAAAAATTTAAAAATAAATCCTGGAATTTCTGTGTTCAGTGTAACACATGAGCTTCTAAACATTACCTGCTCACAACAAAACTCTTGTAAAAGAGTTACAAAGTAGGAATTACTGACAGAAATTATGGTGTATAATTTTAATTAACAACTACATTCAAGTAAGCCATGCTTTATTCCCAGGCAATTCAAAATAGAAAGAGGTGACATTCATAAAATAAATTACTCTTTATGAATTATTCACCCAGTTCTAATATCTTTTTGAGACTTTCCAATCTGTTCACTAAACCCTACTGTGAAAAGCTCAATACCATATTCATTAAAATAAACTTAACTGAGCCCTGAAGGAAAGAATACACAGATTGGTCATTACAACCAACTGTTCTGCATCTGAAATTCCTGTTTTACACAAATGCAGAATGTGTTCTCTTACCTGCATTTTAAAAGACACATCAACACCTGGATTACAAGTGCTATCCTTAAAAAGAAACTAAAGATATCTGGGCATGACCTACTGACCTACTTCCTAGACAATCACGGGCAGACTTAGATGATGTTGCCTCTCTCCTGATAGTGCTTGGATGTCAAAAAACTCAGGATGAAGCCCCAGTCCCAGACCTGTTCCCTTACCATGTGAAAGAGGAAGCTTAAGGTAAGGTGAGTCACGGGCTAAGAGCGTAAACTTTCCACATCCTGACCTTCCCCTTACACTGAATCATCACTTGGGTCTGTCCAAGAGCAGGAGAGGGGTACAGGCTCCTGAAACAGCAGCTCTCTTGGTCCACACTGCCAGGATGCAATCACAGACCCTTCAGTGACTCATGACCTTAAATCCTACAACACGCAAACTAAGCACACTCACTGACCTTTGTTGGGGAGCACAGTGTAGTGATGAATGAAGAGGAGCTGGAGCTGCTGCTGTCTGCATTACTCACCATGGAGAGTTCACTTCTCCCATATTAGTAAATACAAAAATATGCAGTTTTATCATCAGCCAAATAGCCAGGCTGTGGTCCACAGAGGATAATCTGGCAGCCATTGCTGCAAGGTTTCTCCATTTGGTTTGCTATTACATTAAATAAGATGTCTCAGATCTCTCTCATAACAGTCATCTGGTGTGTTATCTCTCATGTATATTAGGAGGGCTGTTTTCCCGAAACCTGATGTATCATTGTAACCAGCATATGTCAGGGAATTGCAAATCAGCACATTACAGAGCACGGCTGTAGTCCCAGCCCCGAGAACAAGACGCAGCACCACACCAGAGGGCAGGACCATGTGTCAACAGAGAGGCCCCTGCTCTGCTGGGAGGCTGAGCACAGGCTGCTCTGGGCACACGGGGATCCCAAATGCCAGGCAGCACTGAAGGAAGAAGATTCACAATGCAAATCTAATATTTACGTTCTTTCCCACAGTCTTAGCCAAATTGTCAATGGTTTGTTGGCAGCTCAAGTAAATATGGAAGCATGCAAAAGCAGGAGAGGAATCACAATTCTGCATTACAGGACAATAAACAAGAGCAGCCAGGACAGGTAGTGGTGCACCTCAGAGCAGCTTCTGCCCCTCCACGTTCCTGTGACGGGGGAAGCCTGTGCTCATTGAGGAGGGTTTTGTGGCATTGCTGTGCTGGTGCTGCTATGCACAGGGCATGGAGAAACAGAGGTCAGCAGAGGCAGGGGGGCTCTTTGAAAGGCTATAAAGGGTGTCCCCATTCCCTTTCTGAGAAATATGTCAGCATTAAATAAACTAACTCTGTTCTCAAATCCTCTGCTCTCATTTGCAGTGTCTGAATACTCCAGAAATCCCAGTGAAGCTGCTGCTTCTCATTTTTGAAGGAAAATCTAAATCTTACATAGATGTTTCTGAGCAAATTTAGGGCTTGAGAGGATATGGGAAAGTGTTCTTTTCAGAGGGAAAATGGACTAAAAATTTCCAACTAACCCTAATGGATCTACAGCTGTGTTCCCTCTGCTACATCACCACCCTGATCCTATGCAGCCACGGCCTCCTCTTTGCATCCAAGAAACATGACTAATGTGCTGGAGGAGTAATCTGATAACTCAAAATGCTGGACAGTGACCTCCCATGTCTACTCTGTACCAGCCTAAAACCCCAGAAAACATTTTCCTTGGAATGTCAAATGACCTGCAGATAAAAAACACTTAAGATAAATCCTCTATTTGCTGTGAGCAGGAAGGAAGATGGAATGGGATGACCTACAACTTGAAACACCAGAGGGAAGAAAGACGGGAAAGAAGACGGGAAAGAAGACGGGAAAGAAGACGGGAAAGAAGACGGGAAAGAAGGAAAAGAGAAAGATGTGACAAAGGCAGAATGGGAGAGAAAGCAGAACCTGCAGTAAATGGCATAAAGGTCCAAAAGAAAAGGATGGAGTGGCGAGGAGGAGAACAGGGTTTCAACTGAAATGTCACAAGTGGTTTTTTAAGCAGCTGCCACTAGTGAATTTTTAGAAACAAGAAATTTATATCACAGGAAATATAAAGTGATGGAAACTGATCATGCCAAGAACATAATTCAAAGCTTCTTTCTCACCATATACATACCTGGAATTATTTCTTATTAATCTTATGTCTTTAAAGGAGAGAGAACCAAGCCCATCTCGCTATTCTCAAAGATCACTGCCTGGCACAGCAATAATAAATCCATCAAGAATAACCCACAGCAAGGGAACACTCATGTGCAGTTCAACAGCTGCACATTGTTTTAAAGATGAACAGAAACAGACAAAATAAATTTTGTGCTATTTTAATATCTACATATTTAAACATATCTAGTAGGTAAAGGAAATCGAAATCCAAAGTGCTAGCAGACTGCCAAAACCAAAAGAAAAACCCCATGGTGTTGCTGTTGGCTCCAAAGAAAATGGTTTGTCCCTTCTTCCAAGAATTTTTAAAGTTAGTGATAGAAAGCAAAAGGAGGGGAGAAAAACATAGATCTAAAAAGAAGAAAATTACTGTGTAAATGGAAACTACATGCTAGGTCCCATATGTGTATCACATACTTCTGCTCATGGTGTGCATCAGCCCTGTAACCACAATTGCAGGTCAATACTCTCCACTGTTACTGTTCTGTCTAACATACACCTACTCTGGGCATTAACACACTCTGTGGCTTATTTTTGTTTGTGTAGAGATAAAGGGAAAGACCATCTCTAAGTAACAGTCAACTTACATCATTATTAGGAAATGAGTTTCCATGGGGAGCTTCACAGATCAGAGACAAAATTTGATCTTCTCTCTGGAAATGAGTTTTGCACTATTTGAAGGAGCAGATGGGGAAGGCTTTGAACCCAGAGCAGCCTCTCACTTGTGATCAAGGAGGAGAGAGGTGAGGAGCTGAGGTGACCCCATTCTCAGTCATCAGTGACATCTGTGCCAGGATTTTTTGTAAACCAGATTATTTAGAAAGAGGACACTCCACTCCACTATGTAGATGTCGCTGCAACTGATTTAAAAACAGGATTGCGGGCACCAACCAGGAAAGCAGATGTCAAAATATGTGAAAGGGGAAAATGTGGATGATGAGATCTGCATTTGAGACATGTTTAATGTGCTTGAAGCAGTTTGGAAATAAATCCTAGCTTTGCAGGCTTCCTACTAGATAAAGAGGCATCACACTCCAAAGCCAGAAAGATGAGCAGAAAAAGCAGAAGTAAATGAATCAACTAGTTCCACGAAGTTGATGCACATAAATTAAAGCTCACTAAGTGCTGGGGATTATGCTCATCTGAAAGAGGAATTTGTTTGTCATAACTTAATCCTAACCACACGAACATTCAGCAGCTACACTCACTTCACTGCCAGAGAAGACCATTCTGGCAGAGACTTGAGATGCTCTAGCTAAGTCCCAGTAACTTCATAATTTTAGGGAGTTTTGACCAAATTCTTGTGCTTTTCAAATAAACCATCCTCAAGTGTTGTTAAAGAAATCTTAAGGCTATTGCACCAAATAAATAAGTCATCATATTTTAGGGAAAAAAAGCAACCACTCACAGCTTCAGAGTGGGATGACTTTACACCTGCTATTAATCTTCATGTACTTGTGGCTGGGACCTTTGGCTTTGGCCATTTTCAAGGCAGAAAAACCTGATTAATGGGAAAACAGATGGTAACTGATATGATAAAACACTTATTCCTGACAGGCAGAAACAACACAATCACATTTACATCCAGTGCAACCCAATTCCCCCTGCCCTCCTCATAAGTGCAATACAATCACGGCTCCTAGTCCACAGCTGTGTTTCCTCAAGGAAGAGGAGAAGGATCAAGAATGTGAACACAGAGAATTCCCATTGGTAGAAAGGCAACAAAAACAAAATTGTACAGTCTGTGAATTCAGACTGATAATCTAAGTTTTTGCCACCACTTTTCCTCTCGTTGCACCACCAAAATTAAATTAACCTGGAACAAGTTATAAATCAGCCTTTATAAAAACAGGATCTGTTGTCTTCAAATGCACAGAGTTCTGCCATCCTGCAATGCATGAATTCTGCAGCCTTTGCACTTTAAGGATATTAATTCAAATGAATACAGTAGCAGACCACTGCCATATATTGCACTCTGTTTTTACAGATGTACGTAGTTTTCCAATTGAAAGATAAAATAATGCAAACCTAGGCAGGGGAATTAGGCATGCAGGCAGAGTCAATGTACAGGTATGAAATACAAAGCAGGACTGGCATGCTGACAGGACATTGTTATTCTCTAGGGAAATCTAACATTTTAAAAGGCTAAAGTGTGCAGCTTAAGAACATCCAAATGGCCAAACACAGCTTCCTGTTTACATAAATTAATAGAAGATTAGTCCTTTCCAAGCTTTGAGTTCAGCAAGTGACGTGTAAATTCCATGTGACTCACAAATCTTTTGCACATGGCCCAAGCGCACATGGGATTTTCCATCCCGAGTCAGCACTTGAGTCCAGCATTTTCCTGTAATGGTGATTTCTGGGAAGGGAGATAGAAACTCTAAGATCTTTTTCTCAGTCCATCCTTCTAAAGACATGTGGTAACTCTGTTTTTCAGGAGCAAGGCCGGTAAAAATGCAGACCAGATGGACATGTACTGCTATTGTGAGCCCTCCAAGGAAACACACACTATCTTCTCTGTCTGAGGCCAATGTCCTGAAATACAGTGCCTGTATTTCTCCTGAAGAATGGTGAGTGATCTTACCCACTTCATTCCCAACATAAGGGTTAGAATAAAAGCCCTCTACAGATGTCAAATAGTCTACAGGGTGTCCACAAGATTGTAAGAAAGATGGAAAGCAAATTCTTACCATGTTGGGAATTGCATATGTTTTCCTCAAGGGAAAACTGCATTTTCATGCCTCATACGTGCCACAATAAACCAGTAAGCTCTGAAGAGCCTGATGGCTTTGTTTTCCACTGAGGCCAAGTGCTATCTACTACAGAGAGGAACTGATGACTGCCCCACTGCCAGGGTGGGAAAGGCACACTCCCAGCAAGGGCGGGCATCACACTCGCTCCACACTAATTGGAAGAATCATCTGCTGCCTGTTTCAGCTGGCCTTGCAACCTCTTCACACACAGTCCAAACACTCCTCGTGGGAAAGCTGGCAAAAGCCCCAGAGAATTACAAAATGATGAATTTTGCTTGGACAAGAGAGATTGCCAGAGTTAATTATGAACCATTATTTAGACATATTGGTGAGGAAGACATAACAATTCTCAATACTCAGACTTATTATGAGGCCTGCCAAATTCCTGCCTCTGGGTTCAACACTGCACGTAGACCAAGACATTCCTTCAGAAATTAGCACTGATGAAATTTTATGAATAAGCAAAACATCCCATTAGCATGGGGTCTCTGAACACCCATTAGTCAGAGCAGCAATAAAAGCATGGGATGGAGCAGCCTACATGGTCACTTCTTGCCCTGTCCCAATAATATGGATCGTGAGAAATGGATTTGCAGCCACTGAAAGACCCAAGAATCTTGATAGCTTGGGAACAGGCTGAAATTTTGCCCTGTTGCGTGGAAAGACTGGGGAAATGAATTTTCACATTGCCAAGAAATCAAATTAAATTTAATTTCCCATCTTGGGCTTTTTTGAATCTTCTCAACTTCTTGCAAATCAGTCATTATGCCAAGAAAATATCTTAAAAATATCACAACGAACACAAACCCCACACTGCTATGGCAAATGGTGAGTTAGAAAAAGAAAACATCTTCTCCAGTGTCTGAAAAGCTTTGATGCCAACTAACAGAAGATGGGAGAAGTATCATAAAAAGAAACTGAGAATTTAATACATGGGATATTTGGACAACATAATATAGGGAAGCTATGAGAACTGCATTAAGAGCAAAGCTCCAAGCCACTCCTAACTGCAATAATGAGATGTGCTGATGGAATTGTGGAGAAATGTGAAGGTTTTTTTCATAATATATGATGCATAACAGCAAATGTCTGTCCTCACTGGGCCAAGTCAGACACAGAGATTTTCTGTCTAAATAGAGGATGATAAAGATATACAGCAGTGTTTGTAAGCCTACTGATTGCCTATGAAGCCCCAAGGGTTCCCACTTGCAATAAGAACAAATATTCTCAGTACTTTGAGACTCCCAAATAAAAGTTCAATATTCTGTTTCCAAAGGTGTCCTGTAACTCCTTCCTAAGGAACTATGTAAGACTAAGTGGTATTAAACATCATACCTCCCACAAACTTGCAAGCCAGTGATGTTCTCCAGAATATACCTCCTACTTCCAGCAAAGTGCTAGTCTGGGATTTCCTGCAGCAGTGCTGGTGCGTGGATACTTCCCAGTCCTTAATCAATTTTCTTTCTGTGAATCTCTGATGATTTTTTGAACTCTTGTTGCACTTTACCATCCATGGTATCACTCAGCAAATAGTTCCATGGCTTTATTGTGTTGAGCTGGCTTCCTTGAGTTTGTCAGAAACTGCTTCCTCAAAGTTCAACTTGATGTCTCTTAGTTGTTACATAGGAAGAGACACAGGACCTTCTCCTGCTCACTCATGATTTTATAGATCTTGATATCTCAGCATCACTTTCCATCTCCCCTCCCCTGGAATTGTTCTGTGCTTTGCAACACTCTTTGAACTGCCCTTGGAGACAGGTCCATGGCAGTCCCTGTTTCACACTCAGGGCTCAAGAACAGCTTTGTTTGGTTCCCACACTGCCATACAAACAGTCTGGTCTTCCAGAGACTCAGACAAGGAAGAGTTTTGTGGAAATGTTACATATTACCACTGCAATTCACTGGCTGTTCTTCTCTACATTCTCAGTTCTATACTAGTACCATGTTCCATAGCTTGTTTTTATATTATTTTGGTATTACACATCATACCTCCTGCAAACTTATCACAGAGGTCTAATCTAAAGGTTTAAACTCAATTCAAGGTTAAGCTCCAATCGGAATATAAGATTTGCAAGTTATAATTCAAGGTGACAGAACACTATTGTTGATGAAAAGTGACAGACAGCCAAATTAGTGGTTTATCCTTACACAACCACAGCTTCTGCTATCCCAGTGAAGTCTGTTTTCTACCACTGTAAAGTTCAAGCAATTCATGCTTAGAGGAAAGAACTCATTTCACAATTTTATCACTGTTGTTATGATACCAGCAGGGGTTTCTTTTATGCTCTGGCAGGAGCATAACTCCCTGCGATTCTCTCCTGCATCTAAAACAAAACAGCTCGAACTGTTGTGGTTGCAAAGAAATGTTTGAACTTTACCACAATCTTAAAAGCTCAGGGGAGGTGGCAGATATAAACCCAAATATGATGAGAAATTAAACAACAAATCTGGGGATTTTTCACCAAATCTCATTTTTTGAGCAATTGGATTTAGTGCATGAACCTCCCTCTACACTCTACGGATTATCTGTCTGTTTCCTAACGCCATGCCTGCAGCTCATGCAAGTTTAAAACAGGTTCCTCAGGTATTCATTTCACCATGAAGTTCAGCTCAGGCTCATCAGTCTTTTTGAGATGAGGGGGGCTGCAGTCACAGGTTGTTTTGGAGGGGTTGTTGCCTCTCCTTCAAGCTCTTGCTGTCTCAGCAACTGCATGTGGTCTACACAAGCTGCAATCACACCTTTGACTCAAGGGCCACAGACGTAAATTGAGTTCAGAAGGACTCCAGCTTGGATTTAGCAGCTCAGAGCTTCACTCTCCTGCTTTCCACAGTTCAGAGTACAACTGAAACATCTTTTTCATTCTGCACAACACACTAAGTTACAAAATAATACTCAAGTACTCAAATTCATGTTTGTATCCAACTTCTATGTATTTATGTCTGTTTATATGAAATCATTGCATATTTTAAGTCTTTACATAAGATGGGAACCTAAAAATGGTAAAAGTTGCTCCAGGAAATTGGTATTCACTTACAGTTTGTTTACACTTGATTCAGATTCAAAAGCTTCTCTGAATTATTATTAGCAGCTTTTATACAACGCTGAAAACATACAGATCATTTTACACATAGTATGAAGAACATTCTCTGTCCTGAAAACTTAATCATGGACTGAGTTAAACTGGAGTCAGATTTCACAATCATCTTCTCAATTTGAGAATATAAATGGAAATGTTTGTAAGTATAAATATAAATGGCAATTGTCCTTGCCATGGCAGGGGGTTGGAACTAGATGATCTCTAAGGTCCCTTCCAACCCAAACCATTCTATGATTCATTCCATAAATGTGCCCTCATTTGAACAAAATGGCTTAGAAGTCAGCTAAATACATGTTTGGCTGAAACAAGCAGGCATTCATCTGACAATCTTGGCATGTACAAAACTTATTTACAGCAAATGAGAAAAATGGGGAATTTGAAGATACAGAACATCAAATATTGAACATTATAAAACTGTTCTACAATTGTCCTAGGCACAGTCAATGGAGGCTCACTAGCTACATTTTGTGCCCAGCTCTGGACCTGATCCTACCCATCCCTTTTAATTTGTTTGTGGTCGTGGTCAATTCTGAGCCTGTCGGTACTTCCAAGAGCACTGACATGCTTCCCTCAGCCCTGCATTCAAGCCTCTGGTTTCCAACCACGTCTGAACACATCCCCAAACACTACTGGGAATTCCCTTCAGAAGTTTCCAAGTAGCTCTCGGAGGAAATATTCCAGCTGTGAGACAACAAATTATTTCTTTTCTATTTTCTCCTTTCTATTTTTTAATACAGACCACATTAAGTTGCTGCCACATTGCTTATTTTAGTTGTCTCCCTTTTGTAGCTACACTGAATTGGCAGAAGACAGCTCTGCCCAGCTCCTATTCTCACACCAGGCTTTTACATTCTAGATGTTCCTCTAAAAACAAAGGTGCTTTTTTCCCCTCTCAATGACCAGACAGCTCAGACACCAGAAATCCATGAGGGAACCACAGGCTACAACCATCTCTCTCCATCCTTTCCCAGAGGCCAGAGTTCACATGGAAGTGTTTTCATGGGATGGCAAGGGGAAATTGGTATTTGGAAAGGGAAGTCTATTCTACAATTTTACCACTTTTAAGCTTGTCTGGTCCTTCTGAAGGAGAATGTCATATTCATGGGGTTACTGGGTAGGAGAGGACAAGGGCAGGAATGCTGTTTCATGAAGACCTTGTGGTGTGCCCTTCTGATAGCACAAGAGGAAGAGTTCTCCCATCCATCTTGCAGAAAAGTCAGCGCTAACACTCCTACGAGTTCCTGCTTTGGTTTAACTCCCAACACCTCATCACCTGAAAGCTCTTAGTAGCTGCACAAGCTGCAGCCAAAGCATTCCAGGCCTCAGAGCGTCCAGCTACCACTTGTGATCCCTGACAGTTTCTAGTCATTTCCATGAAAGTCTGAAAGTAAAACAAAGACAGACAAAAGCCCCAAAACCCCATACACTCATGCCTTAAGAACCAGCCAAAGTCCTGAGACAAGCAGTACCCCATTTATCTGGAGAATCTGACAACCACTCCTGACATGTAAAGCCAGACCTTCTAATCTAGCCAATTTGTAAAACTACAGGAATTCATTCCAGTACTGCACAGCAGGCACGCTCCAGCAGAAAATCAATTCCAATGAGCAAAGACTGTGGAAAGCACAGAATACTTATTTTAGTATTTGGTGAAAGCTGAGGTGGTTATTAATTTTTGTTTTACCAGTATTATCAATATCTTTTCCAATGCATACATTTAACAATTTCCAGTGAAACAGGGCATCAGATGAGGCAGAAATTATCTTCCTAGTTATAAGCTTGGTGGGTTTAGTGCTATTGTGACCCTCTTCAAAATGTATTGCAGATCCCAATGGATGATGGACTGCAGAGAGAAAAAGACACTTCCAGTGCATTCACAAAACCACACAATCCTAGACACAGAGCCTTAGTGGGCTTTTATGAGATATATCCAAGCAGGAAGCCATTCCACTCTCCTACTCTTAAGTCAGGTTTTGCTGGTTAACACACCACTATTTCTCAAAATTTTACAATAAAATCTTAGGCTTAAAACAGGACAGATCAGAATCACAAATCCCCAAACTCCAGATCCTGAAAGCAACCAAAACCCTGTCAGACTGGATTCTCACCTCGAGCTCACAATGGGAACCAAAACACTCAAAAGCAGATGGTTTTCTCTACCCCACTAAAAATTTAAACCACATATTATGGTGGGATGTTTTGTGCCTTGTCCATCCACAGCAAACAAATGAGAACTCTGGAGAAAATCCTGACACTTCCTGACACATTTGCTGTCAGGCTGAGAAGTGCCACTGTCCATTGACGGGCTCTTTAAAAAAGCAAAGCTCTGGGACATTTGACCGATCACTGCGTCAGGGAGAAACTCCCACTGGAAGGGCTCTGCCTGCAGGGTCGAGCACAGAGCTGTGGTGGGAGCAGACACTGCAGACCACACTGAAGGACCTCTACAGCCCTACTGATTATTCAAATTACAGCAGCCCTTTGAGGAACTGAGAATCAACCAGAGTGCTTGCTCCTCCAGTTCCCATTGGGACCAGGATATGGTACAGAAGGAATCTAATAGACTCCCAGATCTAAAATCAGTTATTGAAGATTTTGAAATCTGTTGCCTTTTTAATTGTAAGCAACTGTAAATTCACTCTCCTAGTTTTATCCAAAGCCCCACAGGATCAAGTTGCAGTTCCTGTCTTTAAACTTATATGTTCGTATTCATACAGTGGGCTTTTAAAAATAAATAAACAAAAAAGCAATCACAACTTGTCAACAACAACTTAGTACAGCCAAAAAGGTATGCTCAGCATCAAGAGACAAAAAGAGAATGTGAATAACTAAAAAAATACTTTTTTATTTTTTTTTTTCCATTATTCTGCATTTGGGGATGGAACAGGAGGATTGAGCCAGAATGCTTTAAATTGGCTTTACTGCAACACATCCCCAGGAGGATTTAAACCCAGAAAATGAGAGCAGAAGCCTTGGTGTTCAGCCCATGAGCTGTCCGGATCAAAGGTTACAGAAGAAATCATAAAGCCACATAAGCATTTGTACTTTGACATGCAGGATTTCTCCTAGAGTAGGTTCTGCCCAAATTCTCTGCAAAATAACTGCTAGGAGTAATGATACATATAAACTGTGTTCACAAGGCAGAGATATGGCAGGTTTTTGAGTTCTTCAAAGGGATTAGTGAATTTCACGCTTGTCAGGAAAGCAGATAAATCTTAATATTCCCCTTTGTTTTGCAACCAAATAATGACTGTTTAAGAATAGCTTATTCCTTAAATCTTTGCTTGAGTAATGGAATATTTTATGCACATGAAATTTGTCCCTGTCTGTGACCCCTGCTATCCCACGTAATGTGCGTATTTTAATAGAATATTTAATTATAGGCCAGTAATTCCAGCATACCACAATGAGTTCATTTCACAATCCCCATTTGTATTGCAATTCTAACCAGTTATTTTTCACACATGCTTGCTGACAAGGCTGCAGCTCCAAGGACCCCATCAAATACACCTGCCAAGTCACAACAATTGCAAGCAGTGAGAACAACATTAAGCACCCTGTTTATAGCATTAAGTGTATATGTTTAATGGAGCCTAAATGGCAAAGCCTCATGTCTCCCACATCCTTCCCTGTAAAGTCAGGTAAGTGTTAGAAGTAGTTTGCTTGTCTGGAAGGGGAAAATCACATTTTTCTATGGCTGCTTATCTTAAATTCAAGCTTTCAACCTTAAGGGGTAAATAGTGTGAGGATTTAAGAATAAATCTCAGTGAAACACATGGAAGATTTACTATAGACAATTTGAAAATGTAAAAGGGAAAAAAACATTCTGACAGAAAATTATTTAGGTCACTGGGATAATTCATTGTTAAGTGCCCTAGAATTTATAATGCCACTAGCTCACTATAGTATTTATGCATTAGCAGCCACACTACACACCATGATTCTGACATATGCACTTCACAAACACTTTTATACCAGTAAACATCTTTATATTGAGAAGACATTTTTTCCTGTGTTTTTAAGGGCCAACAATTTTGACTCCTTTTCCCCGCGTCATCTCTAGTACTGATGAATGAAACTACAGTTTCAAACCACTCTGTAAAATTAACTGCATAACCCTTCCACAAAGAAAAGGGCAGACACCCTGCAGAGTTTTTGATTCTCCTCATATCTTTCTACCTGCTTACACCAAACATTGACATTCCTCAGTACCACTTCCATCTTATTCAAAGGTATTTTAAGATCTTAACTGAAAATCCAGCCCTCTGCTTCCCAGTCCCATTGCCAATCAGCTCCACACACCTCTAGCAGAAAGAGAATTTTGTTCCATATTTTTTCTATTAACATCTTTGAGATTTTGGAGTGCTTCACACTTCCTAAAATCAGATCCAATGTCAACATTCATACCTTTGGAGACTAAGGAAATTCCTGTGGCCTGATCCATGCAACTCAAGTGTTGTGCTGAGAGGTTAGCAATCTACTTGAAGCCACAAATTAGGGTGAGAACCCTTCAGGAACTCTAACAATAGTCTGGATTGCTGTTAAAAGAGCATTTGCTGGTATGCTAGCTGCAAAAAAATAAGTTGATCAGAAAAATTACTTACTGAATGCTTTGCAAAAATTTATCACCATTTTCAGCTGTTTTCCAGAAGCTCTAGTAATGAACAAAAGATTCTCATCTCCTCCTTCTTTTGCACTTAAAATTCCTAATTATCCCCAGCCTATGAGGCAGCCTCCTAACTAAGAAGTACATTCTTGGATGGAAAGGCTACCAGCCAGCAACTACTACTGCACATTCAATTTCATTATCTGCAGTTTTCCATGATGTTTGTCAACGGTTCCTTTGCCTTTGGATATTTATTCTTTGCTATTTTCCTACATGTAGGGAAACTTCTCTTTCTCTTAGACTGCTGCAATGCACAGTGGCTGCAAAATCAACACAGCACGGAGAGCAGCACGATTCGGTTTCTGCAGTTTCTGAATTAGCAGGAAGCTCATAATGACTTGTGGCTACACATCTGAGAGACAGAACTCTATCCTCTAGCTCAACCAGCTTCCTAAACAGACACCAGATTGTAAAATGGGCCCTTAGGCTCCTTGTGTTCATGTAACAATTTCACTGATCACAACAGAGTTAATGCCTGCTACCATCAGTGCGCAGCGACCTTCCAATATCTCCATCGTAAAACACCGAAGGCCATTTCCAGAATAAAATTGCTCAATATTTGTATCCCAAAATGAATTTCCGTTGAATTATTCAGTTTGCTTCAGACATCTACAGTAAAAAATATTATTGGCATTGTCCCACGCTGTTTGTAATCTTCACGGTCATAACACACAGTGATTGTAGAAACTGGCAGAACTGCTATGGAGACTTCTACTCTTGGTGAATATTCTGTTTAGAAGGCAGTGTACTGTAACTGCAAGACAAAACCCTGGCTTTGTGCTAGCCCTGCCACTGACCCATCTGTATAATTGCCACAGATTGCTGGTTTGTGAAATGGAGATGAGAAAGGGACAACCTCACACGTGCGTGGCACCCGCACCAGCGGCAGAAGGCACACGGCAGCTCAGGAGGTTTCTTCCACTCCATTCTCTTAAAAATCCTTAATTTACATTAAGTTCTTTGAGGTCCTTAAATAATTGAGGCTCTTTTCATAGGGCACTTTGCATCAATTCCCTGTGGGGCATAAAGGGGAAGGAAATAATTTTTGGAAATACTAGGAATATAACCTGACCAACATTCTTACTATTTTAACTTTATCCAGATTTACCTTCTTCAAAGCAGACCAATAAAAGATGTTTTCTATTGCAGTGGAAAAGTGTAGGCATAAAAAAAATCTGTAACTTAAGTTCTAAAAACAAATCAAACCCCAAATCCAAGATGGATTTATCCATATCTGCAGCCTACCCTTAGTCCAGACACCACTTCCAACCTGTTCACAAGCCTTTCCCAAAATGAGTAGCTTCCACTGAAGTTCCATCACAGTAAGCTGAGCTACACAGAGAAGTTACAAATTAAAGAAAGTGGTAAATATTATCCTTCAGATGCTCTCCTATAAAAGCCAGGCTCATCTTCAGCTTTGGTTGACCCCAAGTTTCAGAAGCTGTTGCTGTTCACAAGGAAATTTCCATCGCACAGAGCAATGTCACGCTGGAGGATGACACCAAACACAGGAGTACAATCTGTGCAGGGCAAGTAATCTGGACAGATTGGATGTCAGCACTGGGATATGTGATTTGGCCATGACAGCAGTTATTTCAAAATTCAGGAGCAAAGGAAAATATCTCAAGATTAAAATCTTGGCAGGTATAATAAAATAGATAAATAAAATAGGCTGTGAAATCTCAGTTCGTGAACCTGACTAATAGATTAAGTTCTTACGACTGGATTACAAATAAGCATTTAAAAAGCATATCTTTGAGGGGAAGGGGAGTTATTCTTTTTTTATTTTGGAAGAGGATCAAAGGAGGAGGACCAGGATGAGAAACTGCCTGCAAATCTCAGTACAACAGGAAAGAAAGAAAAGAAAAGCCTCACATGAAGCCAAGAAACAAATGGATAAGTGGAGAGAAAAGAATCCCTCCCTCTTTCATCATCTTCTCTTAAATTTCAGGCAGAATTTCTCTTAAATTGTAGGCTTGGAGCAGTGAAAAAAGGGATGGGGCATTCATAATCACAATGGAAGCAAGAGAGTATATCAAAACAGCTCTAGGTACAAATGCATTAGCTGGGACAGCAAGCCCACTGCCTAAGCCTGCCACCACAACTCCCTGCTCTGGCCATAAATTAGTTTTAACAGAATGGGAAGCATCATCATCACAGAAGAGGTAGACCTTGCTTCTGGAAGCCAAGCAGCAAAATATGCCAAGAGGAGAGAGGAGAAGAAATTCCAGCACCAATCTCGAGCAATGCTCTGCTGCTGGAGCCTCTGGCAGGTCTCCGAGCTCAGACTCTCCAGCTCCTTCTGCAACTGGCACAGATGCTCCACATGGCCCCTGGCAAGGGGAGGGACACAGGGATTTGGCAGTGCCTCATGGTGGTCTATTTAATATCGCTTAAAGCCTTTCTGAAATCTCCTTTCAAACTATGGCAGAGCAAGGGATGGATAATTTAAAACAAAATGAAGTTTTCATCTGTATCATCAAGATCAAAGGAGAAGGTAAAGGAGTGTGTGGGTCCTGAGGGACCTGTGTTCCCCACCATGGCAGTCAGCTGTTGTCATAAGACATGGATCTGTTTTGCTTAACGGAATAAGCTAAGATGCATCATCGCATTTTCATAAGGGGCCTCAGGGGACAGAGTTAAAACACCCATCCTGAACAAGTAAGAGCATTTAAATATAAAAGTATGAGGGGGAAAAAGGTGGAGCAGAACACAGAACACTCTGTCCAGCTACAGAGACTAATGAACAATGACCCAGGTTCATTTACCATCAGCTAACTGCACTTCCTTAGTGTAAGCAGGGCTTGGGATAAATTGGGACATTTATTTCAGCTGACAGGACCAGAGTAAACAAGTAGATGCTTTTTAATTTCTCCTCTTAGTTAGGGGGCCTTAAAAAGTCCAGGGAAAATAAACTACATAGAAGATTTAGATTAGCACAAGAAATTTAACGTTGCCATCTGAGCAAAGGTTTGCCTTAAGAAATGAAATGAAGCTTTTGAAGTTCAGAATGGCTCATCCTTAAAGAAAATAACAACTTTTACTCTTGTACACATCCCGGCTCTCTTTTCTGCCTGCATGCTGGTGTCCTGAGCACCCCTTTTTTCTCTCTTCACAGAAGTAGCAGTGGTTTAAAATCCTCTTGCATCTTGTGAGGAAAACAAAACAAAAAACACCATCACCACTAGTTAAATTAAACTGGAACACTGAGATCTGTGCGTAAGTTTGGCTCTTCAAATCCTTCACTAAACACTTAAAAATGACCTGATTTTAAACACTCAACTTCCTTTCATTCCATTTAAATTGTGGAGCTGGATTAGCCCTAATACTGACTGCAGCTGCCTGTATCATCAACCCAAGGAAACAACAGCCCTGCTGCTGAAGCAGCACTTCTAATTCAAAAAGAATTAAAGGAGGGGTTAAGAACACCTTAGGTACTTTATCCCTGAGAAAAATAGCACCCTGTCTCACACAGAAAGGATACACCAAGGAAAACCAGTTATAAGAAGGCCATGCATGAGTCTATCTGCTATGTAGGAACATAGGGAAGAGTCTATGCCATCTTCATTTAAGAAAATTAAGCAGCGCTGTGACACGTGTGTAATGTAACCAGGACTTTACACACAGCATCAACTTGTGCTATCTTTAGGAACTGTTCCCTTTATGGAGGATAATGCCTTGGCTCTCATAAGTTCTATCAGTTTTTCATCAAATTTTATCTCACTTTTTATTGCTATTGTTTAAGCCTTTAGGCATCAAAGTTTTTCCAAAACCTTTCCCTGATACAGAAAAAAAGCCAGAAGCCTTAGGAGTCTGCTGTATATACTACTTTTCTTGCAGCTATCTCTGTTGAAGACTTTTTTAATTACAAAATGGCTTTTGGAAGGCACAGGAGTGGTTCAGCAAATTACTGCCTAGAGCACAGTATAAAACCCAATGCCAACAAGGGGGCACGTTCAGAATTTCAGTCTTGAAGGTCAGAAATACCAACTGTAATGAAAGATGGTTCGATTTCAAAGTGCTAAATGACAGCTGTGGTCCAGAGATTTTTTGTCAGATGTACAGGAAGGCAGAATCCTAAAGAGGAGAAATTGGTGCGTGCACATCTGGTAGAGCAGCATCCAGTGATTTCCTAGGGCATAATAAGGTTTTAAAAGGCAGGTTTCAAAAAGGCAGGTTTCAAAAAGGCACCAAAAAAAAGGTATCAATACAAATGAAACTTCTTTATAAGGAGTTTAAAAATTCAGTCTTGTTCTTGGATCCAGTCCATAGCCTGGAGACAACTGTGGAATGCCTCACTCAACATCAGTGACTGAGGTCTGAAGAGCTGCACTATAGTGAGAGAAGAAGAGAAACTCTGCATAGAGCAATCCTTCATATACACAGATTTAAATTTCATTTCTCATATGGGAGGAGGGGGAAGAGCTCTCTCATTTTGGAAGAACCCGAGTCAAAGATATATACTATTATTAAGAGTTACACTAATGCACTTGATTGAGCCTGCAGAATTCTAGTCATCACCAAAAATAAGTTAAAAAAAAAAAAAAACAGTGAAGACTCTGAAACTTGACAGTGTAAAGTATATACTGCTTTTCAGATTTTTTCCCTGACCATTTCTGATCATGACCAGATGTATGAAGACTCTCTGATAAGCGCAAAGCAATATTTTCAAATTAAAAGTCATGTTTTCATTCTAGATACAACTCAACATACATTTTGCTCTAAGAAATGCTGCCAAATTTTATCACTTAATTTGAAAAAATTCTAATTTTCCTTAGTGTGCAAATTGCTACATTCCAAGCACATCCTACACAGCCTGGCCAAATTAATATATTCTAATAAAGCTTAGCAGATATAATTTTCACTTGTCCTGCAAGTCAATATGACAAGGAGGAACGTTGCCTATGATGCTATAAGAAATATTTAGAAAAGGTACAAAACATGGACATGAGTAACTCAGTGATATAAGACTTTTCTATTTTTCTTCTCCCAAATTATATCCTCATTCATTCATTCCGTTCTTTAATATCAGGGCCTATTGTCCAATAGATCATGTGCAATTTTTGCTTTTTAATTGCAAGTTCATGTCTTTTGCATTTTCAGTGCAAACTTTTTCAGGGAGTTCAGCTCCAGTCTTTCCTCACCCTGGTTTACTTAGTTGCATAATACAACCTTATTAAAGATTACAGTCTGCTGCAGATGGCTTTCTTCTGCCTGGAACTACAGAAAGAACTGAACTAAGGCAGGCAGCATTTCAACAATAAGTCAGACTAATTCCAGCAAGGCAAACTAAATAATTTTCTGTCCCAATTACTTTGGATAATCTTGAATTTAGTCTTATGCCATCTCTCTATGCACTATTTTGCCATGAACTGCAGACTTGCTAATGCACCCTGACCTGCTTAATTGGAAGCTGAAGCATAATTGATATCAAAACAGATATCAGAGGAAAACGTTAGCCAGTTCACCAGATTTCCCATGCCCACAAAACTTCAACTGACTCATTAAGAAATTACGGTAAGAAATGAGATACGGAAGAGCAGTGACATCCTAATTAACAGAACAGGAAACACATAATCAGCAGGAGAACTGTTTTGTGTAGTGGGTGCACTGTGAGATTATTCAAGTAAATAAGGCAAATGCTGTGCCCAAACTCACATTTCCCTGCATTGATGGTGCAGTTTTCCCAATACCACACACTACTGAGAGTTTAAATAAATCTGCCCAACAGTCAGGTTTTAGTAATCTGCCTATCAAAAATAGATCAGTTTAAAAGATGTTTGAAATCTTAACCTCATCTCTTGAGATTATATCTGCCTCCTGTCTGTTTCATTTATTTAAAAAAATACTTTTGCTCCATTGCAGAAGAATGTATTTTACCCAGAAATAGGCCAAGACTAAAAGATTTCTTCCAAGTCCTTAACAATTCAGGTGGGGCACCCATCCAAATCTGCTTTGGATGCAAGTCAGACGCAAAACTGGGAAAAAACTGTTCTCTTGTTCCAGTTCAAATATGGATAAAAATCTCAAAATCTGTCTTGAGACAATGAACATGTGCCTCAGATGAAACATAATTAAAAATACTGCTCTCCTACATCTCCTGTTTTAATTCTTTGTAGACAGTCCCACTTTGCCCTCTTGCACCATTTCATCCAGCCCTGCTGGTGACACTGAAGCAAAGCAATCTCCTCTTGCCAGCACTTCTCCTGTTCCAACCCAGATTTAACACTTCACCAAAATATGGTGTGATCCCTTCCATTTCTAAAAGTAGATTCCCACAGATTAATACACATGGATTTATGAATCAATACATAGGAGGTTTAATGTGAGAAGTTCTTCCCTTTCTGTAACCACACTCCATATTCTCAAGTACAGGAACTACATTGGAATAGAGTTATATCCAAAATCATTAATTAATGCCTTAATCTATCCCACAGGAAACTAGCAGAGGATTTATTTTCTGCAAAACCCTGCTATAAGAAAGACTGATCTACACTTACCACGTGTTTAAAATCAGCAGTTTTTCCTCCTTCATTAACCCTCATTCATTTTTACTTCCACCTCATAAAAATCACTTGCAAAAACCCCAAAAATATCAGATTAAAAAAAAAAAAAAAAAAAAAAAAAGAAGCAAATCTGACTTGCACAGGGTTTCTTACATCATGACCACCTTCCTCACCCCAGCAGCTGCCTTGGAATCTGAGCAGAGCAGACCACACGTGGGTGACGCCAGACACCTCCCTGCTTCCCGCAGCGACCGCTTCCAGCTCAGCCCAGCCACGCTCCGGGAGCGGAGCAGGTAAAGGGACACAGAGCTAACTTATTCCTTACCCAAATACATGAGCTGTGCACAAAAGCACCTGTGAGAAGCTTGTTATTTGGGTGGCAACTAACCTCTCCTGTAATGTTATAAGGAAAATGGGTAAGCTCAATTCCTTAAAAGCTTAAGAGTTCAGCATAACGTATAAGGAACAATTTTTTCCCCCTACAACAATCTGCTCTTTGGCACTGCCTCAGAATACTTTACTGCCACGTCTTACTTTGAAATGGGAGGATGCCAAGAATGAGATAAGTGCAGACATCCATGACTGGGAAACACAAGTAAAAGGCCTTCTCCAGAGCCAATTACAGCCTTCGATGCACAAGCACTTAAAAAAAAAACAAAAACAAACTTAAACTAAACAAACAAAGTAAAAGCAACTGTAAATTTCTCTCTCTGCATTCAAGTAGAAACTCAACATTTATTTCTTTAGATTAAGAGGCTCTCTTTCTTTCTTAATTAACACCTTCAAAATATCCAGCCAAATTAAAATAAAGCATTTGTTTCTTAGCACACGAATCTTAATTCTCAAAAAAATACAAATGCCCACATTATTACATTAAGAAGAGATTATTCCTTATCTGCTATTCAATGAATGGAAACTCGGATTACAGATGAGACTTGCATGAGATAGAACTGTTCTAGTGGCCAGATTTGTCTCCTGACAGTTCCATTTGGCTTCTGTCTTCCTTAAATGTCTCAAAGCACTTTACCATATAATTTTATCAGCAGTTTTTTTCCAATACTAAATATTGTAGTCAAGATGACAAAAAAAACCACAATGTGACCACAGTCTTCATTTGCAACCTTTTAGTTTGGCATATTTCCTTTCAAAAAAGGAAGAGCTAACTTAAGTTAATTAGGGAAAACGTGGTATGAATACTTCATAAACCATCAGGAAAAAAAGAACTGAGTGAAATTAAATAAGCCACAGCAAGTAATTGGCTATTTAGATTCAGCTTCATACACACTTAAGCCTATCAAGAATCCCAAACTGACCCATTCTGCATCCACCATTCTTGCCTGATTAGAAAAATCCAGGTGCACGAAGCCAGAAGTGAGCAGGGGAAGGTCCATATAACAGAATGACAACACCAAGGTATGAAATGATTTTTCACTCAAATGAAAATAGCTCTGAAATCTCTAAAATCAAGCAAGTTCATGAGTGAATGTCTTTCCACCAGCCAGACCAAATGAAACTGAAAATTATCTTCAAATAACAGTAGAAATGTGCTTTAGCTCCTCTTTCTCTTGCCTGACCTGTTCACATTGCCTCACCCAAGAGCTCAAGCAACTTCAAAGTCCTCGCTTCCACTTTTCCTTTTTTTTGCTAAGAACAATGATGCTCACCACTGCTATTGCAGAGGGCAGATATAGATAATTTAAATACGTTTTTAAAGCAGTAAAAACAAACCCTAAAATAGCCATTTTGGAATGAGTTGGGGCCAAATTCAGAAGAGGACAGTGAAGCCCAGCACATGACTTCACTTCCTCTGGAGCCCATGAAAGAGCCAACAAAAGCCAACAGTTCAGAAAGTCAGCTGTGTGGGGTTACATAGCCAAAGGTATTCACCCACGAAAGAAGCGGGTGGGCTCCGCAAAGCTCCAGCCCCAGTGGGTTAGATACTTAAACCCCATGAGGTCAGGAGAATTAAGACCAGAGCTCAGGTGAATGTGGAAGTGTCACTAGGTACCATGCTTGTTTTTTAGTTCCCTGTATAACTCTACAAAAACTCAAAATCCACCCTTAACCTTAAGAGTCAGTGGAAGTTTCAAACTCCTGCTTTTCTGAGAGGGTTGATCTGGGTCTCAGCTACTTTCTTGGGCAGGCTGCAGCACAACTTCAGGTGATTTTGCAGTTTGTGCTGTCCAAGAGATCAATCAGCAGCATCATAAACATTCTTGGTGATATTAGAAATACAAGGCAAAGGACCATAGCAATATTTTTGGAGCATGTGCAAAAACACTCCAAAAGAAGCTAAGGCAGAGCTCTCACAGCTGCTGCAGCATTGGCACAGCAATGGGAAAGGGGCAGGAGCCCTGATGAGAGAGAGAATCCGAAAAATGATTGAATTGGTTTTATTCAAAGTTTCCACACAGAGGAGAATTTACCTTTGGCCTAAAACCAGGAATGAAAACTCAGTCCAAGATGAATGCTTTGGCCAGGGCCACGTACAGCTTGAAAAGGGGGCTTCTTGTGAGAGCTGGAGCACTGTGGTTTGTCTGGCATCTGCTATCACATGTTTTGCATTTTCCTTTCTTAATGACATTATGCTCCCTGTAAGTACTGAAAGTAACAGAGATTTACTTATTTTACCCATTTTCCCATATGTCCTAGAGGTGCACTAGCATCATTTGCCAATTTATTCCATTTTATAAGTATTTAAGGGATTTTGAATGTACAATAGTCTAAACGATTCAGCCCAAATTTCATTTCATCAATGTTTTATGTTCATTTTCTGTGAGTTCCACAAAAAGAGTCAATTGTCTTTTGCAAAAGGTGGTACTTGGACCAATATACAGTATAATGTTTCAAGCACACTGAAATATAATGATATACACAGACTACTCCAAGAAACCTCCCTTTTCCAGTATTTTCCATAAATCTTAAACCAGAAACTGAAAAGATTTTTTTTTCCTAAAGGAAAGAATAATATGTATTTGGTAAGGTCTATGCAGAAAACTAAAATAAAGGTTATATAAAAAGACAAACATGACCCTGATGCCTGATAAAAAGAAAATTATTGCTAAATAACATTCATCTGTTGGCTTTTAATTGTACTGACCCAAATAATTGAATAATTCTCTATTTCAAAATCGGTTCAACCACTTCAGTATGAAAGTAAAGTAATACTACAGTCACTTTTTGCTGGACTCAGCTGAGCTGACCTCTCTCAAGGCATCACAGCATTGCCACTTCCACTGATTTCCTACAAATGGGAAAGAGAGGGATGCTTTACTACCTGTTCCTGACATGGGTCATGTCTGTGGTGTGGGAAAGATTAAAAGAGAGAGATCAAACAGCCACTGAGGCAGGAGGCTGCATATGCCACATTTGGTCCACTTTTTCTTATGATCCAAAACTGCCTCTCCAACCACTCCCAACTTTATCCTCTCCTTATGTGGGGAGGCTGAACCAGGACCCTTCAAGGAGCTGCCAGGCAGGAGGAACCCAGGGAACTGCAGCTCATCAACAGCTCAGAGGGTGACAGTTCCAGCAAGGGAGAAAGGCAGCGGACACAAATGTTGGGACACTGAAGTCCCCAATTTCCTTCTCTCAGAAGCAGTGGGTGATGCTGTATTCAGTTTGGGCCTCAACATGCAGAAGAGAATGAAATCAGAGGAAGTATCAAGGAAGGGACAAACACTTTAGAACTGTTCATGTAAGAACAATTCTGGAAAATGGTAGCATTCCTTACAAACCAGGGGCAAAAAAAGGCAATACTGAAACTCGGTAATTCCCTCAGCAGCAACAGAGCAGAACTTTCCCAGTCTTCCAAAGAGGATTTGAAGATGTCATATATTGTTTTACACTTCAGTGAGTAAAAGATGCAGAAAACTAACAGAAGAGAGCAACAAGTGTATTTACACAGCTAAAATTTCAAGAGGAGCAGCTGTATTTTGAAATGAAGGAAAGGTCAGTTTTTCTCTGAAACTGGATTTAAGGAACACAGAAAACACTGAGCTTTATGTTATTTGTATTAAAGATATGGCTGATTCAGAAGCAAAACATAAATTCTTTATCTGAAGATTAATGCCTGCAAAGTGACCAGAAGGCTTCAATTTTTTTTCCCAAAAAGATATTTTTATATGAATTATCTAATTTCCTGATTAGCAAACTAAAAGTAAGAAATTGTTTTCCCTCTGGCTATATCCCAGCTAGATCAAAGCACTGGCCCAAGAACATACTGTTCCAGATCAGTTATGAAGAAAGTCCACAAGAAATTCAAGCATCTACTTCTCATCTCTTCTGATAAGAGTTATCACCCCAGAATACGAACATGGGCTCCTCATGCCCCATATTGACATATGCATGCCCAGATGGTTTTAAAACTGGTTTTTGTTGCAGTTATTACTTCGGCACAAGCAGTATCTGCTCTGCTTTGGGAGCAGAGTTCATGTCCAGTCCTAGACAAATCACTGAAGTTCATTCCACTGTCACTTCTCTTGCCAGGTCTCACAGGGAAAGGTTTATTCCATACCTGGAAAAACCATCCCCTCTGATGAATTCCTGGGGGCCACAGCTCCCCAGGAATTGTGAGTGCCTGTGGGCCAGTGAGTGGCACAGGAACACCCTGTAAGGAGCAGTGCATGGGGGAAGCTTCAGCAGGGCCCTAAGAGTTAAACATCACCGTGATATCTATTTTAGTGAAGACAGAGGAAAGAATCTACACCCACATCTTTTGAATGCACAGAGTCATCAATAAAAGGAGTCTCCTGCTCCAAGCCATAAAGTCATAAATCAAGGCAAAACAAGCCATTGACCTGTCTTTATTCTTATGTGGAGATGCACCACTGCAGTGAGCATTTAAGGCCATGACGAGTCCTGCTGCATAAATCAGCTCTCTCCTACATAATGGTGTGAAGGATAAATCCAAATACACTCTGACAGCCAAAGCAGGGGAGTGGTATTGTGGTGGGGGGCCACTGGCTGGATTCCAGATGCCCACCAAAGCCAGTCCATCACTCCCCTCCTCAGATGGACAGAGGAGATAAAATATAACAAAATACTCTAGGCTGAGATAAGGACAGGGAGAGATCATTCACCAATTACTGCCACAGGCAAAACTCGAGTTGGGGAAAATTAATTTAATTTATTACTAATCAAATCACAGTATAGCAATGAGAAATAAAACCAAATCCTAAAAACACCTTCCACCTCATCCCTCTGTTCTTCCCAAGCTCAATTTCACTCCTGAATTCCCTGCCTCCTTCCCCACAATGGTGCAGTGGGATGGGGAATGGGGGCTGTGGGCAGTTCATCACCCGTTGTCTGTGCTGCTCTTTCCTCCTCAGGGGGAGGACTCCTCACACTCTTGCCCAGCTCCAGTGTGGGCTCCTCCTGGGGCTGCAGGTGGATGTCTGCTCCCCCTGCTCCTCCATGGGCTGCATGGGGACATGTGGCCCCTCCATGGGGAATCTCTGCTCCAGCACCTGCAGCACCTCCTCCCTTTCTTCTGCACTGACCTTGGGCTCTGCAGAGGTGCTGCCCTCACATATTCTCACTCCTCTCACCACATCTGCAAGTTCTTTTCCCTTCTTCTGAAATATGTTATGAGGCACTACCACCATCCCTGACGGGCTCAGCCTTGGCCAGCAGCAAGTCCTTTTTGGAGCCAGTGGCACTAGGGGACATGGGGGAGATTTTAGCAGCTGCTCACAGAAGCCACCCCTCTAGTCCCCACACACAGAATCAAAACCTGGCCTCACAAACCTGGTACTAATGTTCCTCTCTCTTTGGAAAAGTGGAGCTATCCTTTAGGAAGGTGTCTGCATAAATACTGCAAAGACTGAGAAATTATTATTATCTTTCAGAGAGCAATGTTAATACAGGCTTTAAAAAGAGATCAATGGGCATTTTTGTGTGAGTCACATTTTTGGCAGCTCATCCATATCTGCAAATACATATTTTAGAAGATCAAATCAGCAGCCAACCCATACTACAGACAGAAAAAGAAGACAGTAAAAGCACATATCATACAATTATATTAGTGCACCTTCCTAGAGAATGTTTTACAATTATGTCTGGCTAGTCAAACCAATTTCTCTGTACTGCTTGCTGGAACACCATCTCTTCTATTTCCTCCAAGCTGACTAGGGCTTTTCTGTACCCCTTCTTCAGTTCTTTTATTTCTCAAATGTTTTGCAAATACACTGTCACTTGGATTAGGCTGCACTTAACCTGCACTTACAATTCCCTGGGTTTAAAATGAAAAGCATCAGAGCAACAGAGAGAGATCTGGTGTACATCACTGTCCAAAGCCTGTGTGTGTCCAGGGTCAAGAACAACTCAGCTGAACACGGAACAGAGAAGCAGGTGCACCTGAGAAAAGTCAGACAGCCCAAAAATACACAGTGCAGAGAATCAGACAGGGAACCCGCTGACAAACAGTCCTGGGGGAAAAGCCAGGCTTGGAGTTAGCTGTTGACCTTGGAGCAGGGAGCAGGAATCTGTGTCCCAGTGCCTGAGTTTGGTGAGAACTCAAAGAACTTCCTTATTCTTTGTAAGCAAGCAGGAGGTACAAAGAATATCTGAGTCTATCACCTTTCCCTAACTTCAACTGTCTCCAAGAACCCAGTTTTTGGCAAATCTCACTCATGTCCACAGAGGCAGCAGAACATGCAAATGCTTTATAGTTTAAAATGTCATATGTTGATGCTGACAAGTTCAAGACATGAGAAGAGGTTTCTATGGAAACACATGCAGTATTGCCTGGAACATAAGGGAACATTTTATATTAGGATTTTTTTTAAGAATCAGTCTTGGACTAACAAATCAGTTGGTTGCCAAATTAGGTTTAGGGTGGGGGAAAATTAGTTTGTCATTTGCTCTCAGACAGAAATATTTTTGTTTAGAAATAATAAAGCTAAATGTAATTAAAGCATTTCCATTATACTTTGGATTATTTTCCTTGTCTCAGAGCAAAAAGTAATTTCATATTGAAAGAGTTTCTTCTGAAGCAAATCCATCTCTATATTCTCATGTGCTGGAGTCTCCATCTAATTTTCTTTTTATACTTAATGAAATCACGTTAATGAATGGTTATGTTCTTTGAAAGGTTAAACCTTTAACTCTTATATAACCTTACTTGCCCATGTACCCGCATTGGCCAACAGAACAAATATAGGAGTAGAACTGATCAGAAAAGAGCAGGATTGCACCCTAGGGCAGTCTGGCAGTTCTCAGTTGGTTCCTGAGCCCTGTTTTGTAACCCTGTTTGCAACCTGTCACCGTTGCAAGGTGACACCTGCCCTTCTGGGGTATTGCTATTCAGTGGCATCTTTCAATGCCAATCTCTTCTGCTTCATTCCCTGACCTCCCAACAAGCAAAAGAACAATTTTGAATTTCCCAAATAACAATTTTACTCTGCAGGCCTCACAAAAAGCCTGATTCTAAAACACAATTCCTACACACCCATGTATTCAAGAAGAAAAAAGCCCCTCTCCACTTAATCTTTCTTACATAAAGCATAAAGCCTCTTTTTTGTCCTTCTGAAAACTTTCTGTTAGTTATCCACTGGATTTGAAAGAGAAGATTTATAAAAAGGGGATACAGGGTTCTACCTCTGACACTTTATTTTTGGAAGCACTGAAGAGCATTTTAGCTGCTGGGCCTCAGACTGACTCTTTCCTTTCACATTTTCCTATTTTGAGTATTCTAGAAAATTTCAGTCTACTAGAACATTTATTTGTTTGGGAGTTTCAGCCATCACAGAATTGAAAAATGGACTAATCTACAATTCAACCTAAATTACTCTCCAAGCTGCAGCTGCAGCTGACAAGACCTCATGATTTTTGCAAGTAGAATGCCAACATACACTTATAAACACAGAAGATGGGTTCATGGTATCAGCATGGCATGATCGACATTTTTGTGTGATAACTTTAGTAAAAATCCAAACCAAATTGCAGACATCATTTCTTCTTAAATACCTGAGCAGTGAAGGTGGGAAAACCTCTTTTTTGCTAAGTTTGAGAGAGAGGGTGCTAGGAAATCTGATGACAAGTATCTGAAATGGAAAAAACCTTGTGAACTGGCTTAAGAGTACTGTCCTTCAGTAAATGCGGCAGCAGGCAAACAATGCCAGCAAGTTGTTTTTAGAAAGCATCTCAATTAGGGTTGTGTTGACAAAGACGCCTAAGGAGAACTGACAGCCAAACACAGATGGGCTCCTCATGTCCTCAAAACCTCAGCTTTCATGGTTACAGCTGAATCCCAACACATCCAACTCCTTTCAAATGAGGGGTGCTTTCCAACCATCCCACTGTCACAGGGAAATTCCCATAAATGCTTTTTGAGAGTGCAGACCTCCTGTCTCAGCAGGCTGTAGGCTACTGAATTCAAGGGCCACTGCTGCCACCCAGGCACAGCGGGTCACAGCAAGAGGAATGAGGAACAGCATTTCTGAGTTTTAAATGCCAGCTCCTTTTAACATCCATCCAGTAGCCCATATAAATTCAAACATTACTATATTTTTAAGCTGTCTGTACATGGTTGAGTTTTGGCCAGTTCCAGAACAGCCTGCTTTCATTTTATTTTTTAAATAAAACCCACTTTTTATGCAGATCTTCCAGACACATAAGATATTAACTTTTACTTTACCTTCTACTTACAGCATCAATAACAGAGAAAAGCTGTTTCTCTTTTCTTTGGAATCTAGTAAATCTGTGTTCCTAAAGAATCTTACAAGAATACTCAGGCAAAGTAAGTGCAAATTATTAGTACCTGATTTCAATGTTGTTTAAAGCATAACTTTTTCTTCTGTCACAACTCACTTCCAATTTTTTTCTTATTATTACCTTGAATAAGGTAATATTTATTGACTAAATGTGTCTATGAACACTTGTAAATAGGCAGAATAAATGTAAAGATCTTTATAAATTCAGTTCTCTTTAAAATCCACCATGTATCTGTGTCAGAAGGACTGAGGCAGAGAAATATGGAAAAGCTCATCTGTAAAGATGCTGAGACTTTGGCTGCAGTTCACTCAACTTCACAGGGTTCATCACAACAGTATTTGGCTCTCCTCTCGTCTGTTTTCTTCACTACTAATGGATACTTTACTATTTAATTAGTGCAGCATGATCCAAATCCCATCAAAGTCAATAAAACTCTTTTCATTTATGTTAACGGGCTTTGGACCAACTCCTGGTTTAATACCAGAATCAAATAAAACACCCCTAGGAAAAGAACAGCTATAACAAGCTTACACTTTAAAGTACAATCTTAAAACCTTCCTAAAGTTTTTACCCACTTTAAAGTAAATCTCATTATTGAACACCTTACAAAACCAGCTGGACAGCTCTTTTTTTGCAAGTGTGATTAAAGTGTCAGAAGGCACGTAAAAGTGTGCAGAGCTTCACTGTGAGAAACCTTCCCATGGCAGAAGGTGACACCTTCCTGAGGCTTTTCCTGGGAATCCTACACTGTGCAAGGACGGGAGGGTCCACCCTGGGAGGACAGACCTGGCAACAGAACTGTTTAAAGGTCCTGCCCCAAACACTTGTTCTTTCTCTGGCACCACCACAGTTGTGCCAACCCTGGGTCTATTGGGCTGCTCTGCAGAAAACTTCACCAATGTCATTCAGCCACTAAGGCTGTTTGGCCAGAGACATCCACACCTGACCAGGTGGCACCAGGACAGCCAGGCCCAGCTGAGGGGAGCTCTGTTCAGCAGAGCAGTCAGCTCTAGTGCAGCACAGCTGAACCTCCATAACCACTTTCATCAAACCAGCAGGAGAGAGCACCAGCTATTTTTGTCACAGAGGAGAGAGGAGGCTTCCTGCCCTTAGACTATACCCCAGTCACTGCAGAAAGCAATGAACCACAAAGCAAGAAAAATGACACTATGTAAACAGGGAGATTAAACCTTCTCATGATACTTTTGACCCATTTTGGCAATACCAAGCAAGCCACACAAAGCTACCACATCACTTCTAGCACAACAGCATGGTTTAATTGACTGGCACATTAAACATCAAAGTTCTGTGTAAAGTTTGACCACAGAAATCACATTCAGAAATCACATCCAACCAATGCTGACTCAGCAGCAGAGCCACAGGATCCTTCTTTAAAATTCTCAAAAGCCCAAACAAAAAACCGAGACTTGTGCTGCTGGTTTCAATGTATTTCTTTCATTTCACACTACTCCAACCTGGCAGCACAGTAGGCTAGGGAACAAATTTCCTTGAAAACAACTTTGGCAGAACGTTAATAGAGAAAGAAGAAAATTCAGGGTGAGGATGAGAGGTGCTTCAGTCCCTTCTGGGCTGGAGCTGTGACCCTTCCCATGGAATCAATCACAGCAGCTCTGGAGGGGACTGTCCTGCAGCACACCAGGACACGTTGGTGATGTGGGCACGTGTCTCCAGCTCCCTGCTCCCATCTGCCCAGTGCCTCTGGGCAGCCCTGACTCACCTTGTACTGACACCTCCGTTTGCTCTCCCATGGAGTCAGATTCCAGCCCTGCCCTGCAAACTTGCACTGAACATAAATGGGGACATCACTTCTTGCTTCATTGTCTCTTTTAGAGCTGCTCATTAAAGGAGAATATTCACTGAGCAAGGATTCTGTTGTGAATTGCCAGGAAATACAGTGCAGTGTTTTCTGCTCCTTCCTGCTGCATGGGCCACTCACAAGCTATTCTCACCACCTCAGCACTCAAGTGCTTGCTGACACTGATCAGATGTCTCCAACTGCTCTTTCTTTTGGCCTTCTTTCTGACACATCCCTTCCTGTCCCCCAAATCCCACACAGTCATCTCACTGCTCTGAGCACTACACTTCACAGGAGCCCCAGTGCATTTTTCCCCAGTGATGGAAGTCTTTCCAGCTCATGAAAAGGAGAGCAGAACTGCCCAGCAGCCCAGCAGCAGCCAGAGGGGAGGGAGGTAGACCTCCAAACAATCTGTGCAGCTTTGGAATTCAAACCCATTCGCTGTGGTGGAGCAAATTCACCAGCTCTTGGCAGCAATTTCAAAGATGGCCATTCGCTCCACATTCCTCAGCAAAGGAGGGATGCTGACAAGGCATGCTGGCTCTGTGAAGGCGAGGAGTGAGAACCTACAGGCTCAACCATCCCCTAGAACCAGCTCCAGGAAGGACATCATTACAAGGTGAAAGCTGCCTCCACACAGACTAGAAAACACAAGTATTAGGGCTAATCTAGCCAGCACACCGTGAGATATAGAGGATTAGATTTGACCTGATAGGTCTCTGACGTCAGTGAAAAGTGGTCTTAATATAAACAAATATAAAACTAAAAGATAAAAAAACAATGCTTCCCCACAGTGGCATAGCTAGAATCTACTGTAGAACTTGCAAGCAGTGATTCAATACTCCAAAAATTATTACCTTGGATTAAAGACTGCATGGAGTTCATTCTGGAAGTGCACTATAAAAGTGTTACCTAAGCACAAATATTTCTTAAACCCACAAATCAAAGCAAACACCTCTTCAAATCACCTAAAAGGAACACAAAATTGCCAGAAGCAGCTAAATCCTTCAAAGACCTAAGTATATTCTATCACAGATGAATTTTACATTACTAGCATTGCATTTATTCAACAGTTTTCCTACTCTTGTCATGATTTCTACAGGCTTGCATAATAACATGAAAATGTCACAAAAATTACTTCAGAATGGCAATCCAGAGGCAGGGAGCCACAAGGCCCTCAGTGAGCTTTGTGTGACAAGTAGCAGTGCCTGGAGCTGTGTCTTTAACCCATCTGCCCATTCGAGACCTAGGGCTCTTCAAAGATCCTGGGATTCCCAGTCTCCCTTTCCAGTGCACTTTGCCATTTCCAAAAAACAAACCCTAAATATGTCACTTAGTGAAATCTCATGAAAACATATGCACATTCACAGATGTTGTGTGTCCTGTTGCCTCCCAAGAAGGAGTGTATCTCTTTTCAAAGCATGGGAGCCTGTAATCCAGATTGTTGGAGGAGGGCATATCTCCACATGAGTGTGAAAACATCTAATTACATAAAGCCAGGTCCTCAGCTAATGCAAAGTGACAGAGCTCCCAGAAATCCGGGGAGATATGATGATGCAGATTAACAGAGGTTTGGCTCATTATAATTCAATGGACCCAAATTCTAATTTTCCCATCTAGTGACAGATTGTTGGAATCCTGACCACCAGAACCTCAGAGTGCAATGGGGAGTTGAAAGGAGATAGCATCAGGGAAAGTAAACTCCAGTTTGGCTGAAAGCATATTTATGATCCAGGAGTTTCAATTAGCTGTTGCTGAGCTATCACAAAAGTCTGTTGAACAGATGTGCAATTAGAGTTTTTCTCATGTTGTTCTCTCTTGTGACTTGGGGTTTTTTTGTTGGGGGATAGTATTTGGCATTTGGGTGGGGTTTTTTGCAAGTGATGCTAGTTTTATGGAGGTCAAAACTAACATCTTAGGCAGAGAAAGCTCTTCCACCACCACGCCCCCAGCAGTGCAGAAGCAAAGAGAGGCAGTGTCAGCAGGAAAATCTTTCTCCTTTCTGGCCTCATCTTCATAGGAATATGAAGACAGAAAAGCTGTCAGAATGAGCCTGCAAATTCAAGGCAGCTGGAATTGCCTCATCCTCCTGGCATAGACTGGAGGGTTTCTCCTGATCCCTCCCCCTTACTTAATGCATCACCTCTTCTGTGGTGGGGATGTGGTGTGAGGCAGAAGGGGAAGAAGGTTTAGCAGAGCTATTTCAGGTTTAGAGGCACACAGTTCTGTCTTGTTCCATCCAGCACACGGGATATAAACAGCCATGGGAAAACTGCACTTGAGCTTCTCATACTCACCTGCCCCCCCAGCACCACTGCATCAGGGGACAGACAACAAGGTGAAAGACAAGGTTATGATGTGGAATACTCCATGGCCTGCTTTTTGTCCCAAATACTCTGCTAATCAACCTGTCCACACAAAGCCAAACAGCCAGTGAAACTAAACACATTCACTTCAGCAGCTTTGGAATAGACCCAAAAATCAGCTGCTTGCCATGGGACCTCCCTGGCCCTTATGTAAAATGACAAACATTGACAGAAATCTGGGTTTTTTCCTGTGTGATTTTCTGTTTAGATAAATGCAAGATTACACTGTATTTTCATAGGTTTAGCATTTTTATTCTATTTTATAAATGTGTATGATTATCATTGGGCTTAATTTGACTGCAGTGAACTAAGCACTTTATTTTCACAGAAATTCATTACATTCTCCTTCTGAGGAGATTAAATTAATTCAAAACATCTTGTAAATGGTCTTGTCTTTCTTTGCCTGTCTATAACTTATCCAGACTGAGTTTCATAGTCTTCTTTCAGGAGTACTAAATCATCCTTTGATTAATCCCATTTTTACACTTGCTGCTTATGTCAGCCTTAACGTGCTGTAACTTTGCAAACAAATTTAATATTGACAGACACCTCTTAGCACTTTTGTGGGAATTAAATATTTTGGTTTACTTGATGAATGGTGCGTTTGCCATTTCTACAATAAAACCTAAAACTATTAGAAAACTCTGATTTCAAGCTTGGTTATAAATCTGAAATCAATACAAATTCATCTCTAAAACTTCTATATCCCTGAGGTACTTAGTGGAATTGAACAGAAGTGGCATAAAATTTCTGATTCTGGGATTTGGGGTGGGGCTTTTTTTGTTGATTACAACAAGTAAAAGATTGTGACCCTATGTATGTTCATGGTGCTTTACAGAGAGCATTTTGAAGTCTGAAAGACACCATTTTATCCAGCTATTACTTTAGGTATATAAAAACCTTTAGACATTTTAAACCTTGCAAGTTTCAAAGCCTGTCATCTTCCAATATAACGCCTGTCACGTGAGAGTGTTGGCATGTGAAAGACTCTCACTGAGCCCAGCTCAGCTGTCTTCATGGTCAGGTAGTGATTTATTTCTCAATGACTGTTTCTTAAATACATTCTGGTTTGCAGAATGCTTTCTGAACAACATCTCTCACATTTCTTCCACAGCTCTTCTGCTTGGAGGAAGAGAAAAGCCTTGCAATTTTAGCACTCTGAAAAATGAAGAAATATATTCTGCATATGAGTTGGAAGAACATGATTTACCCAAAAGCCATGATTTAAAACAAATAAACCCACTATTAAAACAGTAACCACAGCCTGTGCTGCCACCTACCCTTGCTTAATCTCCGTGTTTTCTGTAGGCTTTTTCCAAAGTGTGGGCTCTGTCGTGGAAATTGGAATGCCCTGCAGGTGATGTCATGGCCATGGGCACCAGCCTTGGGAGTCACACTCTTCACCATGGGAGAAATGCAAGATGCAGCTGCTTAGGGCAGGTACTGGATGTTAGTTCTGCCTTTTGCAGGTGCGGGAAAAAGCAGAGAAATGAGAATCACAGAAGCACGGAATCATTTAGGTTGGAAGAGACTTGGAAGATCTTTAAGTCCAACCATTAACACAGGACTGTTAAGTCCACACCAAACCATGTCCCCACGTGCCAAATCTGTACCTCCCTGAGCAGCCTGTTCCAGCCCTTTTGGTGAAGAAGTTTTTCCTAAAATCTAATCTAAAAATTCAGCAAGTGTTTTCCCCTCTTCCTTTCTAAATTCTGTCATTTTACTGCATTTTAATTAAAATCTAAACAGTGCATTACTATGCTTAGCTCTTGAAATAGTTTTACTCCCAAGAAAGTAAGCCTTTCTTTCCTGTTGGACCCGATGTATTATTTTGACTTTCTCCATTCTACACTCTACAATACTCATTAAATCATGCCAAAAAAGCACATGTTCAGAAACAAAACTTGAAAGAGAAATCCCTCCCACGCACCGAATTGTGCAAGAGTAGCCCTGAGTCTGCAGTGCCCATCTGGGTGCGTGGTGTGAAGGTGGCGGATGGGTTTGCCTGAGGGGGCAGATGCATGTCCAGAGCTCCACTGGACATGCTGGAAGCTGCCGCTGCAGCCCAGCAGCCCCCAGGACACAGAGGGAGGAGGCAGGGGTGAAAGAGGGACTGCCCACAACCTTGGGAAGCAGGCACAGCAGCAGCCTGAGAGAGCTGCACTCAGGGCTCCTGTAGAAATTTGCTGTATCGTTCTCAAAATCCAATGCCCCCTGCCATTTCATGGACTGCTTCTTGTCAGGATTCTAAGTGATGGGGTAAAAGAAGAGAGCTGCTGGCCAGCCTGCTCATTAGCCTGCCTGCTCATTAGCCATGCATGTTCTTCTCCACACATCCACTTCATTATTCTTACAGTGACAGTAAATCAGAAAACATATTAATAAAGGCTTTAAGACTCAGGGCCTACATCAAGGTGTGGCTCTGTGCTACACTAAACCTCAGGCAGATATTTTGATTCCATGTTTTTCAAAAAACAGATTAGATGTTGACTGTATGCCAGGTATTTCCTTCCAGCTTTCTTGCCTCAAAAAACTGTAAAAATCATTCACCTTCATTGCAGGGCAATAACAGCAACCTATAGTCCACACTCTTAGTGAAGAGAAATAACTTAAATGCATAAATTAACTCTATCTAGTTACAGGTAGAAGGAGGTCTTCTTCTTCACAGATACCAGTGATGTCCACTGACTTTCTCATTACAGGATTAGTAGGCTTCACACTTAATTTCAGTGGAAAATAGGTTATAATTTGTCCCCTGAGGTCCATGAGGCTAGAGGTTAAATGCTGGGAAAAAGCAGTCTGACCATATAATGAAATTCAAACACAGAGGTGGCAACTATAGGAAAAGTTAAAGGGAATCACAGTAGGAAAGAAGCTAAAGTAGCTGTATTTATAGCTCACCGCATCAAAAGTGGCAACATTGTACTTTGCAGGTGGAAGAGTCAGAAAGTACCAGGGACGCTAGGCAATTCCAACCTCTGAATTCTCCACAGAGAGCTGCACAAGTGAAGAAATAATAGTGTCTATTTTGAAGATAAGGGTCACAAATACAGCAGTAAAGGGACAAAACACAAAATTTTACACGAGCCTATTTAAAAAGAATTAAAAAATATATATAAACTGGACAGTTAACACTGAAAAACTTCAACACACTTGAGATGCCAAGACCAACAAGTAACAGCAAGTTGTACAAATGGGACTTCCATTTCAGCAAGGCAAAGATTTGGAAAACAGACCAGTAGATGCAGTCCTACAAGGGGCATGAAGTGGGGGGGAAATCAAGTGCATAAATTAGTGGTGAGGGCAGGTTCTCTCTGTGGGACTAGAGAGGATAAAATGATACTGAAGTTACCATGGTCAGTAAATGAACCTCCCCCACTTGGGGGGCAGCCAGCCCACGGAACCCACGGCAGTGCACAAAGTCTCACAGAGGCACACAAGAGAAAAGAGAAACTCATCTGTACTGTAAAATGACACCTTCAAAACAACACACTTGGGGTGATTTTCACTGGCCTGGGGTTTTTTGAGACTTCAAGAAAGAGAACTGGCATCTCTGTATTTTCCTTGAGGGAAACGCTTTAAAACTCTTTCTTTAAACAAAAAACAGTTGCTTAGAAGAAAAAGCAGAAACATTAATGCTGAGATTCACACTTACAACTCCAAGAACTCCAGATCTGAAGAAAGTACCAGACGTTTTGAGACCTGGGAATAACTGAGAAGATCTATAACTGAAGCTGTGATTTAGATATGAGGAAGCAACGTGCTCTTCCACACTTGAAGAGGACACTCTTCTTTTCAATGTTACAGTTTAATAGAACAGCGCTGAAAATAGCGTGTGAAATGTGGGCCTTTCATTTGCAGACTATTAAAGCTGGGAACCCGCTGTGTCAAGACTCTGCAAACAAAGATGAATTTAAAACACACTCAGATAAAGGGGCTAAAGGAACCAGATGTGATGTGTTAGAGAACTTACTGAAACTTTGGCAGAAAGAAAGCAATAAAGGGACAAGGTGATCCGAAAAGGAGGGTGTGCACATCAGAGCAAGGTTGTGCAACCCCCGGCAAGACACTCAAGACCTGCTCCCTGCTTCTGTTTTAATCAGACGCAGTATGAGAAATGTCCTAGTGTGCCATTAAGTATGGCATCAAGCAGGCAGTGCATGACCTGCTTACAAAGCAACAGTCACCATAAATAAAAAGTACTCAGAAGTAGGTCGAATAAAACACTAGTGTGATCTCTGGAGAAAAGGTCCTGCTCCATGCAGCAGCTGGAGTTCTGGTTGATCAAAAAAAAAATTTTTTTAGCCTTCTGTAGATAAAAGTAAACATGTAACTAACCTGAAATGTGGTAATGCCTTGCCATTTGCAGGAATCTTGAATTCTCAGGGAACACCCTCTCCACACCACGAGGAAGCAGCGAGCTGGCAGGTAAGTGAGTTAATAGAACTTTTTGAGGGACACACCTTTGGAAGCTAAGAGGGACAGACTTCTCAAAATAGATGCTCTGCTTACCCCAGAAATTAATTATGACCTTATCAAAATTAGTTCCTATATTTGGGTCTTTCAAGACGGGAAGCAGGAGACACTAGGCCCCTTTCCTCAGATATATAGAGTTTAATATTCTGGTTGGAAAATTAGTTTTTGTGTGGTCAAAGGGCACAGTACAGCTGAGACACTACTACAATGAGGACAATGCAACACAAAGTCAAAGAGGACATAAAGAAATACTTATATTTTGTCCAAAGGCCCACAACATACCACAAAGATACCAGTTCTGACTGTCTGAGGATACTCTGTCCAGATGGTGTCCACCTGTATGATGTAGGAAATTACTTGCTCTGCTCTCAGATAAAATGTAGGTGAGATGATCCATGCACAGAAGATGTAAAGAAAAAAAAAACCCAGTATTTACTGATGACAGAGTCTCTTTTAAGGACAGCAGAGGATAATTTACTCCAGTCAGAGGCTGAATCATAGTGTTTACACTCTTCGTCTTTCACACCATCACTTTTAAAAGGGAAAGCCTGTGCAATTCACACAGCAGAAGGGACTGTCCAACTAGGCTTGTGTTGGCCAGGGAAATGAACAGCAGAAACCCAGAGAATGGGTGACAAAGCAAAGTCTCTATCCTGTGAAAACATGGAGATGCTGGAGTGTTAGGCATCAAAAGAGCTCCATTGCTTTGCCAGGCAACGCAGGTCTTTTAAATGATGTGTGTAGCTGGGGATGTGCAGTCAGGCTCTGGTGTGCAGGAATTCACATACATGCTTGGCTTAGCCATGTGGAAACCCCAGGTGAATTCAAAATGTCCTTGAAAAAGGGTTAATGGTGATCCCGCTGATCATCTGCAGAGGAAGGGCTGCTGTTTCCTTAATGAGAATGGCTTTTACATTTTGTTCTATACTGTGTCACAGAACTTATTTGCACTTCTTCTGCCACTGTATTACAGTTCTACTTATCTAAAATGCCCACCATGAATTTTGTCATTACATTTAAAAATGCAGAAAGAAAAGAAAAAAAAAAACGCAAATGGCACTTTGGTTTGAGTTTGGTTTAATTTAATGAGAAAATGCTCCCAAATGAAAAGACCATTTTCCAAAGATCATTTTCAAAATTTGCCCAATTTTGATCTCCTCAAAATGGATGCAACCCCATCATAATGTAAATGCTAAGAATTTAGCATACAGAAAAGGAATTACTGGAATTATTTGTAGCAGGCATCTGTTTAAACTGTCAGGAACTAGACCTGACCAGACTTTGAAGATAATATTGTGCTACCTTGAGCTCTGCTTTTTTACTACATCACAAACCAGTGTAATCCAAAAACCAGATCAAAAAGAAACATGACTAAATTATAAATCCATATGACAACAGGAGATGGATGTCTAAAAGGAAAAATAACACAGTTACATAATCATGTCTGCCTTCTCCTGGTATATTAATTGTGAGCAGCTCCTTCACTTTCTTATCCAGGTAAATTACATGTTCCACCTAAGGTGAGTTAGATTCACCTTCAACTCTGTGGGCAGTTCCAAGAAAACACCTCTGTCAGAACAGTATATAACAATATAACCTTAAAATTCACTTACTTCAAAGAGGTCAAACTCATGCTCAAAGTGAAGAAGAACTATACTAAGCAAGGCTAGACTTCACAAGGTGTCTGAATGCCTTTAGGAAGGCAGGGAAGGTGGCAGAAGGAAGGGGAGAAAGGCAGACATTTCAATGAGTAGCTGGAATTGCTCTCAAGAAATACCGTCAATTGGATCTGAACGTGAGATTCTACATTTATACTTCAGAAATTAGATTATATGAATACAACCCCGTAAAATAAAAACTGAGGAAAAAAATTTTGTTCTCTGATTTAAAACAGGAAAGAAAATACTCATAATATAAATAATACCTAACAACATCTTGGGACAACTGGCAGATGTGCACTTGTATTGACAGCAGCCAAAGCACCAGCCAGTTCCTGAGGATCCATGACTGGTTAGGAAAGGGAAATGTATCACCATAAACCCACCCAGGTGAGCCCAGGGCTACAGACACTGCAGCATTGTGCATGAGTCGAAAAAGCACTGTTGATGTCCCAAGCATTTCTAGAAGAAACAGAGCCTGGGCAAGCAGCCAGCCAGCCAGCAGGCTGCTCAAAAACAGTTTGGGAGGGTTAGCACAGAGCACAGGAAAGACTGAAGCGTTGTACAGCAAACCCTGCCTGGTTCATCACAAGAAGAAACAAGTCCACTGCACTTGTAAGGTGTCTGTCTTGGTAGCCCCAGCCATGTAATGCTTACAGCTCGTTTAGAAAACAACCAGAGATGGCTTGAAAAGCTAATTTCTATATATCTTCTTCTAATAACTTTCCATTTTAGTGACAATACTGCAAAATTTTTGGACAGCTGATCTTTTACCTTTAAAAATGGAAGAGGGTTATACTAATGGAGTCAAACTAGGACACCATGAGGTGTTACTGAAACTGATGTTCCTTCCTTTGCTTCAGTGGGTGCCATCAGATCACATTGATTGTTCATCATGGAGTAGTGATCCTCAGTCTTCTCAGTCCTGTCAGTACATCTGACTCTGCACTGCAGCCTAAGTTAATCATGTGTTCATTATCCACTTCAGATGTGCTGTTGATATTGTGTTTTTCCTGTCTAAGTATACATTCTAGCTCACAAACTACAAATGTCATGAGGATACTGGGAGGGAGGTTATGTCTTCGAATTTCCACAACCAAATTGTGCCATACAGCCAACCTGAAGAAGACTTTTTGGCACATCTGCCTCAAGCACTGCAGAAATATTTATGAAAAATCTAGATGTGTAAAGAGTTCTTCTACAATGGCAGGTGAGGTGAAGAAAGTTCCACAATAACAGTTATGCAATAATCTGGAAAGGTTAACATAATCCTAACTTTTTGTTGTTTTATAGCATTTTTTACAGCCTCCAACCACTCTCCTTCACACCCCTTGGAGAGGACAGCCAGCTCCCTCATCCTCCAACTGCATCCACAAGTAAGAATCTGGCCAAGGACCAAGAACATACTCAAAGCACAACACCTTCCACCACAGCCTGCTGGTCATGGACAGCTGACCATGCTTGCTCTGCCCACTCAGTGGAGAAATAGTTTGAATGCTGTCAGGCCAACCAAGATGATAACAAGTTGTCCCGAGTGTTTTTATCTTAAGTGAGAAAGCTTTCACAGTACTTTTTTTTTTATATGGTAAAAATCACATTCATAATTCAGAAAGCTGTTAAAAATCTATTGATTAGCTTTAACTTTGATTCTTCATCCACAATTTTTAATTACCCACTCCAGCTCTGACAACACACCTAGATTGCATACTTCAGAAGTTCTCTTCATCTGCCTCAGATTTAATTTCTAGGTCAACAAATTTTTGGCTGACTTCTGATACAGAAAATCGTGAATACCCAAATTAATGTGTATCTCTTTGGTCAGGGCAGTAGATCCTCATCTTTTATAGTACAGTTCAAAAGTCCCTTCACAGATCTACTATTTTCATGTAAATTCCTTCGAGCAACTTGTCATTTGGCAATATCAGTTCCACCAGCCTGACTCTTCTAAGACAGTAACTGGAAAATAAGACATGGTTGGTAGTGCAGTGCAAACCAAAGGGCTGTTCAAAGGAAGTAACATCAGAAGCTGGCAAGGTGGCAGATGCATTTGCCGACTTAAACTAGATTCGGTCAACAAAAGTTTCCAATGTAAAAATCAAAGTAGAACACTTCAAGTCCAGTATTGTTTCAGCCCTGATGGCTGATGCAAAAGACAGAAGACCACGACAAGCATAGACAGATGTCAAACCACCTTCAAAAGCAAGCACTTCAAAAATAAATACTAGGAATTAAATTAATCAAGTTTATAATGTAAAATTCTAACACTTGTCAGTTGACAACTCAGTTGTAAGAGAGGTCCACCATCCCTATTTCCAGAATAACCTAGAAAATGTTGTGGAAATACTTGGGCCCACTGAAGAAAACTAGGTGTGAAGTAAAAAACAAACATAGAAAAACAGTTGAGAATAGCCTTGTCCATGTCTTTATTCACATCCAAATGTCAATAAACCCAAGAAAAGCATACAGCCCAGAGGTCTCTAAGTATGTCTTGCTGGCTACACATTGCTCCAAGGACTCTTCAATTCTCCTTGCAAAAAACAAGAAATAAAGAGAGAGAGAATTACAAGCAGTATTAACTTCTGTCATTACTTGCTTATTATTTCTGTCCACAGAGCAGTGGCTTTTGGAGAAACATTGGTATAATTCCTTTGAGTTTGAGTAATCTATTGATAATCTGTTTTATACGCTCACCCCACAAGAAAGAAAGAAACTGAGATGGAGGGAAAGGGTAGAGATGGAACATGGTACCCAAGGGACTGGAGTTCAATTTGTTGTTCCAAAACAGATTTACTGCACAATCTCAGGGAAATCTTTACAGCCGAAAGGTATTGAGGCAATGCTTCCTGCAGGAAGGCTTCAGTGACCTGGGCAAAAAAACCACATCTCTGCCCTGCAACATCTACCATGTAGATACACCCTGGAGGAAGCCAATACATTTCTGAATGTATTAGCAGAAACACAGAAGTTGTAATTCCATATGAAAATCACTCAGATTAGAATGTGGCACCTCCTAGCCCAGACCAACTCTCCAGCTCCTTCTAATGGAAACAAGAACACTGGAAAAGGCAGGCACATGGGTTGGGCATACAGGTTAAAAACTACAATTCCTTCAGTAGCTTTCTGGATTCCAGTCATTTATGAGTGCATTTATTATTGCATTGAGGCCTGGCTTCACACCTTTGCATTTGAGACATTACAAATGTGAAAAGAGCAGTAATTTATAAAGACTTTCATTTCTATTTTTACTTCATTTTATAAGTCATTCTCATTCTTTGTCATTTTTACATGCAACATGATGCCTTGGACCTTTAGAGTCTCATCCAAAGTTTGGCTTTAACTCCTGTTCTGTTTTATCATAACTCTTTTGTCTAAATATAAGGAGCCCACATTCAAGCAAACACTGGAAGGAAGCAGGAACAAGCTCCCCCCCTGCCCTTACAGTCAACACCTGTGCTGAGGAGAATACAAGGCAAGGAGTAGCCATCAAATAGGATCTTCCTCCACCTTTCAGCACAGATGGACAAGGAAGAAGAGTTTTGGCTCTGCCCCAGTTTTAAAAGTAAAGAGCAAGTAAATCTTGAGCAAGTAAATTTGCCTTAAACAAAATGATCTGTTCTAGACAGAGAGAGAGCACAGAACTTTTGCTTCCCCCCCGAGGCAGAACTGCAGGCTCACACTCTGCTCTCTGAATGGCTCTTCTTGCTCAGTCCTCGTGCTTCTCTTACCCTCAGCCAGCTGTCCACATCAAACAACTGCAACATTAAAACCTGTTTCTGAAAACAGAAATGCACATGGCTGGGAGAAACCACAGGAAAGGAAAGACTAAGGGGAAAAGTATTTGATTCCCTTCCATTCTCAGATAGCCAACATACTATCTCCATACATGTCATCTTCTTGGCACAGCAAATGAACAACTTCCTATGACTAAATAAATAGAAATACAACTGACTCTTACTGGCTCTTTATGCAGAGGCAGAATGCATTACAATTAAGCAATCTCAAAATTACAAACTCTAAAGGCTATAGCAAGGAAATACAGGCTGGATAAACTGGTCATTATAAAAAAAATATAGCCCCTTTCTCACTAAACAAATTGCTGTTCAGTAATTACTGCTCAAATGACAGTGTGACAGTTTAGGATGTCAGGGACAAACAGTCATAATCTGAGTGCTGAACATGCATTCCAGAACAGAAAGCTGCAGCCGGTTTTAAAACACAGCTTTGACAAATGTATCACAGGGGGCTGTTTTGCTCATAAAACTCAAAGTCTTCTGCAACTTTTCATCAATCACTTGATTAGGCAATGAAACTCACCAAGTGAAATATCCAAGAAAACAGACTCTGAATAAATTAAAATTTTCCAGGACAAAACCATATTTTACCTATCAAATTTGTTTCCAGGGTAGTCCAGCCCATTATTTGGGATTAACTCTTTCTAACATTTATCCTTGCAGGCTGTAAGTGAGAAGTGGAAGAGGATGCTGAGAACTTGCTACTTAACCTTCTGGTTTAGAGCATCCGACCCCCTCAAGTAACTTTACCACAAATCAACATAAACACTGTTTTCAGCTGCTCTGTTCCAGAGTAGCTACCTCAGAGCATGTGCTCAAACTTCTAGTGCCACTGTCTGTAAAGCAGCGCTTGGTGCAGCACAGCTATTCCCACACAAGGGAACATTAGTTAATTTGCATTCACAGTTACCATATGAGGTGTGAGTTTCTGACAGTCCACACATTTTATATTTAAAGACTGTAGGAAATTAATATAATTATCTTTGATATAATAACAAAAGTAACTTACCAGTCCATCGCAATTGCTGATAGCAACTGAAGCATTTGGCAGATCAGTGATATCCCCAACATAGAGGCAATTCCCATAGAGAGGTTCAATATGAGTCTCCTCAGAGTCCTCCTGCCACTCAACTGTTGCTCCAGGGGCCACGAGCCTGGAGTTTGGCCGCAGCCTGAAGTGAAACTCTCTTCCAAAAACAGTGACATTGTAAAATATCTGCTCATCTGCTGCTTCACGTTGCAAGTCCTCCACAGCTCTCCGGAAGCGTGCTTTTGGCGGTCCAGACACCAAGTGGGATAGGAACCTGCCCTCTGAATCGGTGCTTGTGGGGATGACAAGGCTGTACTCCTCTATATTCCTCAGGATTGAATCTTTACAGGGAGAAAGCAAGAGAGGACAGAGATACTGGAACTAAACATATCCTGATGCCGCGGGATATTTATTCCATTATTCATTAGCACAGCAGACACTTACATAAGGCAGATGGACACTGCACTATTTGCAAGCACTTGGTTCACCTGCATGAAGTGTGCAGAGTTCACTCAAACTTGCCTTTTCTTCCCCAAAATACCAGACGGCAGTGTGAGCCTCCCCACCCTGCCAGGACCCCGCACTCCTGCCCCTGCCGCGAGGTCCCGCTCCCCTTTGCCCACGAGCCCGGACCCCGCTCCCCTGCACACCCAGTCAGTGACCGGGTCGCCGCGGGGACTTCGGGGGTTTCCCGAGTGGCCAGCGTTCAAGACGGGGCGTTGATTCACTTCGGGACTGCTCGCAGGGGCAAGGGGTAGGGTTTGCAGGTGGTAAGCCTGCAAGGCAAAGGCACGTCCCTCAAACTACCCCCGGTGCGGCGGGTTTGAGTCGAGCGGTGACGGGGACGCCGCGGGCAGCGAACGGGAGCGGTCTCAGTGGGGAGCTCGGGAGTTTCGGACGGAGGCGATGGCCCGAGGAAGAGGAGGAGGAGGAGGCAGACGAGCTGCCATGTGTTTCAGCCCGCACGGGAACCCCAGGCACCGCTCCCTGCCCGCCGGGGCTCGCCCGCTCCGCGGGGCAGCAGCGGGGCTGCGGGCAGCGGCGCAGCGCTGTCACTGCCGGGCGCTCCCGCGTCCCTTCCCCGCCGGCGGCGCGGCTGCCCGGTCCCCGTCCCCGCCTGCCGCTTGCAGGAAACAACTGGCAACCCGGCAAAAGTAGCCGCAGAAGAAGTTCAAGGGGAGCCGAAAGCCGCGGGGCGGCGAGCCGCTACTTGGGACGGGCGGGCTGCGGGCACCGGCCGGCGGCGGCGGGGCAGGGCGAGCAGCCCCGAAGGCGTCCCGGCGGAGACCTACCTCTGTCCCCGGGGCGCCGCAGGGCGCCGGCGGGCAGGGCGAGCGCGCAGCAGAGCAGGACGCAGGCGATGCCCGCGGGAGGGTCCATCGCGGCGGCCCCGGCCGGACGCGGGGGCCGGCGCCCGGGCTGCCCGCAGCCGGGGCGGGCCAGGCGGCAGCCCCGCTCCGCGCGGCTCCGCGCGGCTCAGCGCTGCCCCGCGCCCCGCCGCCCGCGCATTCGCCCAGCCGCAGCCGCAGCGGCAGTGGCGGCCGCGCTCCCGGCTCGCAGCGAAGCAGAGACACCAGGAGGCGGCGGGGGTATAGTACTGGAAGCACAGGGCGTGCGGAGTGAAGTCAGGCTGATTGACAGAGGCGCTGCCACACGGCGCAGCCCGGCCGCGGGGAGCGGGGACGGGCCGCGGGCAGCGGGGACGGGACCGCCCGCCCCGCCGGGCAGCCCCCGCGCCGCCCCCGCCGCGCTCCGGGCAGCCCCGGCCGGCAGCGCCCGCCCCGCGCCGCGCCCCGCTCCGGGACGGCCCGGCCGGCGGGGACGGGAGTTGGCAGAACGCGTGTGGAGGCGGAAAGGAACGCCCCGCGCCGGGCTCGGGAGCCCCCGGGCGCTGGGGCAGCGTCCCGCTACCGGGGCCCGCCGGCTGCGCCGTCCCGGCTGTGCATCCATATGGAAACGACCAGAGACAGACGAGGCTGACAAACTTAGGGCACCTCGGCATGAGTTGTGTTGCAGTCTGTGTTTCCAGTTGACAGCAGGGACCCAAATGGAAAAAGTGCCACCGGCAGAGGCAAATCACGGTCAGAGATCTTCATCTGATCCAATAAATTACTCTAAGCAGCCATTTCACAGGAAAAATTGTTAGGGCTATTTGCCAATAAGACTGAAATTGCTTCAAGCAATCATATTAAATATCTGCAGTTGGAAAGATAGACCCTGAAAGTCTTTAGGAATACTATAAATACAATATAGAAGCAGGATTTTTAAATAATTAAAACATCAAGAGTGGCCTTTATGGTAAAAAACAAGTTATATTTGTTTCCATATGGCCAGGATAAATGCCATACCGCTTATTCCCTTCAAATAATGTATATATTTACTCAGCTTTTACATTACTGGGATCATCTGCTGTTTTAACCACTTTACTCTTTAACCTTGCAGAATCCTATTAGCCCTTCTTGTGCTCCGGCTGGCCCTGCCAGCCCACAGCCCTGCTTACCCCAGGCTGATTCTCACTGTGTCTGCATGAGTTAGACCTCTCTGGAAAGCTGCAGGCAATGGCTTCCTGCAGGAAGCTGGTCTTCTGCCAAAGAATTTTCCTGGGTATCCTTGACTATTCTTGCTCCTTTATGACTAAGGGTCCAGCTATTACCTTCCACCCCTCTATTATGGATACAGATGAAGGGTATAGAAGAAAAATAACAGCAAGCCAGTCCAGCTCCCTGCCCATGAAGAGGTCTTATGGACCTCAGCCCTGATCAGTTATGGCAGTATATGATTTCTGCTTGCTTGGTTTGGTGTTCTGGTTTGACTTTCCCATTTTTCAGGTTAAGGATAAAAAGGGAAAGATTATTGTGAATGATGAGGTAGATCAACTTGTACATTGCATTCAAACAATTCAAACATCCCTCTTCTTATCTTTTCAAATGACCCTCCTTTGGAATTGCTGTCTGCGCCAGGCTTCTCCCAGTTCTTCCTTTGTCCTTTTGATATGGTCCTAGATTGGCACACTTTTTTTTTTTTTTTTTTTTTTTTGGGTTTGGGTCCATATTGAGCAGATTCTCATACTTAAAATCTCATATGCTTTCATCAGTACACAGCTGGTAGAGTTCCAACCTCATTTTTATTGGACTTGTATTTTAAGTTGATGATGTGGCTTTTTTATGTTTCATCCATCCCATCCTGCTCAAATTGAAATAACTTCTGCACATAAACTTGAAAGGGAGAGGGGTTGGCCCTCTACATTTGAAATCAAAGTTCTTATTTGTATATGATTCATCAAGAAAAAAAAAAAAGAGAGACTGAGTAGTTTATACAAATACAAAACAACCTAGCCATTAGTTCTACTAATTAAGATGGATTTTTACTCTTAAAAATACTGGAGGTTAGAAAATATGCTTTAATATGGATAACAGCTGTACTGCAGAGTAATGATGTAAACAAAAAGAACCAGTAATTGCCTTCATGCAGTTTATTTCTATAGAGAAACCAAGTTCTATGTGCATATGTTGTTACCTTATCACATGGAGACAAAAGCTCCATGGGCTCCAGGGCTTGGGGGGGACTGTTTTACAAACTCCTTTAAAATTAAAAAAAAAAAAAAAACCAAACTGAGAACCAGTGTCAAACAATAGAGCCAGCTCTGCAGCTGGTAAAAACTGTGCTTCCACTGCACTCGCTGGAATAAATCCTGATCCCCACTGAAGCCAGTGAGAGTTTTGCCATTGACTTCAGCAGAGCCAAGATTTTCTGCAGTAGATTCTCAATGAGATTTAGACCAACTGAGGATGTGCCACATGGCACAGCAATGGGCCTGTATCCTTCCACAGGAAAAAAGGGTGTATGTTTGACCCTGAGGAGGTGGTCCAAAGCATGCCCACCACCACAGAGCCCAGGGGAGTGAAATTTGAGTCCTTACCTCCCTGCCATTACACAATCATAGCAGAGAAATTCAGGGAAATATCCTCCTCAAAAGTAATTTTCCATTTCCTAAACTGGGCTTCTTGTCACAGACAGATGAGGTTGTGGCCTGGGTTTTCTTAGTGGGGCATTGCCATGGCTGTCTCCATGGCTTCTATACATTTTACAATGAACTGGAAAACAGTCAGCATGGAATGTATGCACTGCTGCATTAATTATAGTCCACAACCCTCTAAATTAATTGGTGCAAATGAAGTCACACCATATGTATTTAACTGGAATGAAGGGAGAAGGACTAGATACTGCAACTGTGCTTGGATAGTTCAATCTGAGAGTATGGCTGTGCTCTGCCAACCATGACTACAGTCACACAGATGTTTGCCTTCACTGGATACAGGCATAGAGAAAGGAGAAAATGATGCTCTGTATGTCCTGAATGAATGCCCACACTGAAGCAAGGTGTTCTAGGAGCTGAAATACCCGAATTACTTTCAAACTAGCCAGCAGAGGTATGAACAGCCCTGTAACTGAACTGATACGGGGCTCAGCACAGACTGTGGAGTATTTATTGGCTTTACAGATTTTCTAATCCACACCAAGTTTGTGCTGTCTGTTCCTGTTCCAGCTAGGGTGCATCTGCATAAACTGCAGCCAGACCTTCCCTTGGAGATGTTCTCACAACATTTAATTTTGCTTAGGAAAATGAATAGATCCTAAGCTTCATCACCAGTACTGCTCTGAAGGTGTTTTAAACACATATAACTGCACATTGCAATGAGAAATTTACTGTGTCTGGAATTTCTAAGATTTCTTGCTGTTTTCAAGGGAAAATCACTCTTTTCCTTTTATTAGTGGGGCTGTGAGGGAAGATGCTGGACTGCAGCACTGTGCATTCTGCAAAGGGCACACCAATGCCTAAGAAGGTAACTTTGAGTCTGTTTATGGCTCAAAGCAGTCCAAGCTCTCAGGTGAAAGGTTCCTCAAAAGGGGAATTCTCATTCCTGACCTCCTGATGGGGAAGATGGTACCTCTCTGCACAAGGACTGCATTTTGCCCGTGTTTCTCATGCAGATGATTGTCTTTGCTCTCACCCTTGACTGCCATGCACACTTTGTGGCTATGCAATGTTATAAAGCTTAATAAAAAGAAAGAAAAATTAAAACAGTATGCCAGTTCATTTCCTTCACACTTGACATTTCCAGGCTTCATATTATTTGAACCCTTGTGCCATTATGTGGCACTATGATGTACTACCTAGGAAAAAAAGGATGTATTTAATGCTGATTTTGAAGCAGTGCTACCTAAAGGGCAGTAATTAAAATTGGAACAGTCCTACCTTCCCCCCCTTTACTTTAGTAAGGTAACAAAACAATCTATCACACAAAAAATAGACCAATTGAACTATTAATAACTTATCAACTTATTCAGCTCTTGCTAATAATTTCACTTCCACTTCTTTTTTAAGACAGTGCCAAAAAATATTCTAAGATAAGTGAAGTAAAAATGAGCCAAATTAAAGCAGTAATACCCAGGCCAGTCCCTTGGATTCTTGGAGTAAGAAATCAGGTAGTATTACAGAAGATACTGACATCTTTAACCAATAAAATCCTACCTTCAACAGAAAACTACTGACTGAAGGTATAAAAGCAGGACATCCCCTCTGCCTGCTCATCCTGGGCTTTCTGAGAACCAACTCCTGAGTCCTTCCCAGGCATGCTCAGTGTGCCCAGGCTCCTCAGGAGACTTGGTGATTCTGCTGAGCCAGGAGCAGCATGAGACTTACCCCAGGATTTCAGGGGCTTTACTTAGAAAAACCTGGGCAGTTTTACATTCTGAAGCCTGTCACTGTTGGACAGTGGGACTTGGCTCTCACTTCAGTTGTCGAAGATTCAAGTGTCCGTTCTTCCAAGACAGATCAGAGCAGCAATTCCTCCCAGCCCTGTTCCTGGTGTCACTGCTGGGACACCTGCAGCCTGGGACAGTACAAAGGTCCTGCTGCCTGCAATTCTCTGAGGCCAAGAAATTAATCTGTAAGATGCTGCTCACGCAGGGACTGGCTGTGGGTACATTTTTGGGTCTGTGCTCATTGATAACACAGGTTCAAATTCCTTCTGTGCTGGGCCAGAGCTGCTGCCTGACCACAGCTTTGCACCTGAGCTGTCCACACACACAGGTTTGCACTCAGAGGCAGGGAAGGAAGTAACAGAACTGCAGGGATGGATCCAAGTTTCCTTCAGCATCTTCACTATTTGGTTCAGTCACTTTATCCTGATTTTGTGGCCCATGGTAGGTGTTCCATCTTAATTCCTCTTTATGTATTGTGCTGACAGAGAAAATGCAAAATTTCGTTGTTACCACTTCTTCCACTAATCATCTGTATTTACCAGCTAGTTGTCTTTTGATAAATACTACAATCTCTCCCCTATGTTTTCACCTTGATTCTTTCTGTTCAGATTTATTGCCTCGCTATTAATATTCCAGCCGTGTGATTTATCCCAGCATGTTCCCGGAATACTTGCCTTCTCTATATAAATATTTGAATGATCCTAATTTCAACTAATTAGTACTGGGACATTTGATTTCCCTCTTGAAGAATTCTCATTTGCTACTAACCAGTTCTTTTCCAGTATAAGAGACACCTATTTTGAGGGCAGAGAATAGAGGCAACTGAATTAACCAAACACTTTTTCAATACTGTTCTACCCTTCTTCATATTGTTCATGTCAATCTAATGCCAAAATAACTCTCCTAGGTCAGAAATCTCAAAAACATCAAGTTCACAGGCAGTGACAATAAAGCATTCCTATCCTGCCTATCAACATGCTTCCAACCTTACAGAAAGACAGGCCTTATTTAACATCTTATTATGCCACAAATCGGGACAAGTCACTAGGTTCAGATTTGTGGAAGATCTTGGAAATATAATAAAGTTTGATGACCCTCAGATCTGTCACTTCCCCTGTCAGCTCTACCTATAAAGGAAGTTTAGGCCCCAAACAGGGGTGTGGGATTTTTTTCCCAGTGCATCTAGCCATATATAATTTTCCCTGAAAAACATTTAGCAAGTTTGGCTGAAATATATTGGCTGTGTGCACCATGACTTTTTAAAAACAGAAGGATCAACATCTTCCAGGAGGAACATTTCAGGAGGAAAAACATGTTTCTAGTCAACATACTAACTTATTTTTGAGAAACAATTTCGATGGATCAGTTTCAACCAACCGTACTTACAAATTTTTCTGCTAGAAAGAAATCACTTCAGAAGCATTTCAGCCATGCAGATTTCTTCACTCTCCAAAAAAACCACACCACTCATTCTCACTGGTTCACCCACTGCTTATATTAATCAGTCACTTGTTCAGTTGAAGCATTGTTTTAGTGAGTAAAGATACACATAAAGAGCATATATTAAGAAGCAAAGCAAAAGTATTCCTAATAACTAATAGCAAATTTGCTACTAGTCCTAATAACTAGTAGCAAATACCTCTGAAATATTTACTAATAAATCAAAGCACAACCAAAACACAAGACTACTCCTAAAACAGGGAAATTTTGAAAATTAAGACTTATCAAGATCTTAACATTCAATTCCCTTTACAAATAAAAGACATTTTACTTTCTGGTTGCCTGCTTCACAGCTACAACTCTGATAATAGGGCATCTTAGTAATTTATATCTTCACTAAAAACAAATACCCATTTGAAATAGACCGGGACATTTTCCAGTTTCAGAATCATTATTTGTGTATTTGTATTGAAGTAATGCCTAGAAGGCCCAGCTGAGACTGAGGTCTATTGAGTTAGTAAGACAGTGAAGAAAGTGACCTCCCTAAGTACAAAGTTCAGTATAGCAGTTTAGTGAAACAAGTACGAAAATAAGGATTCCCATCCCAAAATCCTAGCAGTTTGGATAATATTTTAAAAAATCATCTCTGCAGTCCTTATGTATTCCTTGCCGGCACACTTTTCAAATAGTATTTATTCTTTACATTTACAAACAGTTTATCTGAATAATTTTATCCTTTAACAACAGAAGTCTTAGGCTAATTCCCTTCTCACCGCCTACTCCATCTCCTCGAGAGATGCCACACGTTTGCAACTTACCCTTTTTTATTTTTTTCCCCCTTAATCATGCTTGCTGGGAGCCATAAAGCTGAAAGGGAGAAAACCGTAAATAATTGCATCTTCAGAGATGAGTTTAAGCTTTAAGCAGTGGCAGAAATACTGAATTCGTATGCTCCACCAGGCTTCATCAGAGAAGGCCTTACAAATTAGGGTAAGGAAAACTTACTACTACCCAGGACCCTATATTTTAAGAGGTTTTTCATCAGTCACAGAAATGATAGACTTTCTGTAGCTGCTGTTTCAGTATATAAGTAAGACAGAAGGAAAAGCACAGCAGATTACTTGGATCTTATCCAATATGGAATATCTGCAGCCTCAAGTCAAACAAGCTCAGAAGGTTCATGGAATTTGACTCAGTGAGAACTGCCAACTCAGGGGGAAGGTCACAGTCACAGGGCCTGAAGGATAAAGGAAAACAGTTCTCAGGCTGTTGGGAAATGGGAAGCTTTTGGGAATGTGCATTTTCTACCTTAAAAAAGGAAAGTTATGTTAAGATTGTGAATTTTGCACTTCCTCTAGTTCCAGTCTCTAAGCCTGCCAAATGATGTGGCACTGCACATGGAAGCTCTACCTAATCCTTCACTCATTCACATGAGGAAATGAGGGCAGGAATTCTTTAGGAACATTTAAAAGCAAGCCATTTGCATCATTTGTCACTAAGAAAAATTTGAGAAAAGCACTAAGAATAGAATAATTTCTATTCACCTTTATCATGCAGGAATTGAATCCCATCCCTGTCTTCTACTTAATCCCTGAACAGGACTTACTTGAGTGTGAGCTGGCACTCCTAAGAGTGAGCTGCAAATTGTGTCACACTAACATCAAAGGAAAATAGCATGGAAAATCTCTAGTAAGCCCAGGGCTATTATTGAAACATATGCAGTAAAACAACCAAATGTTTCTGGCTGTTCTTCAGCTTATTCTCCAAATGACATGTCAGGGTCTAGCCTAATAAGAAGAGCTTTAACTTGGGTAAGCCTGCTCTATGTTACACAAAAAGAATTATTGCTTCAGAAAGTCCAGTTTAGGGGAAATAATAGAGCAAGCCCACAGAAATGGAAATTTAGGGAAACACATTCAGAAAGCATAATAAGAAATAATTTTCACCCGAAAATTCAAAGCTGCAGAAAGCTGGCTTGGTGCAATAAGTGCAAATCACACATTAGGCTTTTCAGTGCCCCAAGGCAACAATGGGAAAATCTTGATGCTTCTAATGACCTTCTTCGTTTTATAAATGTAATAAAATCACTTTCAAATGGATATCTTATGTTTAGCAAATTTATAACTGGCTTTTGCTCCACTTTCAACCAATGGTTGACAAGTAGACTGCAGCGCTCAGTCCATGACCTGAAAGCTTGTTAGCAGCCTTCCTTGTTCTTTGGTCCTTTGTATTGATTTCAGAGTATCACAGGGAGTATCTTATGATTGTTCCTGTCCTTTATAGACTTATAAATCAAGAGTAAATTCACTGAACTAAGAGCTGTGACCCTCATGTGAAATGGATGTTAATATAATCAGGATCACCTACTGACAATGTGGTTTTGAATCATTTCAGCCTGCTGTGCTTACAGCATCCATGCCTCTAACTTGTAATTTTGGGCAATTATTTAAGGTGCATTTCATATTCAGACAGCAAAGAACCCCTAAACATAGAAGCAGGTGAAAAACATGAAGTATATCTACTAAATGTGATGCCCTACAATTTATTTCCTCAGGCATCATGGGGCAGTCTGGGGGGTTTTGGGCTGTTCGAGTTTCAGACTAGGTAACCAACTGCAGTGTAGTATTTTATTGATCTGTTTTTATGCTCACAATAATGATACTACATAAGGGATACTGCATCAAATATCAAAGTGCATGTGCTTTGCATTCCCTGACAACTATTTCCATCTGAAATAACTTCTGGATCCTGTCTTCTTTAGGCAGTGCTGTACATGGATTGTTGAACTTCAAAAGTAGTCTGTGTATCTTGTCTATGTCAAAGATTAGCTCTTTAAAAGCAGAAACAACTCTAGTTTCTGATCTGTGTTCATGAGTGCAAGGCCTTTCATTTCTCCAAAGCATTTGTGGAAACAGCATGATGGACCTGCAGGACTCCCTGCAGCTTTCTCCAGCTCGAAGGCATGTTGTGGTTGAGTGGACAGAGCCCTCAGACACCAGAATTAACTGTGCCTTTCCCTTTGCATATTTGCTTCCAGCATTCCCGTTTGCAAATGTTGAAGATAGTGGCACTCAGTTCTGCCAGGGCAATGCCTGAGTATGAACAAGATCCAACTCTTCCAGTGAAACAGTAGGTAAAATTACATCAGCCTCCTAATTACAACTGATGCAATTCTTGGTGGAACATGTCTACTTAATGTTTTACAGTTCAATAAAACTGTAAGATGCCCATCTTCATTAGGTGGCGTATTACAAAAGGATTTCAGTAGGGCTAATTTACAACTAGTCTGTCTACACTGAGCTTTGGGCATGTTCTGTAGAGACTGAGAACATAATTTCCATTATAGGGAGTACAGAGTAACACAGGTCCTGCTTAAACTTGGTCAATTCTCATCACTGGTCATACTGAAGACACTAGTATAGACCTGTACATTCATCAGACTATCTCAGTTCTGAAGTCTCCAGGCTTCTGGCCATATCTGGAAACATTCCATTCACTACACAAGAGAATCAAGTAATTTTTCTTTTTAAATCAAACCTACACAGGCTCGCAATCCATCAGGCAACTTCACGGCGTATACACATCTGCATAATCCTCCTGAAGTTGCATAACTCTCCAGCTGTCCTCATAAAAGGGATTTCATTCTGTGCCTGGCAGGTTTTGCAAGAAGTACATGTTCTGTACAATATGCATGTACCGATGTGTGTGATTCTGGGGGAGATTCCTAAAACTAATCAGATTTTCATCTCTGTACCTTCCCTTTGTAAAACCTGCCTTCCCTGTGGCTGCGTACAAACAAATACAGATGCACAAACTAAGGAACAGACATCAACTACTTTGGTTCTAAAAGTGGCTCCAGTTAAATATTTTAACAAAAGTCAAATTTTCTTCTGAATTGTATCATCTCTTAGAAATATGCTTGAAATATTCTATAGAAACACCATACTTATCATGTCAGTAGTTAAATAAATAATTTATCATTATGGTAATCGGGGGGGTTCTCATATACATATAGAGTGCTGAAATGTATGTGGGATCTTTCAAAACATAGCTCTGACTGTAAATTATGCTGATTATGAAATAAGTTATATCAAGAGCAAAAGGGGAAATGCAGCTGGAGCACAATTAGTAAACAAATTTAGAAAAAATCCTTGTCCACAAGGAAAAGGAATCTCTTCCTAGAGAGTTTCATATACCACTTCCATGACTACTTCACCCCTTCACTCTAAATGATTATTCAAACATTATTTGCTACTGAATATATATGCATCAAAATATGAGCAATTCCAGTTTTGAGGACAAGGGAAAAGCAGTTGTTTTTTTTTAGTGTCTGCTGTACTCTTCCTCCAGCTGGCCTTGTATTTTAACTAGTACCTGTCATGTTCCATGGGAGAAGAAAGAAAAGCAAATGTTTTTATGACCAGTCTAAGTATTTCTAAAATGCTGTTTTTTCCAAGGTTATCCCAGTTTATAAGACAAAGAATTGTTTTATTCATTTCTGAGTTTCTTTAGAAATTTCCCTATTCCAACATTACCCCCGTCTTACTGATGGTGTTCCATCTGGCTTCAGTCTTAATTGCAATTTCAGCTCAGCCATTCCGTGATATCATAAAAATTTGAAGCTTCTCATGAAGCTGATAGTCTCCTATATTTAACTAAATAATGCAAGTAGGAGAGCAAAAGGGAAATAATCTTCAAAACAGAATTTCAGTTCTTATGGAAACAAAAGGATGGGCAAGTTCTTAAAAATTCTGCCCTCAAACTGAAGAGAGAAGTGAAGGACAACCTGAGCTACTTGTGACCAGTGTTACCACACAAACTGATATTTCCATTACTCTGATTTTTTACGAAACCGAATAATTCTCAAAGCTCTCTGAGACTATTAAATTACTAGATTTGAATTTTGCACTTCAGCCTCTTACAACTTTAATATCATTATAACAATATCAGTATAAGAGAGGATTAATGTACAGATTCCCTAAAGAAAATGTGCCATTGGTGACTGCAGTGGATTAAGAGCCTTGATTATAAGTAATTATTTAATGTGAAGCAGATTCAAATAAGACCAGAACATATTGTGGTAAATCCTATTAAATACAGTCAATGACTCACTCTTTTGTAAATATCTTACTATTTACATAAACAAGACAAGATAAACATAGTAAGAAAATGACTGGCAGGGAGTACGGGTATAACTTGCCTAAAATCATACAATAGGTCAGCTAAAAAAAATCAAGAATAAACACGTCTCAATGGACCATGTAATCATTACCTCAGAACATAATCTAACATCACCATAATGAATCTGCATTACACTTGAATAAACATTTGTTCACTCTTACAAGGTTTGGTAATTTGATACATCAGAACAGTGAAAGAACATGCAACTTATGTTAAACATCTGCATTCAGTCCTTTCTTAGATATTGCATCACATTAGATATTGATCAAAGAGTATGTTAAATGATTAAAGAAATAAAAAAGGGAAAACGTGCACAAAAGAAAAAAATACATTGATTCTTGTTTCAAGGTCAACCATGTGCATGTCTTCACTCTAATAGGGCTAATTATGAAAGAAAATCATTGGTCTCTGCTGTTATAATCATTAAATGCTGCTTAAACAAAATGCTACTTATGTCACAATGAAAATAAACTATTTTGCTTAGTTTTACATTGCAATTATCTCAAAATAACTAAATATTACCCTTCATGTGCCACTGTTCCTGCATATACCATGGTGTTTCTCTTTGAAACAGAGGAGAAGCTGAGCTCCATGGACCTGCACTCAGAACCTACAGGATTTCACATCTGCTGAATCGAGTTTCCAAGGCAAAGGTTCTCCTCATCTCATTCAACAGGCTTCTGAATCCACAGTTTCAGTCTTCTTCCTAGGAACTCTCTCTAGCTGTGCAGTGATTAATATCTTTCCATTCCTGACATGACATTTTAAATTGTTTGAACCGAGGGACAAGAGAGATTGTTATTGTTACCAATCTGCAGATATTGAGACCTCTCACATCCATCCTGTGTGGCTGCTTGGAACATCCTGGCAACAGCTGCAATAGGAGGCTGGATAATACCAAAGGAAAAAAAGCCCTGCATATTTATTTTAAAAATAAGGCATCAAGGGAAATTAAAATTGAGCTGAAAGTTCAGCAATCAATTTGGGTTTGAATACAGGATTGTTTGGAGGCTCATCCACTTTTTACTCTGCAAGCTGATCTTACATCTGCCCATTTTCTCTCTGTGCAAAGTTACAGCTATGGAGACAAAGACACAGCTCACTGTGAGCAGCAGCACAGGGTGTGCACTGCTCTCCAAAAGAACTGGAAGAAAATGCTGTGGGTTTGTTTTTTTTTTTTTTTTTAAATTAAGACAGAGGAGCAGACATTTCCGACTGAGACACAGCAGATGGCTGCCAGAAAATGGTAAAGAATTCAGGAAGATGAAGGGCGAGGCAGCCTGTGGGCTTTGGAAAAGAGACAATAACCCACAAGCAGTTAAAGTGCACTGTATGTGTGGAACAGATAGGTTTGGAGTGGTAAAAGTGTGCAGGACTCTGTCTCCATGCCCTTTGGTCCTGCTGCAGTCAGCTCCCCCTTGCAAATTCAGCTCTCAACCCAAGCACTGCATGGCAGCAATAATTCAGCATTCTATGTATGACGAGGAAATGTGTCTGTAAGTGCTCTGCTCTGGCCTCCTTGGCCTCTTTTCAATACAACTGTAACTGGAGCTGTGTTTCCTGGGAAAGGTGGCCTTTTTCTGGTACAGCAGTTCTGCAAATACTTTTCTGAATATTGCAAACAGTTAGCATTGGAAGGGTTTAGACAATTCCACAGGAAACCCATCTAGCTGTGGAGCTTAAGAAACATTTTATTAGCAGAACTAACAACCTTTATAATAATAATAGGCAAAGTCACTATTTCCATTCATTTATGTCAGGAGGTGTTGATACAGATGCTTTCTTTTGGAATATATGTTATTGTAATGATCACATTTCAGGAGGGTGGGAGAGGAATTTTTCTCTAACTATATAAAAATTCTTGAGCTATCCCCAGTACAATCCTTTTAGCTTCTTATTCTGTTCTGCATCTGTGTACATGAAGCCTCAAAATAAAGTGCAATGAGATGGAGCAGCACAGGATGGCACATAACAGGTCAAAAGGACATTGTTTGCTCATGGCTGGGGTTCAGTGTGTTGTCATTAGAAGGTGTCCCTTTCTGGGGACTTTTTTGGCACTGGTTTCTAGGAGTGCAGAGCACCTACATGGGGAGATTGATTTTCAGCTTCACTCAGCTCCTGTTTCAGGGGCTCGGGGGAAAAGCCACATTTCCTGAGAGTCCAGCACTGCAATGTTCTCAGGCTCTCCAAGGCAATGGCAAGCTGCTTCATAACCCAATTCCTTCTCATCAAAATATGACAAATCCAGGCTTTGCTGTCTGACTGCACCCCCAAAACAACCCTTTCCAGTAAAAATACCCATTCAATGGATTTGATTGTATGAAAAGCCATTTCCTCCCTAATCCATTGGAATATCTGAGGTGATTACCTCCAAACTAAGCAGAAATGCTATGAATGCAAAATACAAAATTCAACAGCTCTGTGAGCTGTTTATTAAACAAGTCTCAAATTTACACCAAGTGCAAAGAATAGTTACTGGAGCTGGGGGAATTCTGCCCTTATGAAAATAAAAACATGAGGTTTCATAGTCTTCTGCATGGACTGCGAGGCCACATCAACTTCTATTATTCCATGTAAGATAATTTTGTATATCTCTTTCAGAAACACACACAAATAAGGTCTTCTATACATTTTCTGAGAGTAATTTAGTATCTGAAACTATATCTTGTGGTCAGTCAGCTCTTTGAAGGCACTGTATGACTGCAGTGATCCTCTTCAGGATGCATGGCCTTGCATGAGACAGATTAAAGGCAACTCAGCAGAGCATCTGCTTTTACATATTAATTGGAGAAAGTTCTACTGTAGCTCAAGAGAGACACAAACATGGATGAAGAATTAAAAAAGGCACTGTCTCCAGCAATTGTTAGCAGTGACATTCAGTTGAGTACTGATTCTTCATTATCTGTATTGGCCCTACTGCAATATTAACAGAAAAAATGTTCATAGAGTCTCTACATAGTTGAAAGCTATTGTAAAATTTATGATACTGGGAAGGTTGCTAGATATCCTCTAATACAGAACATCCCACATTATAATCCCAAATCCTTAGTAAAAGCAAACAGAAGATTAATTTCCCCATATTTTCTCACCTGCAAGGGTCTGCTCAGGGCCACAAGCAGCAGGAAAAAGCTGTTCAGCAAGTCTGTGTTGCTGCAGGCTGGGGAAACAAGAGCTGGGGGCACAGAGCTCTCAGCAGCTACCTGGAATAACATGGGGACAACTTCCACAAAGACCCTCTGGCCTATCCTGTAGGAACAGGCTGGAGCTGCACTCCTGCTTTTATTGTCATCTTGATTAACTCTATAGACCAGTCAAAGTAACTTGTTCCAACTGTTTTTTTCCAAAACAACTCACATTCTCTGCCACACTTCTGACAAAAACTAAATTGTTAACAAATGGTTGAGGGCTCAGTCACAACGAAAACAACAATTGTGAGGCAGAAATAACAATAACACAATCAGAGCCCCATGCAGTTCTTGCTGGGGTAAATTATTCCTGCAGAGACATGGAATTGTAACCCAAGGGTATGCAGTGACTTTATTATTTGGCTCGGTGATCTCTCACTAAATATTACTCCTGGTATTTATTAGCAACAGTGCCCTCTAATAGGTGGTTACAGACAGAAGGAGTGGGGTAGTACTTTTCCTGGGGAGCTCTACCTTAAAAGCACAAGCTTCTCCTGTTCAGTACAAAGCCTGGATGGTGCACAGTAATTGCTTATCTCGTTCACACCATATGGTTGCTGGGGAGCACTTCCCAACAGCTGGCATGATCAACTTGTGGCAAAAGACTTTAAATCAGCCCTGCCCGTGTTTCAAATACTTGTGTGCTCTTACTTCTCAAAAGATGCCATTTGCATCATCCACGCTGAGGCACAGCCAAGCATCAAACAAAAAAAGGCTGGGAATAAACACGCTGACAATATGAGATTAGCTGCCATTCTGTTCACCTACAGAACAGATGTTCAGCTTCCTAGTCACCTAAAATCATCCTCCAGGAGTGCACAGTTTATATCGAGCTGCCTGTGTCTAAAACATTGCCTGTACACTGGAATCATGGACATATTCAAATGGTTCACAACACACAAGAGAGCAATTGTTTCTTTTTTGTATTACTGCACTTAGGAAAGGAATTGTTGAAAAGTATATTGAACTGCTGAGGTTTTTAATGATAAGGGACAAAAACAAATGGCCAGAATAAAGTATATAGTAGTAGTGAAAAAAATTATTCTGAAGCAAATGCAGTTGATGCAAAAATATATACTGAAAATACCAGCTAGAAATGAATTTTCAAAGTACAATACCTTGTGTGGCTCAGATGTCCTGGAAAACATTATCTTTCAATTCACCAAGGTTTTGTTTTAAATTACACAGTGACGAAGCATCTGAACTTTTTTACTGTCCATATACAATTTTAAAGTATAGGGAATTATTAAATATACAATATTTTAGAATTGTCTATTGTGCTCAGATTAAAGAAACAACTTAAAAATACAGTCTAACTATAATGTGATAAATTGGAATTAATTTATGTAAATTTTAATCTGAGATCAAGTACAACTGTAATCTCTTTTGACCATTTCACAGGCAAGTAATACCTTAGAATCAAAGCCAAACAAACATATGCCATTTTAAACGTGCAAAAAAACCTTCTAGCTTCTGTTTCAAAATCCCACATTTCCTTCACATTTTTACTTGAGCACTTATTATCCTTTATCTCCTACAGCCACTAGAAACAGAGTCACATCAAGGTAACAAGCACACAAACAGCTCAAAAACCTATGGAATAAGAAATCAGAAATAAAATGGTCTGGGTTTCTTTCAAGCCTGTCCTGATGCTGATGCAGATTTGGTCCATGGGAAACATTGTGTCTCCCATGGCTTCCTGCACCGGAGTTCGGTCAGTTCCTAGCCCTCAACCTTCTTGCCCTTTGGATTGTCCTCATCACCTTTTATCTGAACATTAATTCTGCCATTTATTGGGCTGAGGATAGGACTGGATTCTGGAAGGCCATGGTCACCTTCAGTGTGCTGAGTGAGGGCTTTGGGGCTGCCCAGTCTGTGCTACTCGGTCTGCAGGAGTTACACTGTCCTGACTCAATCATTTTTGTTGCTTGTCTCTGAATTCCTTTCACATTTCTGCTATTGAGCTGGCCAGAACTGAATTTATCAATTCCTCCAGATACATCAGCTTGCCGTTCTCCAGCTTGAATCTCATTTTGCTTCCTGCACATATTTTTGAGCTCTTTAGATCCCTTTTTATTATTTCTCCTTGCTTGCTTATTCTTGCAACACCTGTCAGTTTAGAGTATGATTGTACCAATAGAAAGCAGGGCAGCTGCAAAGCAAAGCCCCAGGGAAACTCCAAGCAATATTGGGTCTCAAACTTCTGGAAATTTACCCAGGGCAGAGAGGAAACACTGGGAACAAGTGCCTAAAACAATATGCCTGCAGATGCACACAATGCTGCTTCGGAACAACAGAGAGTCTGTTGCCATCATTTTATCTGAAGTAGCTGCTGCTGGCTGAGTGTGGTTTTACCTGGGCATGAGGGATCCAAAGGCTCTTCATGACCCAGGGAATGCATCTTCCAGCCTTGGCATATGCCCATAACATAGCTGTGCCCCTGCATCCTCCCACTGATTCCTCTGTGGGGAGCACTGAAGTACAAGAAAGCTCCTTGAAGCCGTAACTCAAGCATAACCGGTTTATCCGTTTTGGGTTTTTTTGCACTGTAGACATTAAAACATGTATTTGGGGATATTTAAGACTACAAAATGGAACAGCCTGTAAGGTTGGTACTGATATTAAGAATTTTAGTATTATTTAACTCTGAAATGGAAGCAGAGGGATTAAAAATTTGGGAGATTTTGTTCACACTGGAAACATTCCTTTTACTTTGTGAATTTTTATCTGGAGCCTGATGTTCAGTTCTTCCATGACATTTTCCATAGAATTAACTATTCTCCTCATGCCGTATTATTTCCCAAGGCTGATCCCGGAGTGATTATAATACTGATAGCTACCTCCAGGGAGCACTGGGTTTCAATAGCTGGGACCAACTGGGTACTTCATCTAACCAGCTGCAAGCACAGCCCACCTGGGCAGGGACGTTTCTTACCCTTGAGGAAAGTCAGACAGTTTAAAACAGGAATATTAGCTCTCTCTGAAGAGAGGTGGCTTTTCAGTGGCAATCCATGCTACTGCCTTGAACAAATATCTCCCCAAAAGTTTACATTTATCTCTTTTATTCAGATAATGATCATTTGGGGTTTTTTGCTACTTTTCTGTGTCTTACTAATCCCACAGAAATATGAGTTACTGAATCAGTTTTCTAATCTATTGTAATTTCTTCTGCTGTCTCTTCAGTAGTAAAACTTTAGGTTCCTAAAAATCAAACTTCAGTGTAGGAATTTGCTGGGAGTAATTCCTGTTAGAAACTTTTTTGGAAACATGTAATTGTGAGGGAGAAGCCTGTGCCCTGCCCTCCTCCTGCCCTGCAATGAGCACTCAGGGCCACTCCTTTGCTCTTCACACTGTCTGTAATTACGGGCTGAGTAAATTGTCAAAGATGTCAATGCATTGACAACAATAAGCTTAGAATCAGTCTATCAAAAACTAAGGCCTGTGTGTAAAATGCTCCTTTCAATGACAAAATGGAGGAAATTTTATATATTAATTATACCATTCCCATGACAGAGTCCTCATTCAAAAATAGAGCATTTAAGGAATAGCTTTAAAAAGCTCTGATTGTTCATGGTTTGTTTTTTTTTTTTTTTTCACAGTTTGGATAACAGCTTTATAAATAAATTATCTGACTGATCACTTAACTGAATCACCTACCCTAATTAGAGTACAGTACATGGTGTAGAATACTATACTGCACATAAAGGTGGTTAAAAGAGCTGAATTCCTAAAATGAGCCGTCATAAATGTATATATTTATGTATTAAAATCAATACCTTTGTAGCATTAAAGAGAGTTCCCTGAGGTTTCCCCCATCATGTCTATTCATTAATTATGTTAATTACATTTACTTCAAAATGAATCATTCTCTAATCAGTATTAACAACAGGATGAAGAACAGTTATTTAATAAACAAGGCCCTTAAATTTAATTGATTTTTAAACTGACTTCACAAAGTGACATTTAGTTCTTAAAAATTATTCACTCTTTTCTCTTCTGTTTGAATAGTGAGTGTGGCAGATAAAGCAGGTGCTCCAAAACACATTGACTAAAAACCTACCTAAGGACTTTGTCTCTTTTCCTTTCTGCCTCACTTTCCTTAGAGGTAAGAACTCCCCTATTTCCAATGGCTCTTCATTTTAGGCAACTATCTAACATTGAACTGCAGTAGAATGGACACCTAGTGTAGTCAGTGGAGGCTGGAGAGAGCAATTCAGAGCATCCTCCCTACCTAACTGTTCACTGTATACTTCCCTGATTGTGTGCAGACTCAGAGGTCCTATTGCAGGCAGCTGAATTAAATATCTAAATTTGGATGATATGAGTAGGTTAACTTTAGTGTCTTGCTTTTGCCATAAAGGAAGCTGAGGGAGACATGGATTTCACTGTAAAATTGGGGTCTTCATAAAACCAGAAAAACTCAGGAATATGTGGCTGGAAAAATATGGCTTAATTCAAAGGAAATATGATGTTGTTTAAGAGACTAAGGAGAGCTGATTTAAATTCCTGTTCTGCCACAGACTTCCCCTGTGACCTTAGGCACATTGCTCAGGGCAAGGTTTTTATGGGCATCTGGACATCCGACTCCAGGGGATTTTAAATAACTAACTTTGCAAATTTAGCTATTGAGCACTATGCTTTAATTTTCCATTTGCAAAATGTAGACAGTGTTATTTCCTCTTTCACCTTCTACCTACAACAGCTTCCAGGTGGAATTCTCTGCTAAAAGAATAATGTAAGGCTGAGAGACTATGCACCATGGGAAAAAAATTCCTCTGCTTACAAATAGTCTCTAAAAGATTAGGAATTTCTCTAACCTATTTGGTTTTTTTTTAGGTTCTGGGGACAATTCTTCTCATTGCCTATAGCTGAATACTGTAATGTTCTTCGCAAGTGTTTCCTGTCTCCATCTGCAAAGGACAACAGCCATCACTGAAGCAGTCAGGTAAAGTTACATACTAATTGTTTCAATTCCCAAAATAGGGTTCCAATATCTGTAATTCTAATACCTATCTATTTAAATTTAAAATTTAGCCTTCAAGATCTGCCAGCTAACCTGTGTGTGAGCCTCACCAAGGTTCTCCCTTACCGAGGGCCACTCCAGGCTCCAGCACTACTGCCTCTCTCCCACTCTCTGCTCCCATGTTTATCTGCCAGCCACGTTTGTGTCCAGCACCACAGGGCACGGCAGGGGGGGACACAGCAATGAACCTGGCACTGCAGCTCCTAGTGGAAGAATTTCTTTAAATTTCTTTCTTCTTTTGGTGCTGGATGGCACCAAAACATTGTACCACAGCATTACATCCCCTCATGTGTCACGAAAATTTCTGATATGCTCCCCTTGACATGGCTCAAGGCTGGACTGTTCCAGGAGCCAAAGCAAACTCAGAGGTTTTCCATTAATTCTTGCCTATGCTGCTTTGATTCACTTTCTGCAGACATTTTGCCAATAAAGCGTAACACAAGCCAGATTTCCTCCTGCCATGCTCTGTAACGAGCAGATGACTTGTGGATATGTCATTCAGCTGGATTTTCACCTGGAAGAAAGCAGCATTCTGCCTACACTGAAGTGACTTGCTACTAGCTTTAATTGGCACGTCCTTCCTTTTGCATCATTCTGTGCTCATAGGCATTTCTTGGCTGAATCTGATGGAATATATTTAAGATGTATTAGCATTTCCAACATGCTGAAAGTTTGAAATGCATATGCTGGGCATCACTCCAAATACATGTGACCCCAAAAGGTTTCATGAATTTTGGACATGAACTTGTTTTGCAGTTATTCTTAGTGTATGGAGGGTTGGAATGAGAGTACCTACACTGGCTGAGCTGTAGTCAGAGTTGTGATGTGCCAGGGGATCATAGAAACTCTACATCACATGCAAAGCTTGGAAACTAGAATGACTTCAAGTAAATGTATGTAAAATAACACTTTATTCACTAAGTTATTTGTCATCAACATTTGCAGAAATTAAAGAGCCAGAATTAAAATAAACCAGAATGGTTTCTAATGTATTTTAGCAAGTCACTGCATTATAGTGAGCAGTACCTTGCCCTTTGAAGAGTCCTATTGATTTTACTTCAGAGTAAGTTTGGCAGAATGAGGACTGAGCAACTTTGGATGGCCAGTAATTCCTTTCTTAATTTATATTCAGTGGGTCAGGTTTAACAACTAATTTTTTTAAAGAAGTTTTGGTATGCAAATGTCCTCAGTGCACTTAATCTGGACATTTCTCATAGTGATTTCCCACTTATGACTTTTTTTGGAAGAAGTTGATCCTACTCCATCAATGGCAAAAGTTTACTGGTTTCCATGGGACAGAGTTTTGCCCTTATTCTCTGGCTGTTCTTACCTATTATAGTCATCTTTGGCATATTTCACTATTTCTCTGCCCCAGACATCATTAATTAAATATTTCCTTCTAATAAAGCTCTGCAGTGTAAAACACAGCATGATTCCAAGGCAAAATTCTCCTTTTCCATGTTTAACTTCTTGGCAGCACTCTCCTCACTTTCATTTTTGTTTTAATTCCAAATCTATTTAGGCTATGATCCTTGCTTTATTATATAGTCAGTTGTACCTCCAATATTACCTAAAACTGTACCTAGAAGTATACTCTTCATTATTTGATGGACATACTAATTTGGGAAACTATTTTACAGCAGTTTCAGTGTCATATCTTTGATTTCCAGTATTAATTGCATGGTTCGATGTACAGCTCTTATATATTACTATATTTTTACATGTTGGCATAAATACTGTCTCAGATCATCTGACTGTAGCCATAAGCTACAGCAGGCAGATTACCCCCTACTACCTCTTCATCCTCAGAAGGCAAAAAACAACAGCCTGCTCCTTGACAGAACATGAAGGAAGTTGTGCTATATTTAAATTGCTCTAACATATTCCTTCCCATGTGAAGGTCCTTAGCTCTTTTTCTGTAATCTCCACCACTGAAAAAAGGAACTTTTCATTTCCCATTATGTGAGTACTAAAAAAACCCAGATTTCTGTAACATCCTAGGTCAGTTTGTCCTTTGGAAGACAAAAAGCTTTTTATCTTTGGAATGGATATCTAAAATTAAAGTTCATACTTCCTACGGTTCCCTGCCGGTTTTATTCCAAATCAAGTAAGAAATTTATTGACTTCTAGGTTTAACATACTCCCTGTAGATCCTACATTATTTGGGGGCATGAGAGGAAAACTCAGCTGGCTCCAATCCAAAAATGTTATTTTTTCATTTTGTTGGGTTCTGTCATGGAGGAATATGGGTTAAAGGTTTCCCTTGGTGTCCAGCTTGTAGAGAACAAAAATCCTACAGCCTCACTCAGGGTCTTTTAGTGTTTTAGGCAAATTTATCTAAATTTTTTCATTCTGGACAATATGATGTAGTTCACACCAAGATGCCAGCCATCATGTACACATTTATTCTAAGTAAAAATTCTTGTCATTTTTATCTCCTACCATCTCCTTTTTAAAAATGTTTGCTCCATCAGGATGAACATGATGCACCAACACTATGCCCTGCTCTTGAAAACATAAATAGTTTCCAATATGCGTTCTGTCCCTCTTTATCTTTCTGTTATTTTTTTATTTATGCATTAGCAGCATCTGTAGACCTCTGTCTGGAATTATAGTCATGGCATTTTCTTGACAGTCCTCTTATTAAAACCTGAGATACTTCACTCAAGTTATTCTGTACTTTTTTGGCTTGTTTGGGGCTTTTTGGTTCTTCTGCTACCCCACAGTCCACTAAATGGGTACATCTTTACACAAAATAATCAGAGAAAATACAAAATCACTATTTAGATAGTTCTCTTGCTCTTGAAATATGTATAATATTTTCTCCCCTAACATTCTGCTGGTAATGTAACATTTTACTTGAAATCACACCTCATTGTGCTTTGACCACACCATAACTTCCCAACGACAGCCAAGCACCTCCTTCCTCAACCCATGCAAAGGCTGCTACAACGGGCACGTTACTAAAAAACCAAGGACATCTTGTTCAGACTGAAAGGGAGCACCACCATTTCCACATTTCCACAAGCTGCTTCCACCTGCCATGTTTTACTTCTGCCTCTCCCTCTCAGTTTCCCAGCAACAGCACGTTCACTCCATCCCCCAGTCAATAACAGCACTGAGCCCAGCGAGGAATTGCTTCACATGCTTCAACCAAAAGTCTTGACAACAGAGGAGCTATTGAAGTGACAACTATCACTTATAAAACAACAACCACATGCAGAAGACTCCATGTTCCAAAGCTTTACTGCCACAAATGACCTCCTGTCTTTGTGTGTGTGTGCTAAGCATATTTGACAGTTTAATGCCATATAATTATACCAGGGATCAAGTTGATCCATGACTATTTTTACAGAAAGTATCATAGCAGAGGCAGTCACACTCAGGTATAACTGGATTGTGCTCCTGGATGAAAATTAAATAAATGAAATAATTTTTAATCACATTTTCAAAATGTCTCTTAGAATAGGTTTTTACTGCCTGCTTTTCCAAAATGCAGTATAACACAGCTGAGTTTTCTACATTTTATGTTCTATTATATTCTTTTTCAGCTAGGACACCTGGTTCTGCAGACACTTTTCATTGCTTCAATTCTGGGCAAATCAACATCTGTGAAATCTGAAGAACTGTTGCAAAATTCTACTTCCCTGCTGACATCTCCAGCCATAACAATGGAAAGTTACATAAAAAGAAATAATTTTTCCATAAGAAAAATATAAGGATTTAAGTAGCTGATTCAGAACCTAGCATCCAGAAGAACTGACCTGAAATGATCAGTGAAATATTTCAGAGGAACATGTAAAAAACTTAAATTAGATTTCCAGGAGTAGGACCTGGCTCCTATGGAAAAAAGAGCTTTAAGGAACATAATGGCTTTCAAAGGTACCTGAGGCCTGTGGTTGGAGAGCCAACATGAGAGAATTTCATGGAATTCAATGGAATTTCATGCCATTATTCCTGCCTTGGCGCTCCATGGTTTCTGTCATGGGATGCAGCCACCAGAGAGAGACAATGAGTGGTGAAAAACAGTTTTGCTCCATTAATTGAGTAACCAAAGATTTCAGTAACGAGTAGAATAAAACAACAAGGTTTCAATGAAATATCACTGGACTCTGTAGAATGCATTTGGAGAACTATTGATTTTGACAGAGAATTCCACATTTGTAGTGGGCCTTTCAAATTCTCAATTAGATTTGATAGGGATATAATTCCTCACTAAAATTTTTAAGTTTCAAAAATCTTACAGAGATTAGTTTTTCACTTAAGGTTGTAAAATGATTCCATAAGGAAAGAGAAAAGAGGCAGAAAGTTTTTCATTTAAGCCAGCTATAATTCAGTCAGTATTTCTGTCAGTAGTGTACTTAAGCAATATAAACATCCTCCCAAAGACAGATCTAGTTAAGTGCTTTGTGCTGGCCCCATGAAGCACTATGTTTTATTAAGGCCACATCCAAAATTTAATGGAATTCAATTGAAAGACTGCTATAACTTGCTTGGTTTAGTGAATGGTGACAGAATTCTTATGGAATTAGTTTTATTCTCTTTTTTACTTCTTAAACCCTATTGATCACTCAGTGAAATTTCTGGGAATCTTGCCAACCATGGCCAGTGACTTTTACCTCCAGCCTCCAAAGAGTGATGGGATCAGCAGAAGAACTTCCTGATTTCTACCGCACTTCCCTCCTGGAGAGGGCACGAAGGACACTGGCAAACGTACTGAAAATGTTTCATTTCACTCCATTATTCTTTCCCTTCTTTTACTGATTTCATAAGGGATAACAAGGAGTGCTAGGATCAAATTAATTCATCTGATTTAAATTATCTGCCCAATGTGTTTTGTTAAGCCAAAGGAAAATTAAAATTGCTCACCTCTTCCTGGCCAGACCAAGTCACGACCCTATAGCAACTTTGATCTGTTACAAAGAACTGTGTTTTGTCCCAACCCACTGTAATAAGCAATACTCTTATTTTAGTTTCCACTTGCTTTACTTCAGATTTTAATCCAGTTTTAGTGAATCTCAGTCAGGGGAGGGTTTTTACTAAGTGAGAGTTGCTATTTGTCAAATATAAATTCAAAATTCTGTATATTATGCCTTTTAAAAGTCTTTATTATATTTGTATAGGGTTCCTGCGACTGATCATCTTATGTAAAACCTTAATCAGGTCTAAGTGTAAAATAAGATCAGACAGTTCTGCTCCATCCCTTTTTTCCTTTTCTTTTTCTGACCTGTGTAGATCTGAGAAATGCAGAATACTGACTTAGCTGTTGCCTTTCATTTTATTTTATTGAAAGAACTCTGCAGGGATAAGCACACTCTTCAGGAGCTTTTTTTTTTTTTAATTAGAAGTGAATAATAAAGTAGAATGATCTGATAATGATATGGACATAAATTCACACTCCTCTGAAATTTATATGAAGTTATATAACTCTGGAGTTTTGCGAAGTCCAGCATATTCTTCCATCTTTCTACTTTCATTCTGTCTGAATCCTGCATCTCTACCACCATTGCTTTTAACTATATTTTTTCTTCTTTCTTTTTTCTCTGGAGTAATAGAACCTTTCTTCATTACTATTGTTAGCAGTAGTTGGAGCACGAGGAAAAATCACCCCTTTGCTATGCAAACACAGAATAAAACCCAGTCTTGACTGAGAAGGTTTTAGTGCCAAGCAAGTGAACAGAGAAACAGGTACGAGGTGATCAGATGCAGGCAAGTGAACAGCATGAAAAGTTGGATATATTTGCTAGAAAATGCTTCATGTTCTGTTAGGCTTTGTTTTTTCAAATAGCTGGCACTGAGAATTAAGTGATCATATAAGGTAAAAGAAGACAAAAAATGTATAGGACAGTCAAAGCTCACCAGATCTGGATACCCAGAAGATGCATCAAGGCTGAAAAGAATTTCTGAGAGATATAAAGGAGATAAGATAGCAGCTGTAGCAGTGTAGCTTTGTTTTGTACATGAGATTTTTTTTTTTAAATAACACTAGGCATGTGAGAGAATGTTTTTAAAAGGGCATTGCCTACTACATCACATACTCTAACATAGGGAGGAAATCTTTGTAAGATTCAGATATATCAGTTCAAAAAAGAGAAACCCTTCTGGTTTTTCCACACTAAGATAAAATCTCGCCTGCATGGCTATGCTGACCCAGGAGAACTGCAGATGAACACGTAACAGACCCAAAGTATTGTCATGTTTCTCCTTTCTGCAGGCATTCTATTTTCAAATAAAGGATTTAAAGGATTTTTCTGGAACAGAGCATTCCCACAGGAAAGCAGAGGCACACTGGCATCATTACAGAGGAATAATAACACCCTGTAAACATGACCTATGTTTTACCCCACCTTATGCCAAGGCATTCAAAAGCCCTGTAGAAACTTTCAGATGCTCAGCAGCCAGGCAATTATACTCTTGATCTCTGCAGTGTCCTGTTCTTTGGGAAGGTCTCCCTTGCTTCAGTGAAGCACTATACTCTCTGCAAACTGAGTGAAAAAAGGTTTTCTGTTTATAGCAGGAATTTTTGTCAGCTGACTGTGATTCTCAAGCTATGCAGAGCACAAAATGGGACAAGAAAATGGAAACAAGCAAAAGCAAGAGAAGTTAGCTGAGATCTGCTTCAAAGATGCTCAAACTAGCTTCTGCAGAATTGTTACCTAAAACATTTATCTAATAGTAATTGGATTTTGCACAGCCAGCTTAAATGCACTAAGAATCCCATCTTTCAAATGGAACAAGACATGTCTGGGCTGTACTTCTGTTTAAATTTAGTTCTTGAGATTACCCCCTGCTGTTACTTTGAATGTCTTAATTCTAACATCACTTACCACGTCCCATCAAACACAGCATCATATTGGAAACTGTGACAACAATGCTGCTGCACATCTTTTATTTTGAGCTGAATCACTGCAGGCTCTCAGGAGTTACTCTGATCGACACTCACATGAGAAAAGAATTAGGTGTTTACAGTTGTTGAAAGAGTTTTCACTTCATTCATGGTCAGTTCTGGTCTTTAAAGTCAAGTTGTCATTTGGCAATTTGCTACTTGTGGTTCTCTTTTGTCATCCTTAATTCTATAAAGAAAAACACACACAGTGGAGAAAACTATCACAGGCAGGACAACCAGCCAAGTCATAAAACAAGACCTTTTATTCCTCCCTCGGTGCAGAAAGAACACTGTGTACTGACTGAGTCCCAAATCATAAAGCCCTAAATTCTTTAAGTCTTCCCAAATAGAATTAAAAGTGACAAATTTATTATGTAACTCAGCTGATATATCTGCCACTGTGGCTAGGGACTGGCCTATTTGAGTCCAAAGCAAAAATAACTACATACCACTCTGAGGAATTGTCAGTGCCCACTTTCCCTTTTAGAATAATCTTCACATAGGAAAATTGCAAAAAATTATCACAGTCTACTAGAAAGCACACACTGGCTACTGTATAACTGACCACTTGTAAACTGGCAATTCTTCAAAACTATACAGAAACTGAAAAACAAAGTTGATTATTTGGATGTGCTGAAAATGCATACACCAAGATGAGCTCTCCACTGCAAAGAAAAATAAAAGAAAATTGTGTCCACAGATGGAAAACTTTAAAAGCAGTTAGGGATTCTGTGGGGGAATTTGCACATATTAATCTGAAAGAGGAGCTGAAAGAAACGGATTAGTTGAGGTTGGAGCTTATTTTTTCCTGATCAGATAGTGAGGTCTTTTGGGTAAAAGACAAGTTTTGTTATACATCCATGTATAATGTATGTTAGGATGTTAGGAATATTGCTGCAGCTGCACTGTGGTGAATGACAAATTTCAGGACATGGAAAGACATGTTAGGATAAAAAATTTAGTATTTTTTACTGAAGACAATAATTTGCTCATTCATATGACAATGCAATTGTTGTCTACATTCCTATTACACTGACATTGCTGTGTAAGGATGTGGTTTCATAATCAGTTTAATCCAATCTAAAACTGCACTGTCACCAAAATGGGCTGTCCCACCTTCTGCCCTGGGCAGGCAGAAGAATGGGAGATCAGCGGCCATTCATCATAGATCACCTCAGCCTGCTCATGAAAATGCACCCAAGGTAAAACATTGCATCCACAACAGAGCAGTAAACACCAACTCGAGTGGGTCCTAGAATGCCCCGATAACTCATTGTATTGTGATCTGCATCAAGTGTTTGGTCACTGAATATACACACACAGAGGGGGTCTGAGCCAGCTGCGGGCAGCTCAGTCACAGTTTATAACATCAACAACTCCCTCCTTTCCCTGGTTTACCTGGTTTTCTCTATGAGCCAGCAGCCCTGATCTCTGGTGCTATGAGTCTGATCCTGTCACAGGCAATGCTCAATAACACTGAGCTAATTTTAGATTCTTGGGTACAGAGGTGGTTGAGGAAAAGGATGCTGCTGTCTCACTTTCAGAAAAAAAAATAGGAATGCCATGGATTCACCATAAATATGCATGGACTGGAAAAAGAACATCTTTTCCCACATTAACTCTGTCCAGTTGTATGGTTGGGATGTTCCCAAGCTGCCATGTACTATTTGAATTTGTCCACAGTGAGTTTTGAACAGTAATTTTCTAATTCCTTTCAACCATGCTGTCCAGAGGTTTAGTTGTAAAATCTTCAGCAGTAGTTGGATATTGTAATACTTCATTCCCTACCCTGTATTTACTACAGCAGGGATCAGGAGATAAAGGGAAGGGCTGTTCTCTCCTCACTCTCCTCTATGGTGTGCTTAAAAGTACAGCTGTCTACCAGATGCAAGAAAATTAAGACATTTAATTTCCTTTCTCTGTGCACACCTGCAGTTAATGTTAATGGCAGCTAAGTATGAAGATAGGAAGGGAGCTACTGTGAACAGATTGAGCACAACAGCTCACTCATCTCAAATAAATCTGGTTGTTTCAAGAAGAAAGGCAGAAAAACCGTCACATCACATCGCACTTATCCTTCAGCATGAGACGTACAAATTCATACTTGATTGACTTCAGAGCCACTGTGGACACCAGCTGAACAGTGTTAACCCTTAAATGTGTCCCATCCAAACTCAGTAAAATTTCACAGCTATGTTATATAAAATGCAGTTATTGGCTACAAGTATTTTAAGCTTCACATCCTCAATAGTTTCCTGGAAATTACTTTTTTTTTAAATCTTTTCCATGTTTTGTCACTGTAGGTTTTAGTCTACTGGGATTACTAGGTGTTCTGTTCCCACGATGCAGCAAATCAAGCTCCTTTTCCAGCTCCAGCTGAAATTCTGAAGGGTGTACAAATTAAAACAAATTTTAAAATCTGTCTCAGAGTGCTTTTGACAAATTCAGTAGTGCTTCCAACCTATCAGTGACTTTTGATGCCATTGTCAGCTATTATAATGTTTACAGTTAAGTAAAAGATGTTTCTAAATAACACACACTTGTCAAACAAGACATGTATGTCCATCTTATCTGATATGGGTTTTGAATAGATTAAGAAGTTTTTGGGGATCATTTACCATGACCTAGAGTCAAGTTAGTGACACAGAGGAATTACAGGATTAAATTTCCTATTACAGATACACTAAGAATCCAATTTATTGCTATGCTGAAATCTGCTATTCTTTTGTTCAAAGCACGGAATTGCTTGTTCATGGTTGATTGAGATATAAAACTGATTAATCTGCAGTTCTACAGAGGTAGATTTTAAAGTTAATTGTAGAATTTCATTGTAGCTAGACACTTTAAGCTTCCAAGTGGTTATTGCCCTAAATTTGAACTGTTCCCTTTCATATAAAAACTATGTTCTCTCCATAAAATCTGTGGTTCAAGGTACAAGCCACAAAAAAAAAAAATTCATCACAGATTTTCTCTTTTAAATAGTGCATATTTATGCTTGCAATGTAGACTTTCAAATTCAAGAACTTAAAAACTTATGTTGCCTAAACAATCTTGTGTGACTGGTTTGTGTCTCTGGGTGCTGCATAATTCAGTGACTGCACACACACTTTTCAAGTCACAACATTGCTTCGTGACTTTTAGAGTTTTCTTTCAGAAGATACTTTCTGTGGAAATTCAAGTTCCACATTATAAAATCTTAACAGGACCTCATAAACTATCATAAAATCAAGGATACATGTAGAAGTTCTTCCAGGATTTAGAGAACAGCTACAGGAGACCTTGTTAACACTGAGGCTGTGCTCCACCATTCTACACAGCTCTCCACACCTGGCACAGGGATTCAGCTGGGTCCTGGGGTGCACCAGGGTTTTACCTGGATTCCTGGACAGGCCACTGCAGTTGTCAAACAGACCCTGTTTCCACCTCACTGGGATGCTCCTGAAAATGGCTTTGGAAAAGAATTTCTTGTTAACTGAGTGAGGTTTTTGGTTTTCAGGTTCTGAGCTCCCACAGAACAAGGCTTGTGGCACCACAGAGGCAGGATACAAGCCGGCAGCTATTTCTGTGTGCACCTCTACCTACATCCATGCATGAAAATGTTTTTCTGTTTGCTCTTCCCAGTGCCCATTTTTAAGCTGGATTGATAGAACCATACAGGAAATTTTAATAATCCACCACAGTTAGTGTATAATTGCACCTCAAAGGTCAGGTCACTTACAATATTTTTATTATTCCTGTATATTAGTTTGTAGAGTTTAATCCTTAGCCCTTTTTTATCTTTTCATTCTGACACTGCTGAACACACACACACAGGTCTCCCCAGAAAGACTGCAGAGAAGCCCAAATCATTATGAAGTTCCAAATACACTACACAGTTATTAGCTTCCAATTGTTCATTGATGTTAATTTCAGAACACAGATGAAATGTGTTGTTATTATATTATTAGCTGTTTGTGCCTTGTTAAAACACAATCACTCCTAATTTGCAGAGACATGAATACACAAATCTGGAGTGTATATATATCTGTATTTGTCACATCTACAAAAGAACCAATTTTTTTAATTACTCTAAATATTATTCTCCATATCACTACATATCACATTGGATTTTAAAGGCAAAGTATAAACAGTTAATTCCAACTTCTAAAGTCCACCAGGTATTTCGACCAGAGAGCAGGAAACTCTAGATATGAACTGATGGAAATAGCACAGCAGAAATACATGTATTACCTATATCCTATTACATTTTATTTATATCTAATACACACATATGCCATATAAAAAGATGGAAACATGTAGTCAAAAAAAGAATAGTCAATTATAAAGAATTGCTTTACAACAACTGAGCAACAGTAAGTATTTATATCTTGTTTTACTGACTCTACAAGAGCACTCAATGTAGTTGCTCACATTAAAGTTGAAATTCCACTGAAGTTTCCTGACAACTTAACCTCTTGCAATTTTTTACAGGATTATGAAACAGCAACTGGATTTTTTTATATATTGGGGAATTGTTACAAAGTGTTTATTTGTTAAATTTTCCAGTAGTTCTGAGGAAAAATATATTTGGGAGAGTTAATTATTATATCAAATAATTTTAAGTCTATTCCCAAATGAACCAGTTATGTAGATTGGAAAACCCTGGGATAATCACTCTAGTTTAATATGCTTACACTGAGCATGAGGAAGGCCCATATAGCACTGCTTGTGCTTCCTTAACTTCAATCTCAGTTGATAACTTGAACCTGAAGTTTGTAATTTTGACAAAAATGAATACTCTACCAGGAAAGAATAATAAAATACATTTTTCATGATCTCTCTGCACACTTTTAATGTACTCTCTGCCATCATACAAGTCTTAAAATATTATACTTTCTGACTTCACCAAGAAATAGATTTTGGAAGATTTACAAACTCTGTTACCTTCTCCTTTGGCTGTTTTAGTAAATCTCTGCAACATTGTTATTCTTACTGCAGAAAAAACCCACAGTGGAAATTTGGTTATTTTGGTGAAGTTCTTCAGTTTACTGATTACCAGTTCCCAATGAATCTAGATTATTTATTTATATTTAAAATAGGAGCCTTAAATATTAGTACAAGCATTTGATATGTTTTCAATGGTGTATCTATCCAGTGATGCGTACAGGAACAGTCTGTTCTTTGAAATCCATTTTTAAATTAAGGCTCAAATCACAGATTTTTTTCACAACATTTTTTACCCAGAATGCTAGAAATATTCAAGATCAAGTATTGCAAGAAGATTTAGAATAATAAACCCCTTCTGATTTCAGCACAGAAGCAATCAGTCAGGGACATATTTGAGATTTCAGATTAATTTTGACAATCTCACTGATGAAACCAGAAGGTGTCAACACTAATATTCTTGTTACAACTGCTAAAAGCAAATCAGATCATAATGTTTTGGGGGGAGGGGGAGAAAACTAGAACCCAAAACACACAAAATTACAGTAATATTAGAAATAAGTGTGAAAAAACCTTGAGTTCCTGGGAACTGCAGCCTATATCTGCAGCCTATATCTGTGTAATGCACCAAGTGGCAAAATAAAATCTCTGCCAACTGTTAGAAAAATCAAGATGTGAATTTCAGCAAAAAATAAAAGATGACATTCCTGAGATGCAGGGTAAATTCAGCCAAAGCAGTTGAAGAACAGTTCCTGTTCAGGGTTCTGGGACATTTCCTGGCTAAACCATCTCCAGTTTCCCACACAGCTAAAAGTGAACAAATCAAACTCTGCAGCGCAGGAAGCTCAGGATACACTGGGGGAGAAATGTGCTCATTTACTTTGACCAGATTCCACCTTGACAAATGTTTCTCATCTTGACCTGATGATTACAGCCACAAGTGCAAGGCAAGCGCTGTGTTAGTGCTGGCACAGCTGGATGCTGTTGGCACCAGGGTGGGATTGGTGCTGAAGGATCCACGTGTAGCACAGCTGTGTGTGACCTACCACCACAGCATCACCCCGGTTCCAATAAAAATAGGCAACCTTGGAATGTGATCAAGTATTATGAAGACAAAAGGGAAATGCTATTAAAAGGTTCAAAATAATCACAGAGCTATGATTTCTATACATTAGCTATAGAGTTGAAGTTGTGTTAGTTGTGATTTTTGCATACAGAATGGTAAACGTTTTGCCATATTTGAGCAGATAAAAAAGGGAGATCATCACATTACTTCCCAACTCATTTCTCTAGGTTCAAGCAGACCTCTGTCTGACTCACGTTTTCCAGCTGTGTTCTAGACAGTACCTTCTCCTATAAAAAGCTTTCACTGCCTCTTTAGGAACAGCAAGACTGGCCCAGGGCTGCTCAGCACTCCAGTACAACCAAGAAACCCTGGCATCTGAAAGGAGAGTGACCAGGGCACGCCTTTCCCGGGAAGGGGAAAAAAGGAAGGGAAAACCAGAAACCAGGCAGAGATCTGGAAAGGGAGCAAAACTTGGCTTTTTCTGGCACTGTTCAAAGGGATGAGATGATATAAATGGGGTGTCAGGCTTTGCAAAGGGCTTTCTGCTGTCACACCTGCAGTGACCGTGTTACACACTCCAGCTTCTCCTGAGGCAGCAGCAAGAACCTGCCAGTGCTCTGGCAGTGCCTCAGGGCTCTTGGTTGTTGCCCCTAATTCTCTGTCTGCCTTGGAGACCACTGCTCTGCCCGTGCCTCCTGTGGCCCTGAAGAAAGGCAAAGAAAAGGCAGTTTCATTACAAGCGTAATGAGAAATGTCGCTGCAATTCATTCTGTGAGCTGCTCATTTACCATGAGAGGTCACTGTCCTGCCTAGCACCCAGCCCTTGGCTCCAGGTCATGTGGACACACACGGGAGGCATTTGAAAAGCTAATAAACACTAAAGAAAAAAGCTACTATTTTAATCAACATTAAAAAGAGTTTGTCAATATACAAGTCCTATTGAAAACTGAAAAACAATCAAGAAAAATGAAGACTGTCTATTAGAACATGACTATTATGTGTGCTTAAAGGTCAATAAGGTATTGAGTAGATGGTCTTATAATAATTAAGAAAATTATTTAGCCAAAGAATACTGTCTTTAAAATGGAGTCTGTCTTTTTAACATGGAGTTTTCATTCTTAAGTAATTATTATGTGCTTTCAGTAAGACATCTGAATCTGGATGCAATGCCTCAGATGAGTACAGAGGATACAGCAAAAACAGAAATGACTTAAAGTTTTGTGTCCCAGTCCAATAAGATCTGATGTGATATGGGAAATCTGAAAGCCAATATCAAACCAAACAGAAGAGCAATGATTACTGCATTCAGTCATTCAAGGCAGAGAGACAAGGACATTTCCCTTCTAGAAATTGTTTTAGTTCATCCTAGTGCCTTGAGAAAAGGATTCTCTAGTTACTGTGGTTTGTGTACCAGTACCTCACATGTACAACAACACGAAGAAAACTCAATATTTGCTTATATAAAGGACCATTTAGTGCTTTATGATACTCTTTGGATTAAACCCAAAGTTACTGGAAGGAGTTTTCTGAAATTCATTATAACTACTGTAAAATACTGTCATGGGTTTATAATCCAATGATCCAGAATCCAATTTTTGCCATTTATCCCTGAGTTATGTGGCTCTTAATGAATTTTATTGAAGCATAAACACATGTACTATAGGTTAAGAGCATCAGAACATAAAGATGGCAAATACGGTGTTCGCTTCCTTCCCAGTTTTAATTAGGCCTACTGGGAGTATTTTAGCATAACATATTTCAGCTGTAAAAAACACCACCTTTACAGATGAACATCCCCAGCTGGGCATCTGCAATGTTTTATCATCGTGCTCAGAATTGTTTCTCAGCAGTGAATACTTCATCACTAGAAAGAAACTCAATAACAGGTTTTAAACAAAGGTTATGAGCACTGTGCACCAAGTCCTTACCACAGGCTGATATCTTTGTAAAATTTAGTCACCCTTATTCTGGTACAGAGTAAAATCTCAAGGAGCAGAGACATCTCTGGCTGTAACAGGCCCCTCCTCAGTTAATATTCTGATGCCTCATCGTGTTCGGTATAATTCACTTTCATCACATCTGCACAGATGCTGGGCTGGGCACAAGAAGGGACACTCATGTTACACAGTGACAACTTTTTCCATGACTTCTCTGGCAGTGATGTCAGGCTGTGGTACTACCCCTGGGAAAAGAGAATCAGGAACTACCATAATGGTTCTGATTAAGTGGAATATTGTTGGATTATGGAAATGGCAATTCTAGGAAGATTATAAAGTTAATGTTTTAATTAGTCTTCAAGCCCTACTGCTGAATTCATCCTCACATACTTATTAAACAATACTTATCTTTTATTACAATAATGAAAGTAAAGAAGTGTAACTCCCACTCCTTAATCCCCTGCTCTCCCCCTGCAATGGAGACTGAGCTATAAAGAAGTTGGTAAACTTGGCTATAGAACTTACAGAGATACTTTAATCACAGTTACAGACAATAGATTTTTTCCCAGAACATTTTGGGTAAGCTTGGGTGTTAATCACACATTTCCATTAAACATCTCAATTTTGAACATCTCTTCAAAAGACTATTTCATAAATGAACATAAGGTGAATCTGCAGACAATTCAAAAAGCCAAAAATAAATATCACTGTCACATTAACAAGTCCCTAAAAATGAGGAGAGAGGATAGATTTAACTTTTTTCTTTTGATGTTGTTCTTTGTATTAAATTACAGAACCTTTCAGGAAAAAGAGGAGGGATAAAAAGAAAAAAAAACACTGGAAGTTGCACCTTTTTTAAATCTTTTTTTCAATCTAACAAATACTTGCCAGGCTTTAGTCCAATTACTCATACTAGGAAGAATTCAAAATGTCATTCCAGTTGAAAACAACTTTGAAAAATGAGAAACTTTTGAGGATAGGCCAAAGCATTTAGATAAGTCTGTTATGTAAAGTTCATACATTTTTTCAATTGCTAATAGATAGTGGGGTGTTTGTCCGGGTCTTTAATATTTATATAATAAATAATTTTTAATTATTTATTGTAAATGTTATCTATTTTCCTATATTTATATATTCTATAAATATAGAATCTATGGATTCTATAGAATATGTACCAGTGAATACAGGTTTACTACCAAGAAGTTACTGACATGTGTGGACAAATACACACATTCCTGGCAGGGTGATAAAATGATGATGTTGCTGGGGGAATAACTTGACTGACAAAATCCAAATTGTCTTTCTGTGATGTAGTGCTGGTTTTAATTATAAAAAACCCCAAAACATTCCACATTAAGAGGAAAATTTATACTTTGAAGCCTTTGTTTTTGTTTCTCATGCTCCCTTCCAATTACTAATACTGTCCACTTCTATTATAGTTAAGTATGTGAAGTTAAGGGATAATAAAGTGTATCTGAAGAAGGGGACCAGGCAAGGTGTTGAAGGAAGTCCTTGGCACATCACTAAGTCAAAAGTAGAAAGGGAGGCAGAATACATTTGTCCTAACAGATTTGCCTCTAAGAACTGTACACATGGTTTTAAAAATTCCTCATTCAGTGTTAGCAGAAACTCTGTTTGTGCTTCATTATTATGAAAGGAAATGTAGAAGAAGTACCTGAGCTTAATGAGATTTTGGAAAATAAATATACATCTTGAGTTGCATGTGTGGTGGTGCTTTTTAATGAGTTTAACTTTTGGTATATAAATAAATACTCTGTTAGATACCATCTGAATAATGTGCAAATTAAAAGAAGCATAGGGTAAGCACTTCAATGCAAAATTTCATTCTTTTTACAGTGCAGTATTTGTTGTGTTATCTTCTGTAGGCGGCAACTGATCATTATTTTCAGGCTGTGCTTAGGGAAATCATGAAGTATTTGTTTTAGATAATGATGTGCAGCATTCATGGCTACTTGCGACTTTGGAAAACTGAAATTAAAGATCTTGAAATATCAAGCTTATCATTAAAATATTCTTCATCACTCAAGACTTTTGCTAGCTTCATTTTCATGTAATTGGGAAAAAATATTTTCTTCAATGCTTTGCAATATGACTTAAGTTAAGCATTAAGGTCACTTATCTGAGTGGATCTAATTTGTTTCATAAGAACTGAAGCCACTACACCAAACTGGTGAGCTGCTCTTCTGCCCTGCAGAGGACTGAGCATCAGGGGGCCAGAAGCTTCGATTCCCTTTAACTACTGAGTAAACAACAACAGCCTCATTTATCAAACCCACTTTTCCTCCACCTTCAGCTAACTCTTCCACTTAATTAACTGGCCATGGTCTTCCTTCCTGACTTTTTATGCTGGTAATGTGAAAATGTAAACCAATGGCAGCAAGAAAATTGCCAGCTTTTGAAAGGTGCTGCCAGAGACTTTGACCACATGCAAATACCTTCATTGCTCTACTAAGAAGGAACCTAAATACAAGGTGACTTGAAAATTTTAGAACGTGGATAGTATACTTAATTTTGTCTTTCATCCTGAGGAACATGCCCAATGTCACTTCTCATGTCCACTGCATGGATTTATGTATTTTTTTATTATTTTCCTTTCATGCTGCTATGATTCAGCAAAGCGCATACATCTGCCTGTTTAATACCTTATAAAGAGATTAACTAAAAAATCTTAGGGTTCGGGGGTTTTTAAGTGACAAACATTGAGATATTTTCTTTGTTTTAATACTTTTTGAGCCCATGTGGTTCACTTCTTAGTCTATTTCTCTTCTCCAACTAGCTGTTCAATTTAATGGAATTACTGTCACTCAGTTTGATAAATTGGGTCAGGGAGGGTCAGGAGTCCAAAGCAGCCAAACCTACTTCAGAAATGGCAGCAGAAATTCACTGTTATGGGCACAGGTTAGAGGCCAGAAGACTTTGAAACACGGCCCAAGTTTAGTGGTATTTGAATGTCATTACCCATGTTGTGACACAAAGTAGGATTTGTAGCCAAGGGCTGGGACCCAGACACACAACATGTGTAGCAGCACAGAATCAAAAATTATCTCTGTCCAGAGAGAGCTTATCTTCCATGCAAAGAGATGGGACACAGGTGAGTAACCACATACAGAGCACAATGAAAAAAAGCACATCCAGATATTGCCTGTTAGTGTCATAAATTGTGGTGCAAGTACATCAACAACCCAAGTGCAGCCAACTCTTTTTGCAAACATTGCTGGAAATGAGATTCTTAAAGAGAAATACAAAGTTGTATCTGAGAACATCCTTTCGAGAGCTGATTAATAAAAAGACTTTTCCAGTTATATTAGAATTACAGAATTTTAAAATGCCCTTTTTTTTGCCTCCTTGGAGAGCTTTCAAAGTACTATTCAAATGCAGGCTCATTTCCCATAAATTCATAAAGGAACATCTGGACTTAAAATATCCTTTCATCCTTTGCACAACATTTTAACACTTTCCCCTGATACTACTTTTGCCTTCCTTCTTGGATTTATTATCTCCTAAGTAATTACCTTTTGTTCCTCTTAGGTGTAATCATTGCTTGGGTCAACATTTTCAAGGAGCTCTCACATCTTCAAAAATGTGGTAATCAACATTTTCAGATCATTATTTGCTGTGCTTTTCTTCCTTGCCTCCTCTGCAATGGCTGCCAGAGGATTTGTTCTAGCTGTCTGTGTTCTGCATGTGTATTCAACTGCCTCCTTCTTTTCATCTTCCAGGGGTTGGATATTCTCTGCTTTTAATTTAAAATTGATCTCTAATCATTAAATTCACTTGAGCACACGAGAGTCAATAGGAAGGAAGCTATGTTGGAGAATAGGCAAGATTCTTCCACTTAGACATTCAGCTGATGGCTACACTGTTGGTTTATGCAAAAGCATCTTCCCAGAACTATCTCTTCATATATCACACAAACAGCAAAGAAGTCCCATAAACCTTTGGGTTCACACACAAGGTTCTTGCAGCACTATTCCTCTGCAAAGCAGGTATTTACAGAAAAGCACAGAGAGCACCTGTAAAACCCTTTAGCTATCCTAGGAGATCTGTGGCCATGGTTACACAGCTGCTTTAATCCAGCATAAACCCAGTCTGTCAGGGAAATGGGGGACTTCTAAATTCCCCTCTCTCTGAAACTGCTCCTTTTCATTCCCTCACTAACCCTGGCTTTAGCTCTCCCATGGTTGCACAGTGAGTCTGACACAGAAACTGATGCAACTGCAAACCAAACCAGCAAGACCTCCTTGGATATTCATTTGTAGTCAAATAAGCTCCCTGATATAACTCATTGCAAAACTCTACAAGCACCAGCTCTGGAGAACAGTGAACATATGCTGCTGAGGATGAAGGGCAGGGACTGAAGATATTGCTCTGTTTAGTAACAGCAAGCTGAAAATCCGCTGAAAGCAGGTGTGAAGTTGCAGCCCGGTCTCTTCCTTCCTGTGCCTGAAAGTGCAGCTCCCTTTCCAAACTTATTGCCACTGGTTTGTTCTCTCAGTGCCTTGTTCTACCAGTCTGAACTCAGGCTAACATTACTTTCTGCTGAACACAGGGAAGAACATGCTTCACACAGACTCAGCTCCTGGTACACAGCTCAGATGCTCAAGGTTCCTGTCTCCCAAAGCATTCCTGTGCTGTGGCACAGGAGCTGAAAGGCACTGACAATCCTCTGCTGAGGCTGAGGTTTCCAATTTTCACCAGGGTTCTTGCAGTCTGAGCTTCCACGAGGTAAGCAAGACCTCAGCCTCTCTCCTGCTTTGCAACCCCTGTAATCAGATGTTGGCCACATGTGCAAATATTACACACATGTTTTATCACCTTGCTAGTAATGGTCATATTCAAAGGAATAGTTCAATAAAGTAAGTAATGAAAGTTTTTGCTTTTGTAATTAAAAATTGACACTAAAGAATAAAGCATTTGGAACATACATGGTCCTATATCAGGGTCTGCATTGAAATAGTTAATTCCTCTTAATCTACAGGAAAATAACTCCTCCAACACTCAATTATAAAGTCAAAAGAAATATTTTGGCAACTTTTATGGCCATCTAGATAGTTAAGCTGAAATATATATGCCTTAGGGAAAAAAAAAACAATTAATAGTGTCTCTTATAAGAACTTTCCAAAGTATATCTGTGTTTTAATTTTTCTCTCTTCTCACACCTATGTATAAAGAGTTAATGTATGTTATACAAGTACAGTTATGTAATTACAAAAATCCTCATAGCAGAACTAAAAAACTATGTGAAACTGCATTATTTTTAAATGAATAGCCACATACCCATGTATGATGGCCCAAAGACAAGAAACATTAATAAATAGTTTGAATTAAAAGTATGTATATTTTAAAAGCATTTAGACATATTACTGCTTCCCTGCTGCACCAACTCACAAAGCTGGCTAAAGAAACCTGGATAATTTTAAAGAGCAAATCTGGTGTTGCTCAGCAACAGCACACCCTGATAGAAAGGATGCAGGATGTTGGAAGATTTAATATTAGGGAAACTGCTTGCAAGGAGAAGAAAAAGAACAAATATAATTTAGTCATACAATGTCCATAAAATTGGGACAGCTTAAAAATAATAATCAGATGAAGTTATTATTCTAATATTAATGTTTGCATTATAGAGCTAAATAAAAAGTTATTGCCTGGAACCAATGAGCTGCCATTACAGCTCATTAAATGGCATTGATGTTTGCACTGTCTTGATATGATATGACATGATATGATGAGAAAGAAAAAGTAATGCATTTTATGAGAATTTGAGAGCAATCTCATGGCTGAAGACTTCAGGTCTGGCATGAGCTTGGATAAATATTTGCTAAAGTGAGTAAGAACCCAGAACTTCACACTCTGTTCTGGATCAGAAGAAATCCAGTGCTTTCAAGGAGAAAACACCTTAGGTGATACAGGTCTTACCTCTGCTTTGGTCCCACAGAAGCATCTCCCCAATTTATTTATTCCTGATCAGAGTAGCAACCCTTCTTTTGGTCACAGTACTCTGTGACTTTCCATTTTGGAGCCACACTGGCTCAATGTTCCATAGCATTCTTTCTTACTGAACATAAAAAATCCCACAGAAGATGAATTTTCTGTCCGTCTTTACTCAGCCATCCCTTCTATTGCTGCTGGGTGCTATTGAGAACAGCTGCAAGGGAGGCTGAGGCTGCTGAGATGGTAGAAGGCATGGCAGGTTCTGAGAGCCAGCAAAGACAGATAAATGAGAGAATCACACTTAGTGCTTAGGGAACTGAGCAGCCAGACCTGCCTGAAGGAGAGAGAGCCACGTGCCAGACCTCACTAGCAGGGCTGCTTATACAAAACAGATTCTGTCTCAGAGCTCTGAGGGTCTGTTACTACAAACACATGCTGCAGCCCCCATGTGTGACAAACTCCAGTGCACCTCCATGGATGGCACCAGCTCAAAACATAAAACATACTGCTTGCAATCCAGTACAATGTGGGCAGAAATTCTCTGCCTTGGTCAATTTTAACTTTTGGTGTTTTTAAATGATAATATACAGGACAGTGTGAAGGTCCTTCTATTCATGATCCATGAGGATGGAACTCAAGGAATGGGACTGGTTACTAGACTCCATCTTCCCATCAGCTGGCCCTCTGAAATCATTTGCCACTTTGCATTCTACATCAAAACCCTCTTGCTCCTCCTAGGCATGTAAGTGGATATTTAAAATGGGCTATAAAGTACTCATAAAACAGAGATTTTCCCAGAAATAAGCTGTGTGGGGCTACAGGTACACCTGAACAGGACATTAGCTTCTGTTTTGCCCATCGATTCACTGTTGAAACAGAATCATTAGGACTGAGTAAAAAACCTGTTGCTATAATGTTTAATTCTTAGACACCTGGTGACAATACAGTCATTAGCAACTGCATCACTCTTCTCTCTGTCTAACAGTAAATGTCAAACTCTGCAAGGTTCTTTGTTGGTTCTCCAATGTAAATCTCATTTTATTAAACAGAAGTGATACCATCTTGCCTATTAAATGAGTGGCTGCATGGAAAATGAGTCTGACAGCACACCTCAGTGAATCTGTCCTCTGGGTGACTACCTTTGCTATGACCCAGTGATACCCTTAGCTTGTCAGAAGATATTTACATCAAATAACATCAAACTTTCATTGAAAATACAAAACAAAAGCCCTTCAAGCACCCGCTGTCCCAAAATGACAATGAAAAATGTTTACTAGAATGAAAAAGTATAAATATTTCATAAAAATAAGCATTTCATTAAAATTTCATACTTATCATTTCCCTTCTATTCTGGGAAAAGGATTTTAATTAAAATGTACAGGGCACAAGTGCAAGGTAAAAGATGGAACTAATAACCTCAGGAGAAGAAAAAAAATGGAAGGAAGAAATTACCAAAGTATTACAACACTAAAGATTTGGCCCCTCAGATTTTCCCATTGCTGACATTCCCTCTCTCAAAAGGAACAAAGATCTCAGCACATTCCTGTAAGTGATATTAGAATATTGTTGAATCCTTGTTTTCAAAACGTTGGGATTGTGCTGCTATCTTCAAAGCAGCTTGAAGCCAGCTCTCTATCAGAGCAAGCCCATGATTGAGCCCTTTAGAACATAAGTCAAGCAGAAATCACACTTTTCTGGATGGTAGTCAATTACAGTATTTACAAAAGGAATTGTGAGGATGGAGAGTTATGTTATAACTCACAAGAAAATTGTTGGATGAAGTGGAAGGACTACAAAATAACAATGCTGGAAAACAAGTCAGCCCCTGTAAGCTGAGTATTTCTTTCTGTCCTTTTCTTAGCTCTGACTTTGCAGTGTATTTCTATTTAGTAGACATGTTTCAAAAAGAACATTTATACTATAAATTCTTGTTATGCTTCTCAGTTATGCAGTTCTGGAAGGGTCAGGGTGTGGTGCCTTTACAGCCATGTTTTCCTGACCTCTGCTTCCTCAGGTTCAGAGAACTGGTGACAGTTGACAGGAATGCACTGAGGAGGACTTGTGGTTGTTCCACAGATGCCACCTTGCTAATTTGCAGTGGTTCAGAGTCTAGAGCTGGCTCTTACATAAAACAAACAGTGTCTTTTTGGAAGAGAAAAGACTTCTCTGAAAGTGTAGACCAGAGCTGGTACAGATTATGAAAACCACACGATAAACAAATGGCCTAGGCCTATTCCATAAGTGTATTTTCCTGCTAGAAAGCTTTGGAACAATTGTAATGTCTTTGAAAATATCACTAAACAAAAGATTTGGAAGTGTATCCATGACAAAGTATTTCAACTAGTAGCACATAAATTATAGTTCAGAAATGAATATAAAAATAATCAGCTATAAAAACAATCTTCCAAATTAATTTTAGCTGTAAAGTTAGAATATATCTCATAATTCACAAGCAATAAAAAGAAAGGGAAATTATTAGATGAGTACTATAATAGACTCATCAGATAAGTACAAATAGTAGATATATGCTCACTACCTTGAAGAGAGAAAAGGGGTTTGGAGGGAAATGGACTAAAAATGTATCTGTGAAACAGATGGGACAGATTACCATGAAAAGAATTCATACAGCACTAGGAAGTCCCGTTGCAAAGTAGTTGTTACAGAATGCATCAAAGCTGCAGGAATGTCATTGTGCAGCACCCTCAGAAAAGCTGCATTACAAACTTGATTCTCCAAATTTTTTCTTGCACCTTGGGCACAGATGTATAAATGTAATGGATTCAGCTGTAACTTGTCCATTCTTCCTTGAGAGTGTACACTGGCAATAATTCCACAGCCCATCCTGACATAAGAAATTTGACTGTGTCCTTCATAGGACATATTAATCATAAATTATGATGAATGTATGTTTATCATGTTCATATCCTTCAACCACACAGTGGATGAACATATCAGAACATGAGACTGACTCTTACCAGGTGTTATATAATGCAAGTTACTGTAGATATTTACTGACACCAAGTATCTGCTCCAAGAGCCCATCTCTATAACTGTAAGACTGCATCCAGCAATATCTGTCAAGAAAGTGAGCCAAAATCCTAAAAAGTCAGCAAACATTCCCCTAACAGGGTAGCTTGCCTTCTTCACACCATTCAGCAGTTTTACCTTCAATTCTGAACACTTTCGAAATTGTAATCTCTTTGGAGAGATCTGCGTGTGATGAAGAAGGAGCTTGTTGCCCTTTTCAGTTTATAATGTCACCAGAAATTAAGTCTATTTAACAGATGTGAAATTCATCATTTCAGCCTTTAACTTGCATTAGAAAGTCACCTTTTTGATAACTGATCCCACTGTGTGTTGTTTACACTCCAAGTATCAAAGTAACTCACAATGAAATAAGTTTTCTTCAAACAAAAAAAGCACTTTCCCTATATTATATCTAAAGAATCAAGTCTTCTAAAACCACATTTCTATGCAGTTTAGATAAGTAAAATCCTTGCAAACAAAATAAATTGAAATAAAAATTAGTTGCACTTTAAAACTCAGATCTTCACCCAGTCACCACACGTTGACAAGAATATTGTTTCCCTACATTCCTTAAAAATAAGGTGGACATTTGTTACCCTGCTTGTAACTGAAAATATTCCAGTAACATATAAACTGACTGACTAAACTAATGTTGGTGCTCCAAATCAATTTCGCTTACATAAATTTACAATATAAGAATTCATTAAGACAAGGAGGAAAGAGGTTTGCTATGTGGAATAATATTTATCTAAAAGCTTTGATCAAGATAACTTATCCTCAAATTCCAATAGCAAATTAGTTCCTTTCTCATACTTCTATGCATTTCATTTACATATATACCAGGTCCTTTCATAATAATCATAACAAATCCCTCAGCGTACTGAAATAAACATTAATTCAAAATAAATACATCAACATGCAGATCCTCAAACTGAACAGAGCAAAGAACAAAAACTACTGCACATCAATTCCCCCACACTTATGAATTTCCATATTTGTCAAACTGTGATTAGTCATGAAACTCAACTAAAATTAAAAATTTTAAAGTTTCATAACAAATCAGGAGGCAATTCCAAAGAAGCACAAGTGCCTTTTCCAGGCAAATGTGAACATTTGTTACCTGTTTTTTCACCATTCCCTCTTTTTTTCCCTTCTCTAGTGCAAACAAGCACTACCAGAAAAAGACTTGATCCTACTCTCATTTACATTAGTTTTAAAGAATGTTGTCAATTGTTTTCAGTGGAGGGACTTGAGCAGCATCACAATCCCATGGCATATGCCTGGTCCAGCTGCAGTCAGATTGTGCATTTGATTCCAGTTAAGGACAAATTGAAGAGCTGGGATCTGCAGTGGGGAGAAAGCAAGACTCAGTTCCACACCTAAAGATCCATTCAGCTTAAGGAAATTCCATGACTGTTATCAACACTTCAGACTCACAATGTTTTTTCTGTGTCTTGTGATCACTTTTTTTAGTTTAACGAATTTGAAAGCAATAGTGGTAGGATGTAGGCACCTCTTCACCTGGAGAGAGTTGGACAGCTCCACTGAAATCAGTGGATCAGATCTTCCAGTTAACATAAATCTCCCTGGGACCACTGAAGTTTCTCACAAGCCCACCAGTTGGAATAAATTCATATACTGCCCTTAAAATCCATGGTGTTACTTTGATTTACAGTCACTAAAGAAATGCTGCCATGTCATACACCAAAAAAATAGGAACATTTGACATATTTGTAGGAAATTTCGGGGAGGGGAGCTACAAAACTTTATTTTCTTAACAAATGTCTGAAACTGCTGCATCTGTTTGAAATACAGGGTGGGCTTGATTTGGAATCTTGGATTTTTGTCCTTTTCCCAGGCTCAAGGACCATTGAAGTGATGGGGTTTTTTTGCCTAAAAATGTCTCTAAAGTCAGTGTACAACATGAAGCTACTGCAGACATTCATATCCCCTCTATGCTGAGCCAGGAGGTCAAGCTCTACAGGACACCTCTGCAGTGAAGAGGGAGAACACAAAATCCTGTGGGCACATAAGAGTATGGTGCTAAGTCAGCTTTAACCCTTTTGAGAAGGAAATGCCCCTCTCTTGCCCTGCTCCATTGTCCTTTAGGATGGTGAGACCGTAAAAACATGTGAGAGGCTTTTGGGGTATCCTTCTGTGCACTTTCTAGTTACTCAAGGCTCCTGTTAGGAGTTAAACAAGATGTTCATGGCTGGGGCACTTCATACCAGCCTAAAGCACATCATAAACAGCTGATGAACTATTTTCCATAGCCCAGTCATTAAGTATGGGCAGGAAATGGGGTTGTAGCTGTACACAAAAAAATAGCACCAAGATGGTACCTGCTCAGTCTCTCTCATTACTTGTCCCAGTTTTTCCCAGCTTAGTCAAGACCACACCATTCTCCTCACTTCCACTCCCTACCTGTTGTAACCACCTCTGCCTCACCCCTGTAGTTTCCCCAAAGTAGAGAAGGGAGAAAAGGGTACAGGCACTTTTTGGTATAAACCTCTTAAATGTGACTTCCTGCAAGGTTTTCAATTTTCTGAAATACAGGAGTATTTTAGACTTACAGAAAGTGTTATAATGCTTGGAACCCCAGGCAAAATTCCAGTATTTCCTCAACAGTTTATCTTTCATATCTTTTGCTTTTCAATTCTCTGGAAAGAAAAGAAAGCGTGATTGGTGTTCAGGTTATCAGTTAGTTAATAATTGTCACTTTTCTACTCTGATAATTAAAGTGTGGAAACATCTCTTCTTACAAAAGTCAGTCTCTACTTGGATCATTTTTCCACAATAACAGTGAGGTTTGTGTATACACATTTACTGTAATAATGTCAAAGTTCAGTCATACGCAGAGTTTATTAGATTTTGTTTTATTCTTTTCCTTGAATTATTCATTGAATATCTATAATTTCCCAAAGAATAATTTCATAAAGTGCTGCAGTAATAAAACTTTCCATATATAGCAGACCAATGTGAATGGTATTTATGATGTACTCAAAGGAAAATCGGCCTGTTACATTAATCATGTAAAACTATTGAAAAATTATATTTAATCATTTCTATTTCAAAATAAAACCTGCTCAGAGCTTTAAAACCTGTGAGAAACCTAGAATAAAATTTCATACAACATTGCCTCCAAGAGTATATATAATTATTCAATACTTCCAGGTTTGTCTGGTGTTCAGTGATCTCTCATTTTCTCTGAATTGTGAGTCGTATTTAATCTTTTTTATTTAGGACTTTTTGCTTAGAATGTTCCAGCTTTAATGAGGAGAAACAGCAAGATAGATCAAGCCCTGTCCTTTGGTCAAGACTCAACAGGGAGATGCCTCCTTGCTCCTACCCAGCTCTGACTCAGGGCACCAGGCAGAGCTTCCAGCACCTTCTCTGCTCATCCCAGGCCCTGGGACTGAAGATCCACCTCCAGCACTTGTGCTGGCAGCCCAGGGCAGGACGCAGCAGGTTTTTACACAGTACCACAAATTTCCTGGGGATCACAGTCCGTTCAGCAACAGGATGAAGGAAGCAAAACGTGGCCCACTAGAGATTATCACTAGAAATGTGGTGACACTGGGATTTTAGGTAGCTTTAGTAAGATTAGTAAACTCTTTTGAATGCCACCTAGTTAGAAGATTAATTTTTCCCTGTTTCACTTCTGAGAGCACTGAACCACACTGTAATTCAGTTTGATCTCTCTGACAATTAAACTTTCCAGGCTTTACTATACTCTGCCTGTACAAAGTCAAGAGAAAGTCAGGTCTGAGGACAAAACCTGCTCTTCATCAGGCCAAAAAGCAGAGGTTCTGCCTTGTGTTCCTGGCAGGCTCATGTGCACTGTAAGCCAAATCATGCTGACATCTTTCAGATGTTTGAAAAGCTAAATAGGGTGTACCAAGATGCTGAGTATGTGGCATATGAAATCAAATAAAAAATGAGTGTGCACGATTCCTAATGAACCAGAATATATTGTCATAGAGCTTTACCTTTGTCAGGACTGTGGGAACATTCCATAAAGTCAATTCTTCAAAGGCTGGTATCTATAAATAAACAACTATGTACTTAATTAGAAAATAAATCTATGGATACATAATAAAGCCTTTATGAACTCTAAAAAGCAAAATGTGTGTGTATAGAATATATAAGCCTATATATATAGCTGAAATTTTTCATAACTTTATGTTCCCTACAAAGGAAGCAAAGAATAAACAATTGGTATAATATTAACAACCTCAGCTTTCAGCTTTGAACATTAATAACTTATTTGAAATTGCTCAGCCTCCTGTATATGAGCCACCCTGTAGTGCTTCAGCTGATTCTGATTCTCTTTGTGCAGAAACCTTTTAGCTAATCATTTTCATCTCTGTGTGTCAATAAATCTTGCATCTCTAGGGCAATGACTTTTACTCAGCAAATGTTAAGCAGAAATAAAACCGCCCTGAACAGTCTAACCATGAGAATTTCAATAAGAATTTAGCAATATATTGATCCACTTCTCCCCCTTCTGACTTTTCATTACTATGTCACTTTCAGCTCCTGAATTCAATAAGATAAAATGCTCGAACATCATGTGACTTATGGACTTTAGCCAATCTTGTTAAAATTATTTTAAATGGCTTCTTCACCAACAGTAAACTCAAAAAATGGTCAATAATCTGTTCTTGAAGGGAATAGTTGACAGTCGCAGACTATAAGAGAGTGACTTTGTCTAGAAACAGTGTAAAAGTTAGAAATTAGAAAACAAAAAAAATAATATATGCTATAGTAGAAAAACAATTAATATAAGGAAAAGTCATGTTTCTATGGATTTCTAAATGTAACATATGCCCTACATTTCCTCTTTCTTGGAAGCCAATTGACTAAGTACCTACATTTTGCCTTGTTTCTTAAATAAAATTAAGTTAAAGTAACTCCTATGTAATTATTTATAAGGATCCTAAAAGCCACTTGGATGTGTCAAACCACACTTCCTGCACACCAGATGAAGACATACTATTTCCTTTCCCTTAGTATTTATCAATGAGAACCAAAAAATAATCAATAGTCACCAAAAAAAAAAATTATTGAAAATCATTACTTTAAGAACACAAATTTCATAGAAGTCAGCCCGCCTAGCTTCTTTTTTTTTTCTTTTTTCTATTTCCCAATATTAAAATAAGTCACATTATCCAATTATGCAGGAATCATTTCAGAAACTAATTCTTTTATAAAAAGAAAATATAAAATAATTTTCATCTAGGTAAGCTTGTGAAGTTTGGGCTTCAAGACACAGCCACGTCACTGAAGAGCTGCACCTGACAATGTAACAGAAATACTGGGCACAGCAGTTTTCAGCAGGTTTTGCAGAAAGATTTGTCCTGACAGCAACTGATAACCTACAAATCCAGGTAAGATCTAACACAATCAGGGCGACTGACCACTCTCTGTCAAACAGAGCCACAGAATAATGTCACAGAGATGGTGAGTTCGGGGACAAGATCTCTTTTCTTTCCGTTTTTAAGCAGACCCACCAGAGTGAGGTCATGGTCTAAAATTTACACCTCAACATGTTTTTCCTGAAAACATTGAAAAAATGGCTATGAAAATAAAGGAATTTGGCCATTAAATGGAGTATGCGATCCAAAATGTAGGAAAACATAAATAATGCAAAGCAAAAGGTAAAATTGGCAAGATTTTTACTAAACTTTAGAAGTAAAACTTACAGTGTTCATAGTGTCCTGTATGTTTTGCGACAATGGTATCACTCTGTTTCCCAAAGGACAGAGGACACATAGTTACATACCTGAAGTTTACCAGAATACACCAGAATGAAGTTCTACACAGCAAAGCAGCCATGGGAAAAATTATGTTGGACTACCACAGACCATTTTTGTCAGCAATGTGTCAGTTTAAACAAAGCTGCATTGAGAATTGTTTTGGAAAGTGCATTGATTTATATCCTGAGACGAAAACAAAGCATGGAGTTCAGAATGTCCCACAAACTGAAAACTACAAGTTTGTATCAGCTCCATTCTAAAAAATGGATAAAAAATGGATAAAAAATGGATAAAAATGGATAAAAAATGGATAAAAAATGCCAGCTGAGCACTGACTGAAACCTGCTCACAACGTCGTGATTAACACAGGCTTCAGTAACACAAAGTAAGCAGGATTTGTGTGCTGCAGCCAACCAAAAGGTTTCCAACCCAACCTCATAATGGTAAATTATCTCTTCCTCTCCAAGCATCACTTTCAGCATCCAAGTGTTGATCCCACTTGTCCTCACACACAACATTCCCACAGAATGCACAGCAACAGGGACGTTACATAAATACTCAGAAAAGTTCCCTGGTGCATTTACTTTTTCAGCACGTCACAGAAACCTGTGTATTAGTTCACTGATCTTGGCAGATATCTTGTCCAGAAAATACCAGGTATGGTTTTTACTTATTCAAAGCAGAAATGAGAAAACAGGCTTGGAGTTGCTTTTCTGGTGTTTGAATATGAACACAACCATATTTTCCAACTTCTTTGACACGAGATTTCAACTTTGCTTTTCATAACAGTGGAAATGTCAGGAAGAAACATACAGATACTGATATCCCAATAATCTTTTATAATACAGGTAATATGGTGCCAATTAAATTACAAGAGAAGTATGAGAGAACATTTAATGTGGTCCTCTCAAATAAAACTCACCTCAGGCTTCTGAGCATCTGAAGTATTTTTCAAGATCACACTGCAAATTCATAAACTTAACCATAATAAGAGTCCAAATAATCTGAAGTTTGATGCAGAGTCTTTCACAGATTTCTCCCATAACATTCTCACATAACAAAGGGAAATCATGTAATTAGTCACGACAATGGACTTTTTAAAAATGCAAATTTAGCTGCTATGTCAGTGCACTTTATTAGCTGCAGTTCAGATGCTCGAGCTACAAAGTCTGCTTGTTCATGCACTGTAGGTGTCCCTTCTGAGACTGGGAAAAAGAACAATCTAATTAGAAATAATCCTGCCAAGAACAAATATCAAAGAAGAAAACCTAGAAGAAAAAATCCAATTTTTTTTCCCTACTTGCCAGAAGAGTTCGTGATGTGGGCTGTGGTCTTATCTCAAGTGAAGATGCATTAGGCCTTTCCACAAATATTTGGTTATTACATCTTTTAAAAATATTGTGATATTTTCTAAACGTAATGGGACTTGCACAAAACCTGCTGATTCTTATAAAACCCAAACAGTACAGAGTGTCAATGCACAGAATTTATTTAACACTAAGTAAACTGAGTTGCAGAGAAGAAACAAGCTTTGCTTTATGTAATGTTGTTGCCTGAACTCTAACTCTTGTAATGGGAAATAAAATGCTTTTTATGAGGTTCTAGTCCCTCCAGTTATTTGGTAATAATGACTTAACAGCAAAGTTGGAAAGTAAACCCAATTTTTAGGCAAGCCAGAATCCTGGGTCTTTGGAGATTATCACTGGAGATCAAAGTCAGTAACAAATATCCAGAATTGAGCAGAGAATGTCAGGGTTGTTTTCTTAGTTCACAGAAGCTTCTGAGTTTTATATGGTCTCCCTGCTAATTAAGATTCAATAGAACAGTTAGTTGTGATCTTTGGTGTCTTCTACACCTGAATAATATTTTCTGACATTTAAGTCAAGCTAAATCTGAGTGTTTTAGTGACAGTAATGAACTGTATACTCAGAACTATATTAAAAAAAGGTTTCCCAGGTTGGGTTTCTTAAGTTTCGTTTGCAAATGTGGAGGTAGCAGCACACTGAGATCTTTTTAAGATAATCCCGTGAGTTGTTACAATATTTCAAGATTAAGATAAAAATTGAGTGTATCTCTGTAAACAAAAATGTAAAGCCTTGTGAAATCTGGTTTTTATTTCATATTGTACAATATAGTGTTTCTACAAGTAGTAACAAAAAAAAATTGCCTTTTTTAAGACTGAAATGTCTGGGAATTTTGAGACAGAAATTCAGTCCAGCAAAAATTGCTACTTATATCAAGGCACAGCTCTTATTTCATAATACTTTCTATTATCATCATTAAAAAAAAAAAAAAAAAAAAAAACATAACATCGGGTTCTTTCTTTTATGCTTTACAATTCAAAGTAGTAGTCAGAAACAACTCAGAGAAAAAGGTGTGTGGAAGATTCTCAGATTCTGAAAAGAGACCACTGTTTTTAAACTCTTATTTTAGACTGATACTATAAAACAACAGAAAAAGTTATAGGTAGGAGAATGTGAAAATTAAAAACATGCCATAATATCTCTCACATCATAGTATAAGTCTTTCCAGAAAAAATATAAGCCATTAAATTGCAAACTCAGGAATAACAACTTACTCAGCAAAACTGTAGGGCTCCCTGCCAGCTCTTGAGTCATCGCAGTGTTGGTGCCACATGTTTCTCACAGCAGCTGAATTTTCACCAGTCTCTGCAGCAGAGCAGGTAGGAAACTGTCACAGACAAAGGAAAATTCAAGTATGTGCAGACAGTGATATGGAAATCAGACTGGTCTAACTATGACCAGAACTGGTCACTCACAGGTCAAAGCAGTAGAAGGAGAACTAATAAAAAAATTGGGAACATGGCATTTCCTGAGATGCATAATTTTTTGTGTTGGCAAGGCACAAATTCTGATTATTTTATTCCTAAGCAAGATTACTCAAAACAAAAAAATTAGGCATATGCTAAAGAAAAGTAGATTGTAAAGTTCCACCTATAGAACAGATTTCTCAGACTGCAGCAGATACCAAATATGTCATTGCAGCTTGCATGATTCACAAATCTTAGATTTTTGTATCAGTGGTCTTCTAAAAAGAAAAAAAAAATAACAAATTAATATTTGACTTTAAAAAAAAATACATATTGTAACATTTTAAAAGTTTTTTAATTGCAAGAGGGAGAGACTCACTAGAAAACAAAAAGGATTACACCTACATTTTCAATTTAATAACAGAAGTTCCTGCCCTGTAACTGAAGTGAGATACAATATCCCATGGAGATAATAGATCCCTCTTCAATTATCCGTTTTCATCCTTGCACTGTCTCTGCCACTCACTTGACTTTTACTGAGATCGTTCAACTCTCTAACTAAGCAGAGAAAAACTGAGGGTTTGGGGGCAGGGGGGAGCAGTGTTTGTTGTGGTTGGTTGGGGTTTTTGTGGTGGGATTGGTTTTTTTTTTTTGGAGGGCTGTAGTTTTCTGCTCCTTTAGTCAGATTTAGCTGAATCAGCTCATGGTAAGTGTCAGATGAGTTCCTGAGCCAAGGGAAGAAGATGAAGGAAGGAATATGCTGATGACAAACAAGCAGAAAAAAGAAGCAGGAACTGATGTTCTGGAGGCTGTGAGCTCCTGCTCTGGCTCAGACATAATGCAAGACTTAATACCAACGATGAACATCTATTAACCTGTGCAGGAAAACATCTGAGGTTTTTTTTTGTTTGTTTCTTACAATTTGTTATAAGCCCCAGTTCAATCTCTTCTTCCTATTGTCCCTAAGGATGATGCATGTTACATTTGATTTGTCCTGAAATATAAAGGTTTTCTGGAATTTTAAATTAAAGTAATAATAAGCCTCACAACTGTTACCATGAAGAAGGCCCTTAACCTGATGTAATTTCTCAAAGTAAATTCTTACCAGCTTCCTGTGGCTTCTGTCCTTTTCATAAGTATAAATTAAAGCTACTTTACAGAGATTTGGATCTCATGTCAATTATTCACAGCAGAGATTGAAATTTTGATTAGCAAGATCTCAAATCACTTAGGTTTTTTTCCTTCTCAATAAGCAGGGATCATAGCTTTAATTAATGCCAGAGAAGTTCCACTTCATAAAGCAATATAAATTTTGGTTAAGACAGCAATGTCATCATGACACCATCACCTCTGCCCACTTAGGGAACGTAAAGGAGGAAGAGAAATAAAAAAGACAGAATTGAGGAATTAAACCCAAAGTTCAGATCAAGGCACTACCTCCAAACTATCACAAAACTAGTTTTAATAAAATTCATAGATACTTCAGGCACAAAGCAAATATTTCCCTTTGGACTCTGTGCTCAGTGCATCTCAGAGCTGTTCTAGAAGAAAAGTTTTACATAATGAGTTGTCATGGTTTAACCCCAGCTGGCAACTAAGCACCATGGAGCTGCTCACTCACTTCCCCACCAGTGGGAAATCAAACAACTGACTGTTCTGATTCTGATCTAAAATTGAATTTTAAAAGAAGTTTAGCTAATTAGGAATCTCTACAGAATGTCACAGTCAAATGAAAAGAGATCTCTATCAGAAATTATTTTGAAAAAGTTAACTTGCACCTAGATCCATAATTGTATTATTTTTTGTATCTGCACTAACCAGAGACTAGCCTGAAAAAAGCTGGATTTATGATAAAATAGTGGCCATGACTATATCAGGAATCAAACTGATATTATCTTTAATTGGGTTTTATAAAATATGAGCACAATGGTAAGAAATCATAAGTCAGTCATAGAAGGGAAAAAATAGAACTTTTCTCTTTTATCCTACAGTCTTAAATTAGTTCAAAATCTTCTCTCACATTCTGTTTATTCAGGACAAAATTTTGCTGTTTCCTTCCCTCCATCTTTCTTATTCTGTGATCTGTCATATCTACATAATTTCTTGAGCAGTTATGGATTTTGCAGCTCAGTCTCTACAAATAACAGAAATACTTTACTTTCAAAGACATAATAAGCTGAAGTTGGAAGCCTGTGGCAAATTTAGTTGGTTTTGGTTAATGAAAATTTATAGCTTTTACTGTGAAACATTTTCTCTACAGCCAGACATAAAAGTAACTTTAACTGGAAGCACTCCAATTCAGCAGCAGCACTTTACAATATTTTTTTTTAAACAGTAGCTTTAAATATATATCTACTTACACAAACCACATTAGCTCTGGTTGTGCCAGGCATGATGCATGCATTTAGTAATACAATGAGAAGTCCCTGCTCCAGACAGGCTGCAGCCTACATAGAGAAAATTAAGGAAGAGAGTGACTATTCTGTAGAAAGAACACTAAGGCAAAGTTTAGAATCATGAACAATGTGTCACAACATAAATAAACTACCCAAGACCTGGAAATAGAACAAATATCTTAGTTTCCCTGCAGTGTCTCAGCCATTAAGCTTCTCCTTATGAGTAAAAAGCAGCATCACTTAATAGTAAACTGTGAATTTTTTTAATCAAGCAGTTTTTCTCATACATATAAACATAACTTTTTCTCCAAAAATCAAAACCAACTATTTTTCTGACACCATGCAGCTCCTCAATGACTTTTCAATTTGCAAATAAAATACAACAAGTGGGACTGCCTTTAAATCCCATTTACTCATCTTCTTCCACAGCATCTCCAGATTTTCTCCTTTACCTGAAAGTGGCGGTGGATTTTTAAGAAACAAAAAAAACAATAGTACCACTGAGGTCCTGAAAGGGGATGCCTGACTGGCAAAAATCATCATAACTGGAACTTTTGGAGATGCACCTGCAAAGTCAGCCTGTTGTGAGAGTTCCAAAACAGCAGTGGTTACCCACCAATGTAATACAGTGGAAGAAAAGATCTTTTCCTTCTGTATTTACAGACTGCATATGGCAACCCTGACACAGGTAAAGACCAAAGCAGGGCCTCAGGATTATGTGACAATGCCTTGGGTGGCCTCACCCCAACCATTATAAAGCATTGACTCAGGGGAATCAATAGCAACATTTCCTGGCAGAACTGGATACTGCACTGGGAGCTTGTGAATTCTGACAAGATCACAGCCTGAGGTGATAATTGGCAGAGAATTATGGGATTTTTTATTGCTCTTATTGTACTTAAAAAACAAACATGTTTGGTTTATGTTTATTAGAAAAACAACAAAACTCTTTGACTTAAGCCTTTATACTACATTTGAGCTTCACATTTTTCCTTCCTCACTTCAGTCAGTAGAGCCATTTTCACGCGAGGGTTTGGGGGTTCTTTTGCTTTTTGAAAGAGGTCCTGAAAATTTTGCTACAGTTACTAATACTAACACCATTTCTATTGCTAATATTAATAGTTACTAATACTAAAACAATTTCCAACAGCAGTCAGGGCAATGTGTAAAATACTCTGAAATTATTAGACCAAAGAGGAAAAGGAAAGATGGCAAGACACTGTATCTTAACAGTGGGATGCCAATTACCACTCTGTTAACAAAACACAGCTATCTACCAGAGGTGTCTTTGCCTCCCCACTTGCACAAAGTGGCAATTCAATTAGAGGTCTCTTTCTTTCACACTGCTAGAAATTTCAAACAAGCTCCACGTAAAAAGATTATCGATCTCCACTTTATTTCATTGAAGCCATCATTACACTTCTTTATTGCCACCCAAGTTACTATAAATTATGGCTCTTTCACAATTCTGTAACTTTCATCTCCGTGTGCTTTTAAGGTTCACCCCTAAGAAGGAGGTGTGCTGTAGAAAAAGGAATTCTCTTGATTATGTGAGATAGTTTAAAGAGATCTGTATTATATCAGGTGAAGTGTCAACAGAAATTTGCCATGGTATGCACTTCTAACAATGCCACCTGTATTGTTAAATTGCACAGTAAATGCATTTGGAATTATTAGACCCTTCTTTTTTTCTTTTCCTAGCTGAAAATTCTGTCATGGTTCCTTGGTTGTTCTGTTTCTCAGTATTTGAGGAAGTTACATCTGCCTATATGACAATATCATCAGCATTCAAGGTGAATGTGTGAGTCAGGGACAGTATAAACTGAGGATCTAAATAGAAAAAAATTAAAGAATAATAATCTGGTGTTTTCTGGGGAGGTTGTGCTAGTGCATGTACGAGCTTTCAGTCTATACCCACATCTTGTTTTCTCTATATTCTCTTTATCTAAAGATGGCTTCTTCAGATACAACATCTAATCACAAAGTCTCTGATCCATTGGTTACTTGAAGCTTTTAGGATTTACCAAAGCAATGATTCCTCTTTCTATTTCTGTTCCTTTTTCCCCCTATGCTGGTATGATGCCAGGAGTCCCCATGATTGAGAAAAGATGGAAAATGGATATTTAAGATAAAACACTCCAGCAGTAACTCAGTCATCCATTTTGCTAATCTGCTGCGTGGAGTCTCTGCCATATGAAGAACTCAGGGCAGGCAGAAAACTGGGGGTTGAACAGGACATCCATATAGGAAGTGATTCTTCCAATACCCAATTTGGAAAATATGAGCATTCTCAGTGCATTAAGTCAGCAGAACAATTATTCACTTTTGTTGTGTTATTTTTCTGCCAGCTCAGTGCACTGAAATGGCTCAGCAAGCCAGTGGCCAAGGGGGCTGAGGATAGGGTTTGGCCAGAGGCAAGAGGTGACAAGAAGGCAGATGGCCTTGGGGTGCTACAGAGCCCCAGCCTGCATTTCCTGCTGCTTTCACCTGCCACTGGCTTGTCAGGAGCTCAGATGGGGAGCAGGGCTATGTAAGGAAATGGGAACACACAGCTGCAGGAAAAGGAGAACAGCAACACTCCAGTGGCCCTTTAAACTAGTTTAAACCACTAGGCTAAAGCCCTGCATTTTTCAGTTCTGTTTCCAAAGGTGACATGCTTACATATGATTAATTCCCTCAGATCAGTGAAGATATTTCAAAGGATTTCTGGTCAGAGATCACTAAGCAATCTCACTGTTAACATCTAACCTGCTTACTCAAGCTTCCATCAAGCATGGAAAGTTCTGACAAGAAATTAGCCAAACCTGTAATGTGAGGGGAGCTGATAACAGAGACACAGTGAAGCTGAGCTGCACACCTGCATTAACCAAAAGCTCAGGTTTCCCTTTTATTCTGTCAATAATTAAGGTGCTTTTTTACATCTGTAAAACATTTTTCCCCTTTTTCACCCTATAAAGATTCCTATTGAATCAAAGGGTCTGGGAGTTATCCCTTAGTGTGGTGTACCAAATTTAAGTTACAGATCTGCAAGGAAAAACACTCTGAGAAAGGAAAGAAGATATTGTTTCTATTTAAAACAAAGAAAAATCTAGCTGAAGATTTATTGACTTCACTTTTGGTTTAAGCTCTCTAAATATCTTACCAATTAGTATGCAGTGTCACTCATAGAGTAATCAGAAAATGAGAAAATCAAAGGCAGCAGAAAACCAGGATTTGCATTTCTCACACTACTTGTTGCAATTTTTCCAACTTTTTGTGTCCTGCACCTTACAAAGTGGACTCACTCATAAGACCTCATTCTTTGTGGAGAAGCCTGAGCTAGTTGGTGCCACACTGCGCCCTCAAGTGCACGAGTGCAGTGTCACCAGAACTGCATGCAAGCACGTAAATGACATACATGTTCTTTAGTTTATGGATAATGGATTAAATGTTCATGAACGTCCAAAATTTGCTTTGGAAACAGATGATTAAAATAACTAATAGTGGTTTTGTAAAGTATAAAGGTATTTTCCTAAACTTGTCTCGGGAGTATATAATGTATTTCATTGGTTGATATAATAACTAACAACATTTTCTTCTGCAATTTCCATAATTTCTGTTACACTAATAGAACAATATAAGCCCATTTCTTCAGCTAATTAAGTCATATATAAGTATTCTCATGCGTGCAAGTTGAAAACTGCTTTAAGCAGCAAAAATATCAGCACATTTAAAAAATACTGCATTCATATCTTACTAGGATTCAGCCTGTAATCATATTTATAATTCCTTTGACCCTATGACCCTCAGTCAATTTACACCACTTTTATAAAACCTTCCAAATTGTACTTGATACAAAACTGTCTGCATTAAATAGTAGAGGAAAGGAAAGGAAAGGAAAGGAAAGGAAAGGAAAGGAAAGGAAAGGAAAGGAAAGGAAAGGAAAGGAAAGGAAAGGAAAGGAAAGGAAAGGAAAGGAAAGGAAAGGAAAGGAAAGGAAAGGAAAGGAAAGGAAAGGAAAGGAAAGGAAAGGAAAGGAAAGGAAAGGAAAGGAAAGGAAAGGAAAGGAAAGGAAAGGAAAGGAAAGGAAAGGAAAGGAAAGGAAAGGAAAGGAAAGGAAAGGAAAAGGAAAGGAAAGGAAAGGAAAGGAAAGGAAAGGGAAAGGGAAAGGGAAAGGGAAAGGGAAAGGAAAGGAGCCATGAAAAATATAACCCAAAATCACACAGGTCCTGAGGTCTAGAAATTAAGGTATTCAAACAAATGTGCTCTGATTTCTAAGTTAGACAGTAGACCAGACCAAATCATACCATTTATCCAAACAATCCTACTCAAAAAGTCCTTGGAACATTATGTAACAACTTGTAACAGAAAAGCATCTATTGTAAAATACTGATAATTTCATAATCCCACATGAAACTCTAGGACTGGTAAATGACCCTGATTCATGAACAGGTAGGCTTCCATGATTCCATTAGAGAGCATTCCTGGACACTCAGCAGTCAGCATCCAGCAGTCCCAAACTGAAGCTCCTGTAAAAGGAGCCAAGGAGCTCCTCCTTTCCCCCCGAGGTCTCTGTTAGCACAGCCACTGTCACAGAGCAGCTTCAGGGGTGGCTCAGATGAGCATCTCAGCTTGGTTCTTGGGAGCTCTCCGGTATTTTCTCAGGATGTGGTGTTTGCTGGGCGTTAGAGGCTGCTCTTGAATAAAGTGGTGCCATAGTGTCACCTGCTGGGAAGTTCTGCCCCTGCCGCTTTTCACAGAGACAACAAATGTTCAATAACTAAACAAAAATCAGTGTGTGTTTTTTACCTTCTTTCTGGTAGTCCACATTCTAGTCCACTACACTCCTATTGAAAGATATTTTTTCTAAAAACAAGGCAATAGTTCAGAGTAGAACAATAAACATCCTGGACTTTTCTTCAGACTGTCATTCAATATGTATCTGGTGGGTGTTTGGTCTTAACTGATTTAAACTTTACTGAGTGAGCTGCTGTTCTTTTGATTCCATGCCAACATCTCAATGCAAGTTTCTCTTCCATATTTTACTGTCTTTTCCTTTATTTACTCCAATGCACACATTTCCAGCTATAAATATTTCCATGTCCTCTTAGGGGCTCTAATGATTTCAGAAAGAAGTTTCAAACAGCTGATTCTGTCATTACCAATGAGTTTGTGCAAGGATGGCACTAGCTGGTGCAGTGGGGCCAGGGAGCATAAAGTTGTGGCTTTGAAATTTTAAAAAAATTATTTCACTCGATACAGGTGAAATTACACAACTGGAAGTTGGTTTTCTTCAAACCCCTTTTTGATTAGAAGTGATAGGAAAGTATCTTAACTAATCAGCTGCGTTAGAGGTAGAACACCAGCTAAAACTTTTGTCTCTACTTAACCACTGTTATAAGGGAGGAATTCATTCATGGATGTGGAAATTGTTGAGGGTTTGAGATTTTTTGATGATGTCCCAAAGGAAACGTTATCATTTCCTAATACCATTTTTCCTCACTCACCCCAGTAGCCAGAGGGAAAAATGTTTCAGTGGTTTGAGGAATGGGGAGGGAGAGAAGAGTACAAGGAACATTTTGCTGCTCTTTGACACTGCTGCAGTCACTGGGAGGTGACTCTGGATGGCTGCACTCTGTCCATGCATGGCTTCTCCTGCTCACACAAAGTGGTGGCTCAGGACTTGTGGATGCAGATCTACTCAGCAACCACTGAATTCTCAACAAACACTGCGATTTGTATTGCTCTGTAAAACTTCTTTAATGTGCTGTCAAACACATAACACACCATTTGAGGGGGTTTATGTTATTCCCAACTACAGCTACTCGTGGTATTTATTCCCACCAGCCAGTTTTGAACAAAGGTCAAAAACTCAGCTGGATAATCTGCAATTATAATCTGTTTTGCTGACTGAAAAAGTTATAGGAATGCAAAGTATAAATAACAGCTAATCACAAAAGTTTACACTTTTGCACACAGTGGTATTTTGCTGTTTTAAAATATTTATAGTGTGTGAATGACTCGAAATGTTAAATGGCAAAAAAAATTCCTTAAAACATTGCCCCCTCAAAAAACAACAAAACTGAGATAAACAGGAATTAGCCAAAGAAACTGTCTTGCTAAGTATTATTGAATAAAAATTTGGTTTCTCCTATTCTAAAATTAATTATCTTCCATTCTGCTAGCCAGATGTTTGTCTTAAATTTCCTGTACAATTTCCTGATTAAAATAGGAATTCTTCCAGAATAATCTTTTTCTATACTTTGAATTCATTATTTTTTAAGTATTTCCAAAGTGAGTTTTTATCCTGTCACATAAGAAGACAGAGAAGAGGGGGCCAGTAAAACCAAACAAGGCTATGCAAGATCTGCATGAAAAAAGAATGGAACTTTATTTAGCTTCATAATGGTATTTTTTTCTTTAGAAACAACTTGATTTCTAGGGTTAGGAAAAGCAAAAAGTAGTAAATGGGTCACTTAGTCCCCTAACTTTTCAATGAGCCCTAACTATTTCAAGTATTTTTGTGATTACACAGAACTGACATTTATGGCAGACCAAAACTAGCCACAAAAATGGGCTTTCAAAAGAAAATATTGTTCATCTTCACAAGAGTAGCAAGAGCTGGATCAGTGGTCTTCAAAAAGAAAAGAGTGGTGAAATACCATCATCTGCAGAAGACCAAAACAAGCCCGATCTCCAGGCTAAAAGTAATCAAAGTTATTCATGCATAGTGCTCCTCCCTGAAAAATCTGTGAACTGAAACCAAAGCTACATCACTTTTGGTTGTGAGTTTTTTCATTTTTTATTTAATGTGCTTAAAGCTGTATTCTGTATTAACTTCACTCTCCTTGGCTGCCACAAATGACTCCTTAGGAAATTGTACTTTGTAAACAAAACAAATCTATTTAACTTAGGGCTCCCTTACAATGTCACAAGACTTCTTGCTTGCTTTAAAATAAAAAGTGTGAGGACAGAGGGCATTCAAAGCAATCAGTGGCTGATTAAGTAATTTTGACCAAATAGTAATAAGTGAAACAAATCATGTGTAGCAAAAGTTTGAGCATACTTATTATGCACAGTATAACTTTTCCTCATCAGACACTTGAAATAAAATTGTCAAATGTTTCTTTAATAGTAACATAAGAAAAGATGATCACAACTCTGTGATAGCTTCACTTCCTATTTTTTACAAAATAGCTCATTGTAAGGCTGTAAAGAGGAGTCTGAGGCATCGTTATCTTAAGGGAGTAACATAATGAGGTAAAGAGGAGCCTTGATTAACTCTTATGTTCTCGGTCACAAAACTGTTATGCCCTATTCTTCAGATGCATTGGGGGAAAAGATATTATTTTAATGCTTAGAATTCTGCTTCTAGTCAAGACTACCTTCTCCACCCTGACTCTAATATTGGGTAGTTAATGGAAGGCAGAAAGTGTCACTCCTGTCAAGAGGTATATTCATATATTCAAAGGCAAGTATTCATACCCTGTCAAGAGGTATATTCATATATTCAACGGCAAGACAGCAACCTACAGAGCTGAGCTATTTGCTCACGAACAGCCCAGTACTGCTGGAGACCACAAGATGGAGCAGAACTTAACTCCAGCCGCCTTCAGCAAAAGTAGCTTAAAGCCTATACTTAGCTCAACTGAATCATGGGTGAATAAGAGGCTGCTGATCGCTGAATTGGCAACAAAAATACAAGAGCTTCCGTGTGCTTGCTGCAAAACAAGTTCTTAAATTTTCAGTGTGTAAGAAGCCAAGGAGACTGACTCGATCATAAAGTAGCTTATATTAAGAAAAAAAATACATAGACCTGAAGATTTATATTGCTGCAAGACTAAAGAAATTGACCTTCAACTCTCCTATTCTAGCCTCCTTCTCCTATTTCTTTCTTTAAAAAAAAAAAATCACCCAAAAGGCTCCCCTCTATGTAGCATAAAAAGCTCACAGGCAGCATCTACCACCTCGTGACTAAACGAGTGACACATCTCAAGCACACGCAGCTGCCGCACGGAAAAACACTTAACAAGCCATACATCAGTGGGCTACATCAATATTTGAGGCACACAGCAAGATCAAATTTTCATAGTGGGGTAATTTCAGTTCCCCTTCATGATATATTATTCTACCAAAGCCAGCCCAGGCACACGAATGAAGCGGCTGTAGTGTGCAGTTGCGTTTCCATGTCAGTGACGAGGACCATTCCTTTTCACGGCAGTGCACCTGTCATACCAATCCTCCACTTTAAATCACAACGACGTGATTCACACGGCAGAGTAATAGACACCTCGTTAAGCTGTCACAAGTTAACTGTGTACATCTGACACGTCAAAACACATTATTTTTTTTATTGAACATTATGTCTGGGGACACAGATAGCAGCAAAAACCTGTACTTTTTGTTCCTTTCCTAAGTTGTTCAAAGGTAAACTCTTCATCTTCCACGCCCTTTAACTCTGAACACCAAGCGAAGTGTTCTGTCCTGGCCAGGCCTGCCTTACAGCCCTGCGTCTGTGTGCAGGTGTTTCACGCTGCCTCCGGTCCCTGCCCCGGTTCCCGGTCCCTGCCCCGGTTCCCGGAGCCCCCCCGGTTCCTGCCCCGGTTCCCGGTTCCTGCCCCGGTTCCCGGTCCCTGCCCGGCCCCCGGAGCCCCTCCGGTCCCTGCCCCGGTTCCCGGAGCCCCTCCGGTCCCTGCCCGGCCCCCGGAGCCCCTCCGGTCCCTGCCCCGGTTCCCGGAGCCCCTCCGGTCCCTGCCCGGCCCCCGGAGCCCCCCCGGTCCCTGCCCCGGTTCCCGGTCCCTGCCCCGGTTCCCGGTCCCTGCCCGGCCCCCGGAGCCCCTCCGGTCCCTGCCCGGCCCCCGGAGCCCCCCCGGTCCCTGCCCCGGTTCCCGGTCCCTGCCCCGGTTCCCGGTCCCTGCCCGGCCCCCGGAGCCCCCCCGGTTCCCGGTCCCTGCCCCGGCCCCCGGAGCCCCCCCGGTCCCTGCCCCGGTTCCCGGTTCCTGCCCCGGTTCCCGGTCCCTGCCCGGCCCCCGGAGCCCCCCCGGTCCCTGCCCCGGTTCCCGGTCCCTGCCCGGCCCCCGGAGCCCCCCCGGTTCCCGGTCCCTGCCCCGGCCCCCGGAGCCCCCCCGGTCCCTGCCCCGGTTCCCGGTTCCTGCCCCGGTTCCCGGTCCCTGCCCGGCCCCCGGAGCCCCCCCGGTCCCTGCCCCGGTTCCCGGTCCCTGCCCGGCCCCCGGAGCCCCCCCGGTTCCCGGTCCCTGCCCCGGCCCCCGGAGCCCCCCCGGTCCCTGCCCCGGTTCCCGGTTCCTGCCCCGGTTCCCGGTCCCTGCCCGGCCCCCGGAGCCCCCCCGGTCCCTGCCCCGGTTCCCGGTCCCTGCCCGGCCCCCGGAGCCCCCCCGGTTCCCGGTCCCTGCCCGGCCCCCGGAGCCCCCCCGGTTCCTGCCCCTCGCCCGGGCGGGGGCGCCTCCCGAGCCGCGGTCATGTGACCCGTCCAAGATGGCTGCCGGGGAGCGCCGCGCCGCGCCCGCCGCGGGGAAGGAGGAAGACTTTGAGATTATTGACAAAAAACAGCTCCCTGACGCGGCCGAGCTGAGGAACGAGGAGAAGGCGAAACCGGAGGAAGCACGGTGGTCTGCTCCGATCTTGTCTCTGGCCAGGAAGGCCTCGGAAAACTTGGCGCTGAGCTATGGCAGCGCCCTGAAGTCCGCATCCCTGGTGGGATTGGTGTCCAAGCCCGGCAGCGGTGACAGCCCGGCAAAGACAAGTACGGCTCCGCTTCTTTAGTAAACTCGCTTTTGTGGTGCGCAAATGAGTTCGCTCCCGTAAGTGCTGCTGGGTCGTGTCAGTGGTGCATGGGTGTTACTTTGAATTTCTTTCTTTAAGATGCTGCAGTTTTGTATTGAAGTAAAATTAAACAAGTGACACAGATGTAGGATTTAAGAAATGCATTCTAACCAGAAGAAGCCCAAACTCTTATATTTGGAGAAATTGACTTTTGTTTTATTTGCTGCCTTTTCTCCTTAAAGCTCCAGCAGCCTGACTGCACTGAGGGATCTCTCAAAATTCCACATCCTCCCTCGAATGCTGCTGGTTTCGGGAAGGAATCTCTGTACTTTTCATGTCAGAGACTAGACCAGCAGACTAAGATACAGATTTGTTATAAGTTACTTTTTAACTACACTAAAAATGCCTTCAGTTTAACCACAGACTGCTTTGTTCAACATTGGCATTTGTGGATCTAGCAGATTTGTGGAACAGGTCTCCTAGAACTGAATTTAAATGGCTTTAGTTGAATCATATGGAAAATAAATCTCAGCAATATTTATAATGTGGGGGAAAAAAACCCAAACCCATTCAAATGCAGCAGAAATTGGGCCTGGAGCCTTGTATTCCAGAGTCTCAGACTGGTGCTTAATTGTTCTGGAGCACTGGAGTTCAGTTCTGCTCTGTTTGGTGCTGACCTTTCTGTTTTTACTGGTACTGAGTATTCAAAGGGAAATTCCATGCAGCTGAGTTGTGACAGCATGGGGCAATGTTACTGCTGATGGACTTCTTCATTTTCTGGTGAAAATTCCTCAATTTGGCATAGAGTTGAAGAATGATTGTCCTGAAAAAACAGACTCTTTTCTTTTCCTGCATCTCAAAGTCTCACACCAAACTCCTCGCAGGTTTGTTTCCCGAGTGCCCATCTTGCACTCCTGGGATCTAACCTGACAAAGTGCAGAATATCCCAGTTTCTTTGTTTGCTTTTGGAATAATGCTGTGGATAGATGTAACTGAAAACAGCACACAGCATTTGGCAAGGGGCAGGGAATAAAATATTCTCTTACCTGAAATGAAGGTCCCACATTTCATGGAATTTTTACCATAATTTTTCCTCTTCTTCCTTGTAAAGAGAACACACCACAACCTTCCCACATTGTTCAAAGGATTTGGATGATATTTTGTTGATAAGTTTTATGGAAAATTTTGTATGAAAAATCAGTTAATAACTTGTATATGAAATGTGAACAGGCACTAAGGCACCTGTTCTACCTGTTCAATATTACTTACCTTTGACTAAGCACTTAATTATAATTTAAAGCAGGTATGCTTAAGAAATAAGCCAAGGCCTGCAAGACCACTTGTGGAAAACTTGGAGCTTGTCGCCTGTTGTAATCTTTTTCCAAAGATTTTATAACCTCTATTTGCTACTACAGATCTGTTGATCACATGTTCTAAACACATAAACCCCATCCTAAAACCAGTGTCTTCTGCTGAGGAAATTGTCCTGTCTTGCAGAGAGGCCAGAAGCTTCAATTCTAAAGAAAATTAATCAAGAAAGACTTGCAGTCCCAAAGACCAAGGGATGGAGAACTGTGAGCTTTCCTTTGTGCTTCAGTGTTTTCTGACTTCAAAGGGTGTTGAATAATTACAGTAAACAAGGCATGTGGCTTCAAAAAGATGTTGAAACAAATCTCTTGAGTTGAATAAGATACAAAACTGTGCGACTGCATTCTTAAAGATTGCAGCATCACATCTCTGATCTTTTGCACTGGGGTAACCTGATTCCTAATCTTTAAAGCTTGGCTTTGGTAGTGTGTCTAATACCTGTTTATTTTGCATGTACTAACCTGCACAGTTTTGCAAAAGATGTACTTGACTGTGTAAATTTGCAACAGTCTAAAAATATTGTTCAAGTAATTTAACTTAATGCAAATTGATATTAAGACACTTATTAGTTTAAAAGTGTTTTCATAAAGAGCATTTCATTCATGGTATTTTTTTTTAAGTCTTGTGGGTAATATATGTAAGGTGAGCAAGGTGTAGAGGCAAAGTATTCCTGGTAAGTGAAAATTCAAATTCAAAAAACCATCAAAATGGTTAGCATTGCTTTGAAACACCCAAAAAAACTCACTGTTTTTTTTTGTTTGTGCAGCTTTTTTTTCTGTTCCTAATGTGTAACCTGACAATACTGAGATAAAAATTCTAAATATTATGGTGCTTTTAATCCTCAGCCTCACAGTTTTGAAGCATCCTTTGGCTATAGGCAATATACAGTATACTCCTTCTATATATGTGTATATCTAGAATATAGGTATATTGATTATATACTGTATGTACTATTGTGTATATACTGTATATAGTATATATTCAATGAACTATAGAGTAGCATGCAGAGAGACAGCATTTTGTGTGTATTGTGGTTATTAAGGTCAGTTAGATTAGAATGACTCTGTTTTCCCTCTTCTGATACAAGGAGGAGTTTTGCTCATTTTTAACCCTAAATTAACATTGTATGCACAAAAAGGAAAACACTGGAGAGACTTTTGCACAATCTTAAAAACATTGTTAACCATCTTGAGTGTGACTGACACAGGGTTGGGGCTTCTGCCACTGCTTTTTCTGCAGAGTGGGGATGTGTGTGACCCACAGGTGACAGCAAGACTGTCCTGCTGAAACAGCAGTGGCTTAAAACCTGATTTTGGTGGCCACTGGGCTGTGGTTGGCAGCTCCTGTCAGAGCCTGCAGGTGCCTTAAGAAGCAAGGGAGCTGGTCCTGGTCCCCCTCACCCTGTTGTCCCAAAACATGTTATTTCACTTGGTCTGCAAGAGGCCAATCCATGCACAGAGTGGAGGGATTTGATTTATTTATAGTTTTACACAGAAAGGGGGCTGGGTGGCAAATCCACAAAGCCAGCACAACTACCAAAATTTTTCACTTTAGGCATTAGGCATTAGTGTTCATTGGTTACAAATTCCCTTGTTCTCTTATTAATTACCATTCTATCTTCTATCGGTGAATGATATCCAGGCTCAGTCTGTCTGTCCTTTTGGCTCAGTGAGTTTCTTGGGTCAGTGGTCACAATCTGCCCCTGCCAGAATTACCTTCTACCCAGTCAGAGCTGATTGAGCACAGTTGCTGCGTTGATTTTATGAGTTTCTTCCTTATATTGGGGGTTCTGCCTAATGTCATAAAATCATAGAATATGCTGGATTGGAAGGGAGCCACTAGGATCATTGAGTCCAACTCCTAGCCCTGTACAGGACCATCCCCAAGAGTCACACCATGTGCCTGAAAGTGTTGTACAAACGCTCCTTGAGCTCTGTCGGGCTTGGTGCTGTTACCACTGCCATGAGGAGCCCATTCCAGCGCCCAACCATCCTCTGGGTGAGGAACCTTTTCCTGACCTCAGCCTAAACCTCCCCTGACTCAGCTTCAGGCCGTCCCTGCGGCGCATAAATCTGAATCCTTTGTGTCCACTCTCAGTGCTACATCCTTTTATTAACCTCCCCTAGGCCTGAGCTCACTGAAGCACGTCCAGCCCTAAACCTTAACAGGGCAATTCTACCGACCAGAGATTCGCCTTTGTAACACCTGGGCGTCGCTTACAGCTTGCTCGTTAGCTGATGTTTCACGGGTTAAATCGCCCTTATTGTTGCTTAGGCTTGAAACTGTACAAAGATCGAGAAACATCCTTTCTCAAGGAGATCCGTACATAATTCCACAGCTTGCAGCAGGCCCCGGCCGGGCCGAGCCCGCCCCGCGCCCCTCACACGGCTCTAAGATGGCGGCCGGCCCGCCCCCGGCCCCGGCCCCGGCCCCGCCGCGCCGCCGTGGCCGTGGTAACGCGGCGGGCCGGGGTCCCTCAGCCCCGGCGCCCCCGGCCCGGCCCCGCCGCTCAGGTACGGACCCCGCGGGCCGGGGCTGGGGCCGTGTCCCCCCCGGGGGCCGGGCGTGGCGCTGAGGGGGGGTTCACCCAGCTCGCCCCCGCCGCAGGATGGAGGCCCCGCGGGGCACCGCGGCGAGGGGGTCATTAAAAGCTGCGCGGCGTCTCCGTGCAGATTCTCCCCGGGTACTCGGCACTGGGGAAGCCACGCCTCGAGTGCTGTGATCAGTTCGGGGCCCCTCAATTCAGAAATTCAGCACTGAGGGGCTGCAGCGGGCCCAGAGGAGGGCAGCGGAGCTGGGGAAGGTTCTGGAGCACAGGTCCCAGGAGGAGCGGCTGAGGGAGTGGGGGGTGTTTAGTCTGGAGAAAAGGAGGCTCGGGGTGGCCTTGTCACTGTCTCCAAGTCCCTGGCAGGAGGCTGTAGCCAGGTGGAGGTCAGGCTCTTCTCACAGGCAACCAGTGATAAGACGAGGGGATATAATCTCACACTGCACCAGGCGAGGTTTAGGTTGGACATTAGGCAGTATTTCTTCACAGAAGGTGAAGATTATACATTACATTATACACAGAAAGGTGACTGATTATACTTTGGAAGGGGCAGCCCAGAGAGGTGGTGGAGTCACTGTCCCTGGAGCTGTTTAAAGAAAAACTGGATCTGGTACTCAGTGCCCTGGCCTAGTTTGATCATACATTGGACTCGATGATCTCAGAGGTGTTTTCCAGCCTATTTGGTTCTGAGACTGTGAAGCAGCTTTCCTTTCCCCACCCATGTGCCCCCAGGTACACGGTGTCACACCATGGAGGAGCGTGCCAACCTCATGAACATGATGAAGCTCAGCATCAAAATCCTCATCCAGTCAGCCCTGAGCCTGGGCCGGACCCTGGACTCTGACTTCCCACCACTGCAGCAGTTCTTCGTGGTGCTGGAGCACTGCCTCAAGCACGGGCTCAAAGGTGGGCACTGGCTGCCAGGCTGAGGAGAGGCAGCTCAAGGAGTCTCTGTCATGTCCTGCTGTGGCTCCAGCTTGACTTCTGAATGACGTTATTAGTTCTGTTAATATACGATGCTAATCAGTAATACAGATAGAATTATTTGGTTACCCTTGTACACCCTGTATTTTGTGCCTCCTAAACTGTCAGAGTATTTTTAATGCCCCCTTTCCATAGACATGTTATAAGCTGATAAGACAAAGTAACAAAGTAAATTCTGTCTAAAATTCTGGAGTTGGAAGCCTGTCATTTTTCCTCACAAATCTCTCTATATGCTCCCTTTAGTGAAGAAGACTTTTATTGGACAGAACAAATCGTTTTTTGGTCCTTTGGAGATAGTGGAAAAACTTTGTCCTGAAGCATCAGATATAGCAACTAGTGTTAAAAATCTGCCAGAGTTGAAGTAAGTTAATTGTTGGGGATGATGCATTTTGCTAATACTGCTGGGAAAAGGAATCCTTCATGTTGTCTCTTGGCTTCCTTAACAAGCTCTTGTTCTCAAAGAAAAAAAAAATAGGGTGTGTAGGAGGCATTGACTTCTCCAAGAGATAAGGAGAATATCTCAAAATATTCAGAATTTCTGACTCAAACAATGCTATCAGATTGAAAACAACATTTGGAAACTTTTATAACCTTGCTAAAAATAACTAAAGTATTCATAGGTATTTTTTTCCTCTTCTTTCCCCCACTTTCATGATTTTATGTCATTTTGTGCAAGTGCTGGTAGTATTTGGTTTGAGTGATTCAGGATGAGTGAGATAGACATGATTTTAATACTAGGATGTATTAATGGTTGGATTATGGTGGTAGTTGACAATATGTATGGGTTTTCAAATTAAGAAGACTTTACAATATACTTTCCCTGAAGAAAGGAATATACTTAAATGTTCTTGTGTTCTGAAGACAACAGTTCATTTCCCCAGAGATTTGTTCTTGTTTTTTATTAAATAATGTCCTTCCCCTCACTTTGTAAACTGAGAATTTTGAATTGCACAAATCTAGTTAATAAAACACCTTGGTTTTACCAAAACATGCATTTTATCATTTTAGGACTGCTGTGGGCAGAGGGAGGGCTTGGCTTTATCTAGCACTCATGCAAAAGAAACTGGCAGATTATCTCAAAGTACTCCTGGACCATAAGCATCTGTTAAGGTAACAGCACAGACGTGTATTCCTGAATGTTCCTGAAACATTGACACTTCCTGTGGCTCCAGGGAGAGTCATTAATTGACCAGTTTAAGCTTATTCTTGCAGCCTGCAGAGGAGCAAGTGTTTAATTGTTTTTGCAGTGAATCTACAAAGGAACTAGCAGAGTATTTTCTGAGAGAGTTCTGAATCTTCTGCCTTATGCAATAAATGAATGAGAACTCAGCTGAGTTTTGTAAAGGCTGCGTTATTGTTTATATGATTTCAGTGATGGAAGTGCCATTATGACTGTTTGATGTGCAGTGATGCCTTGTACTGTTTGTTCCAGTGAATTTTATGAACCTGATGCATTGATGATGGAGGAGGAAGGAGCAGTTATCGTGGGTCTGCTGGTTGGACTGAATGTTATTGATGCAAACCTCTGCTTGAAAGGAGAAGACTTGGATTCCCAGGTGAAGATTAAAGCTTAAATAGGATCAGCTGGTATAGGATTCTAGTCGAATTAAGTACATCTATAAATACTTTATTGAGATGGGTCCAGATTTCTTTCCAGCATGGCCTGTGCTGAAGTTTGTTGTGTTTCCCTCAGTGAATTAAAAGAAAGTACATAAGTAGCAGTTTATGGAAATACTGTCAAAACTAATAACTGCAAGGAAACTGTTCACACATAATATGGTTACTTTGATGCTTTTATGACAAATGCTAGCTTGTATGCTTGCATCAGCTAGGAAGAATATAGGTATTATTTGTCTCTCTAAATCTCAACTTCAGATTTTTATCACTTACCAAATATACAGTAATGCCTGCTTCTACACATAATTGCACTATGAAGGTGTGTTAATATCTTAAATATATTTTTCAGGTTGGAGTGATTGATTTTTCCTTGTACCTTAAAGAAACACAGGACAGTGATAGCAAACAGTATGTATGGTGAATTAATAATTCTAAATCATTACCATTTTTATAGAACAAACCTGGCAGACAGTCTGTGGGAGGATGGGATTCCTGGAGACTTCAGACTATTAATCATCCGAAAAGGAGAACCCAAACCAGATTTTGTTACCTAAACAAAAGTAATATCTTTCAGAGACTGAATTTGTGGTAGTTTTAACAACAATTTGGAGAGTTTGAGTCTTGAGCTGGAACCAAATTAAAAGTACACAAAATATTAGATTGTGGTTTTATTTGGTTTTGGAAGAGATGATTTGCCAGCTCACCCATTGCCAACTCACTGCTTTGTTTCTAAGCACAGTTTCAGGAACCCTCTCAACTAAGTAGCTGTCTTTGAGGGAGAGATCAGTTATGGAGGAAAAAATGTAATTTTAAGTGAAATATTAGATTTGAGACTGCAGTTAGCAGCACAGATCAGGTCTTCTAAGGTCTTCTAAGACCTGAAGCAAATGAAGGGATATTCATATTTTATGTGCTTTTGTCACTTCAGAGCACTTCACTGTGGAGCTGCTGAGAAGCAGCCAAGCAGCTGCTTCACCTCCCTGGTCCTTCTGATCCAGCTCAGACACAAGTATTTTTATAAGGAAAGGATAAAATATTTTAGCTCTGTTTGCAGGTCTATGCTTGAAAGCCCTAGTACAGAATAGTACTTTAGAATGAAAGAGTTTCTTCTCAATCAATAAATTCTCACTTTTACAATTAGAGATGGAGGGATTACAGCTGTCCTTGACCAGAAGCATTATGTGGAAGAACTGAACCGACATCTAAGGTGGGATTTTCTTCTATTCTCATATATAAACACTTGTCCTGTTTAGCTTTTCCAGCATGACTTTGAATGTCTCTGCTGCCAGTCCTGTAGATTTTTGTTTGATATTGAAATGTCTTTTCTGATTATTTCCCAAAAATCTTAGTTTCATTTTGTAGTCCTACTCTTCTGTGGGTACATGCAATGTGGAAAGCAAGTGTGTGTACTAGTTTACTTTTTTGAGAGTGATTAACAGAACATTTTGGAACTATTTTTTTCAAGAGAAACTATTGCAATTGGATCTGGAAATTCATTCCTTGGAGGAAGAGTCTCTAACTCTTCCCCCATAGGTTGCTCAGTGGGACAAGCAGGCCTCCCTTACTCTCTTGAGCAGGAGAGATGTTACGACTGCAAAAGCTAAGCCAGAACAGGGCTGCCAGCAGAAGGACAAGGTCCTCTCAGTGCTTGAGAGGGACAGTAGTGCTTCCTCAGGTTTTTCCCCAGCTCACCAAAGTACTTCATTGATAACAAATGCAAGATGGTAAAAATACTCTTGAGGACAGGAGTAAAAGTTGAACATTGACACTTCATTTATTGCTTTTTATGGATCTCTCTTCCTTGCTGCAGTTGCACGGTTGCAGATCTCCAGAACAAAATAGACTGTTTAGAAAAGACCAATTCAAAACTCCAGGAAGAGGTTTGTATCTGGTTTGTTAAATATTTCTCACAGCTCTCTTCCATCAGAGACAAAACTCCCTAAGACTGTACCTTACACCTAAAATATTTGAGTAGATACTGGTGAGCTGTGGGGACTGGACAGACTGGCATGGGTTGGTGTGACTTCTAGTTCATACCACAGATCCAGGGTGGATTTTAACCTTTTACACTATGGTGCCTTTCTTTGCTCAGTTAATATTTAAAAATAATTGATGAGGGTGTGAAGCAGAAGTTGGTGAATAAATGTTGGTGGGCACATTAATTTTGGGTGACAGTGGGTATGGCTGCAGAAGGGTCAGGCAGCTCCTGGGGAGAGCAAAAGGGGAAGTGAGCTGCACAGCTGCTGCAGAGACTGAACTACTGACTTCAGAATTGCTCCAGATGCTGCATGATTGCACAGTCATTAAATATAGATCTGTTCTCTTCACACAGCTTGCAGCAGCTACCGACCGAATTGGATCCCTTCAGGAAGAGCAGCAGCAGCTAAAACAACAGAATGAATTAATTCGTGAACGGAGTGAAAAAAGTGTAGAGGTGGAACACCTGTTTAGAGATTATGAGGATCCTTAAAATAAGTGATCTCTTTTGATCAGCTGTATTGAGTTCTCCCGAGCCCACTGTGCACTGGAATGCTCAGCACAGTTGAGCACGTTGCTATGGAGGTCACTGGGTTTGGGTGTTGTATGCTCAGGCATTAGATTTTACTGTTCTTTACTACACACCCAAAAATACACTTGCAGAAGGAAGAACGAATTCAAAGTATTAGAAGTATGAAAGTAAAAAGAGTAAAGTATTGAAGTATTTTTATCATTACTGTATCTTTAAAATTTCAGCTTATTAATGTTTGCCAGGTCATTGATTGTAAAACATTAGGATGTAACTTGAAATAGCACTTTGAAATACTGTGTTACACACAAGAATTAAAGAGATATTTTAAATACTTTGTGATCTTATGTAGCTGATGTTTTTTGTAGGTAACAAAAGAGGATACAAAAGTAGAATTGGATACTTACAAGCAGTCTCGCCAGGGCCTTGATGAGATGTACAGTGATGTTTGGAAGCAGTTGAAAGAAGAAAAAAAAGTCAGACTGGTAAGGAAACTTGACTATAGAAAGTGAAGTGAAAGACACAGGATTCAGCCTACGGTAACATTACAAATACAAGAGCACAGCTGTGCATCTTTTGCAGCTGTTCAGAATTCATAGAGCAATTGCAAGCAAGATGCTGGGCATTGGTCATTAACAGTGTCTGTAAGATACTGGGAATTGGGGCTTTTGGAATGTTGGAAATAAAAGTCCTCTTTTTAAGGAACCATTGATATTGCTATAGCAGAGACGTAGTTTGTGTATGGGGTTGTCTGGGTTTTATCCCTGACCTATGGCTACGTAGCAGTAACTAGGAAATGTCTTTGTAAGGAACTAGAGAAAGAGTTGGAGCTACAAATTGGAATGAAAACAGAAATGGAAATTGCCATGAAACTTCTGGAAAAAGATACTCATGAAAAACAGGACACTTTAGTTGCCCTTCGCCAACAGTTAGAAGAAGTGAAGGCCATTAACTTGCAGATGTTTCACAAATCCCAGGTATGTACAGGGGGCTGGGGATGGTTTTGTGGGGATTCTCTTGTTTGGGTGGGTTGTGGTTTTACATCATTTTTTTTCAGTTGAACAAAACTGTATGATAGGCATTTCTACAAGGAAGCCATGGTGTAGCAGTGCTCACACAAAATATACAGAGCTTGTTTCCATTAATGAAACAAAGTTTAACTAGCCTCTCCGTGCATGAAGTAAGAGTTCAGCAAGCCTTCCTCTCCTACACCTGGTTCCAGGAATCCAGAGGAGATTTCTCTCCATTTTTATGGCCTCTTTCTTGATGCCTCTTCAGGCTTTATCCAAGTCTTTGTCTCCTTCCCAGACACTTGCAAGTCAGCGAAACCCCAGTGCTGAGGTGTGCCTTTACTTTTGAAAGCAGTATTTATTTGGGTTTTTTGGTTTTTTTTGGTTTTTTTTGCTTCCTGGTTCCATGCCCACTGAGTGCAGTTGTTACATTCAAATCATAATTGGTATTGTTAGCCTATCAATTTAATCTGGTTTTATTTCTTCAGGCTTTTTCTGAAGAGAACATTTTGGCTTGTAGCTGATCTTATAGGTCAAAACATAGTTAAGGTGGTTTGGGTTTTTTCTGAAGTTATAACAAAACAATTGGAGCAGTGTCTGCTCTGGAATTATCAGCATTTTGTTTGCATATTCCTGTCAGACCCAAGCATGGCCTTTAGCAAGTTGAACATTCTTTATCTGGTGGCAGACTTTAAACACTGTTCATTATTTCCTACAGAATGCAGAGTGTTCGTTACAACAGAAAACAGAAGCAATATCCTCTTTTGAAGGAAAAACAAATGAGATGATGTCCTCTATGAAACAAATGGAAGAGAGGTAATAATTGCAAGATCAGAAAGTCAACATTGAAGTCAGTAGAAAGTTTCCAATATAAACCTTTACAAGATGACCTTCCATATGCCCCATAGACATTTGGGCCTGTGTGCCAGCATGAGTTTTTTACTTTCTCCTCTTCTTCCCTCTGCGCTTGCTGTTCTCTATTCCCAGGCACACAGGCCCATAACTGACCCACTGGGAAAACCATAGCTCTTTCCATAAGCAGGGTGTTGAAAAACATGTTAACTTCACTTTAAGAACAGGTGTGACTTTGCTTTTGGGTTTTTTTCAAAAACAACTGCTTTCAAAAGTCTTTTTTTTTCTCCACTAGCATTTTCAGTTCAAGCTTTTATAAAGATCCCTGTGGTAACTTTAAAACAAGGGGGTGAGAGGGTGCAGGGAAGGAGTGAATCGAAAACAAATGTTTGTGTTCCTTCCCGTGCAGGCTGCAGCAGGCAGAGAAGGCCAGGCAGGCAGCTGAGGAGCGGTGCAATAAGATGAAGCAGGAGCTGGCTGGGAGGCTCGACTCATGTCGGCAGCAGATGGCCCAGCTGGACAGCAAATGGTATTTAATCTGAGCAGGTGTTTTCCTTCCCTTTGCCGTTTTTTTAAGAAGTGTTTTATGCTCAGGTCTAATAAGGGGGTGAGTTTGAAATTCTGTTGGCTTCAGCATTGACAGACTTATGCAGAACCCAGGGAAGCACAACACTTCTGTACAATATGCAGTTAGCATCAGGATTTTGACATGTTTTTTTCAGAACATCTAATTTAGAGCACAGAGTGGCAGAAAAAAAATCTGCCCATTCCAACTAGCAGTGCAGCTTTCAACTGCTTTTTTAATAAATCAGGAGATAGGTATATTCATGATTGTAGGCTCAGCATACAACTGACTATCATCCAAAGGGACTGGATTTTTGAAGGGACTTAGGGGTGTTTCCTTAGGGAATGTTAATCCTCTAAAGATTTCTAAAACTGATAGAAAAATCTTCTTTCACTGTTCAGACTGCAGGGTAGAGTGTCCCTTCTAAACATGACAGTTTAAACACAGGTAGTAAAATATTAACTTGTGGGGATTGGTTTCTTTGGGGGTCTCTTGGTTGGTTGGCTTTCTTCTAGCCCTTCATTGCTGTTTGTTTTCTGTAACCTGAAAATGTTAACATATGTTAAATGTTAACAGTTTTAACATTTTGACGTCTGCTGCCTATTCTTTCCTTTCCCAGAACACCACCCTAGTTTTGCCCTCTTTTGGACAAGATTTCTACTTCTCACACTGTTGCTATCCTTAAGTGCTATAGGATATTCTTCTGCTATAGGGTTTTTTTTAGAATGAATTATTTTTAAATAGCTCCACTCTGGAAAAGGAATTAAAATCCGAAAAGGAACAGAGACAAACTTTGCAAAAAGAACTGCACCAAGAGAAGGATGCAACCACTCTGCTTAAAACAGAATTGCAACAGATGGAAGGACTGAAAAAGGTAAGCACAGTTTCAAGCATTCAGAACAACTAAATGTGATTTATTTTTTAAGCATGAACATTCTTGTTAACCTGAAGAGGATTTGCTGCCACATAGGGAGCAGTTTCTAAGGACACAGTTGTGCACCTGTACCTGTCTGTGTGCTCCTGTGTTGGCACAGGACTGCTATTTTCTATCTATGTTGAAGGATGTTCAAAGCCTGAAAATCTTCCTTTTCTTGGTAAATGTGGTTAAATGATTCCATTGTTTGTGCAGAACCTGCAGGTAGTTCCACCATGTAATTTTAAAAATCAAGCCTTAGCAACAAGGGGATTTGCAAAGGAGCTGATTCTTGAAAACTGCTTGGGTCGTTTGGGTAGACTAATTGAGGTTATAGATCAAGCAGTGCACAAGAAACTTGATTTTGTGCTTGATTTCATAGGAGCTGAGAAAGCTACAAGATGAGAAGCAGCAGCTGAAGAAGGTCCGTGAGGAGCAGGAGCAAGCTCTTCAAGAAATGGGACTTCATCTCAGCCAGTAAGTTCTAGGGAACAGAACTCCTGTAAGTGATGTAAGGTGCAGTATCAGACTAATACCAAGAATTTTAAACCTCATTTATTTATAAAAATCAATTGATGTGAGAATTTTAGTAGGCAATTACTATGTATGAGAAACTAAAGAGCCATGAAATGAAAGTGAGGGAGGATCTTGTCAGAGTGAGCTGGCTGAGAGGAAACATTAAAGGAAAAGTTTAGTTCTTGTAGTGGAACTGTGCTTTTCCTACATTCTTCTGTTTATACTGAAAAAGAGGCAAACCCTGAGTTGACAGAGTTTCCTGGTGATAGTGAGTGGTTCAGATTGGTAACAGGGAGCTGACTGAAGAACTGGGGTTTGGGTTCAGTGGCTCGACAGTGGAATGGCAGGGAAAACCAAACACAACTAAATAAAAAGTCATGCAGAGCATAATTTCTTTTTTCCAGATCGAAGCTGAAGATGGAAGATATTAAAGAAGTAAATAAAGCACTAAAGGTATCTCATGGATTTTTTGACTAAGCGTATGAATTTCATTTAACACCTTCAAATTTCACCGTGGTTATTCTGCTCTAAAAGGTACTTTTGAAAAGTACCAGCAACGTTGGTAAAATGCCTATAAGTTTATTTGTATCTCCAGCATGGTTTTCATACCAATTTTCCAGGGTCATACGTGGCTGAAGGATGATGAAGCAACCCACTGCAAGCAATGTAAAAAGGAATTTTCCATCTCAAGAAGGAAGGTAATGTCGTTCAGCTGATTATTTTTAAATAATCCATGGAAAACAAAAGTGGTGCTGTTGCATACCTTGCTAGGGAAGACTGAACCTGTTCAATTCCAAATCTTGTTGGCATGATAAATAATTGCTGAGCAGGCACTGCTCAGTGCCCGGCCCGCGGCGGGCCAGTGCAGTCTCTCCCTGCACAGCCCTCCCTCCGCAGCCAGGCCCACGCCCGCTCCTGCTCCGGCTCCTGCTCCTGGCTGTCCCCGAGCCAGGGCGGGTGCAGCTCCGGCTCCTGCTCCTGGCTGTCCCCGAGCCAGGGCGGGTGCAGCTCCGGCTCCTGCTCCTGGCTGTCCCCGAGCCAGGGCGGGTGCAGCTCCGGCTCCTGCTCCTGGCTGTCCCCGAGCCAGGGCGGGTGCAGCTCCTGGCCGCGGAGGGAGGGAGGGAGGGAGGGAGGGAGGCTGCACTGGGATCGCCGGCCCTGCACAGGAGGAAGTGCTGCTGGGAGGGCTGGGCTTGGTGGAAGTGGAGGGACTCGGTGGACTCAGACGCAGTTGCCAAGGCCTGACCTCTCTTCCTGATGCTGGTTTTAGGCAGCTGTGCTCATTCTGACTCTTTTTTTGTAGCACCACTGCAGAAACTGCGGGGACATCTTCTGCAACACTTGTTCCAGTAACGAACTTGCGCTGCCATCCTACCCAAAACCCGTCCGTGTCTGTGATAATTGTCACACATTGCTGCTCCAGCAGTGCTCCTCTAACTCCTCCTAAGGCTCTCCCACCCTTGACAGAGCCACTTTAACATTGGAAAGTAGCCATTATTTTTTTAATTCTGAATTGCAGGTGTCTTCTGTGCAGCAGACTGGACTGGCTGGTCTGATAATTTCCACTGTAAGAGCAGTGTAAATTAATTTGTAGGGATTGTGCAAGCTAATGCTTCTCCAATTGAAATAACTAAGAAGCTTATATCAACTGTAATTTCCCCAAAAGTTCTATTTGAAACTAAGATTCATTTTTCTGATTTTTATAGATATTTGTATTAAAATTTGTATATGGCATTTCTACATTTATTTGATCCCTGTAGAAATCATTGTCTCTCTGTACATGAATTTAATTTCTTTACCTTCACTGTAGGTGCTCCTGTGTGTTCCCCTGGCTCGTGTACAGTTTTGTATTTGCTCTAAGTCAGTCAGAGAGGAAAAGGTCAATTTATGAATTGTGTATAGAAAGCTTTATAAGGAGTGTCAATGAATGTGCCTTCAGTTCACTGCGGAGTCAAAAACTGCACATTATACTTGTTCTGGAAGTTGCTGTGACCACAGTGCAGTAGTTACACAATAAAGACTTTTGCAAAAACTGAAAGCAAGTGAAGTGCTAATTTTTAACACCTGTCAGTCACAGATCCTAGAAGAGAATGTTTTTCCAGCCATGCATATCCAGGGTTTAAGCTAAAGGTAGCAGAATGTGTCTGGGATACATGACCAACACTGTGGTACTCCCTGGAAGGTGCCAGATGAAGCCACTGCTCTGCAGCTGGAACTGCTTTCATCCTTTTCCAGAAAAAAAAGGGCAGTGGCTCCAGCTCAGTGTCCACACCCCTGGGACACAGGGGAGCAGCTGCTGCCCGCAGCCCCAGGGGACTCTGGTCCCTGTTGTGCCAGGCCTGGACTTGGCTGCACCAGGGATCCCAGAGCAGTTTGTGTTCCTGTGCCAGTGCATGGAGCTGTCACGTCACCAGCAGCACGGTGAAGGCAGCCCTGTCCCCAGGCAGCACCCAACAGCACCCGCGTGTGCCCCAGGTTCCAGAGCAGCTCTTTGACCAAGTGAGCTTCTTCTAGACGCTCCGTGTGGAACAGTGCAGACCCAGGAGTGATCCCCACTCTGCCCCAGCTCCGACAGAGGCACAGCACGGCCACCGTGTCCACTGAGCTGGGCTCAGTCAGCATTCCCCTCAGCAAGCAGCTTGTTTTCATGGCAGACAGCCACGGCTGAAAGACCCAGTGCCCAGAATTCCACCCTTACAGCTCCTCTGCTACAGAACAGGAGAACACTTTCATCACTAGAAAGGGACCTCAGGTTCTTAACCCCTTCAGGACAAACGGTTCATTACCAAGGGCAAACAAAATACTACAGCCCCTGACTGCATGGAAGCAGATCCCCTATTGTTTCAGGGAAGTTGCAGTGCTGAAGCAGCTGTAACTATGTTGCTTACAAAACCACATCTTTAAGCAGGATGTTTGACAAGTTACATTTATTGAAACATGGTTGCAGTAAGCTGCCCAGTCCAGGATGCCTACAGGAAAGTACAGAATCACCTCTCATCCCCCCGCAGCAGTTTTAGGGCCCAGGGCCCCTGCTCAGGACACAGCCATGCAGTGCTTTGAACCAACGCCCAGAGGGCACTGCCAGCAGCAGGGGTGCTTGCCTTTGCTCCCCCCCAGTTGTCACTGTAACACTCTATGGGTCAGTGCTCCGTCAGGAGTCACTGTGTGGCAGCTGCAGGACAAGAGCACAACAGTCAGAGGACATGGGTGCAAGTCTGGTTACAAGAAGCTAGAGGTCAAGAAGGAGTGAGTTCCAGTTTTTAAAAGGAAGATTTATTTAACAAGTTTCACTTAGCGCAATACACCTAAAAAGGAAATCACAATACAATGAAAGATTAAATCAAGGCCTCAGAATTTTATACGAACACCAAGACCAAAATCCTAAAGTAGCCGTATTGCGTCTCAACATGTTTCCCCCATTAACTTAAAAAAAAAAAAGCTTTAACATGCCTTACAGGATATTAAAAGAAATAAACTAGAACTAACATGCCAAATGTTCACTTTGATTTTCAGACACAGCTCCTATATTGGATCTTTACAAAAAAGCATGTCTCTTTCAACATGTATTCAAAACAGTGTTGGATGTAATATGGTATAAGAGCAACATTTAACATAATTCAAACAGCTTTAACCTAAATACGCTTACTGCTTAAATACACTCCTACAACAAAACTAACTTGAGAAACGCTCCAAATTGTTTAACAGTTATAGTCCTTACTTGGTTATTACATCCTAGATGAATGTTCATTTCTGTATGTTCAAAAATACTGAACCTGAAAGGTTTTAAAACAATCCTGAATTCACTTACAGTAAAGCATAAATCACAAGCTTGTATTGCAAAACTGTTAAACTTAGTTTTTTGTTTTTTTGTTTTTTAAAAAAGATGCGACCAAAAGTCAGCGATTGGTTACATTCCCCAGCCACCACTCATGTTGGACATGTTGGACATGCCGCCCATGCCGTTCACTCCCATGGATGCGCGGTTCCCACTGCTGTAGTAGCTGCTGTTCATGGCGCCCTGGCTCCCGGGGTCTGAGGGGGAAACCGACAGCAGGTTCACAGCTGCCTCAGGCCGACTCGAAGCATCCTTGCCCCAACGCCTGTCCTTGCTGGGCCACCTCGTAAATACCGTCTACCGTGCCCAACGCTGCAAAGTGTCAGTTTACAGCTCCGTACCCAAAGCCAGTTATGGGATGTTCAATGACAGCACGAGCTCTGCATCACCCCCCTTCCCAAGCCAGAGCTTTACCACTGCTCTGGGGGAACAGAGAGGACCCAGCCTCCCATGACCCCCTCCCCCACTTGTACTGCATTTAAACAAAGCCTTCTCCAGCTTTCAGATTAAGAAAAGTGATCAGAGCAATGCAAGTCTGAGACTGGCATTTCCTGCCCCTTTCAGAATAGTTTTCCACATTTCCCCCCCCTCAGCTCCCCATTGCAGCTTTGAATCCATCCCTCCCCAGCCCCCAAAGTTCACAGTAGCCACACCTTTAAACTTTCAGAGCCTGTGCTGCCCCAGGCACACAACCCTTTAACACCAGTGAAAGGGCATGTTAAGTCAGCTGCACCCAATGGAAACCAGCAAAGAAATGCTCTTACCATAGCCACTCATGCTGCTTTGACCTCCATATCCTCCTCCATAACCCCCACTCAGCTGCTGGTTGCCTGGAGCACCGTAACTGGATTGGCTCCCTTTTAAGTTAAGGGTAAAAACATTAACAACTTGCTGGTCAAGATCTGCTCATCATCAACAAACCCAGCCCTCACCCAACCAACAGCCCCTGCACTCTGGCACTACCTTGCTCACACCAAGGGAAGTTTAACATGCTCAAGGAAAGTGATGGGGTTTCTAAAGACATCCCTGCAATCAAGCAGCAACAAGAACTTTAGAAATTACTTTTACAATTTCTGTGGACTATACTACACAGGATCAATCTGCACTGTAACACACCCCAAAAAACTTAAACTTGGCTTTAAGGGACCTTACACCAAGCGCTGCCCTTCCAGAAGCACAGAAGCTCGTTAACTGGAGTCACTCATGTGTACATGGTCCTGACAGACTTATCCCTGCTCCAGACTGATTGTGCATCAGGTCACAGCCCTGCTGTGGCTCAGACAGAGATCCCTCTGTTTAAAAAAACAACTGCTCTTCCCCTCATCACTTGCCTACGCTCCTTTCTGTAGTTTTAGTATCAGCTTTAGAACTACAAACATTTTGTATCCAAACACTTTAAGAGCAGCAGTGTATCCACACACCCCCCACCCCAGCACCCTCCAGAGAAAGGAGCCCCCCAGAAACCAACCCCACCTTCATCTCCGAAACCAGCCCAGCTGGGTGTCAGGAGGGTATCTGTCTTAGAGGCATAACTGCAACAGGCATTTAAGACTTGTGCTGCAAACACACATTTTAGATTTTTAAACCATTTTGGGGTTTGCCAGAGCAATTCAGACAATTTCTCCCAATTCCAAGTATCTCTCTCTCACCACCAAGACTCAGCTTGAATGGCAGGTCACATGCCACAGATACATCCTCCATCACCGAACTTTGTTCTGGTATCCCCCAAGAGGGAAGGGGGGAGGAGAATAAAGGACAGGCATCTCCCATATTTTGCACTACCACACTCCCAAAGAAGCCACTCATCCCACCAGCCACACCACACTCAGCACCACAAGTTTATTCAACCCCTTAAAGCTCAAATGTAATCCCATAAAGGTTTATATACCTGGCAATGTGCTAGTGTTCCAATCTTGGACTACCCCTTCCGACTCCTTGACTGTGTGATTAAGACAGAATGCTGAATTTCAGTTTTCATGCCAGGCACACAATAAAGCAGGAGCTGTACAAAACATGCCAGCTTCCTTCAATAGCAAACACTTTTTTGGAAGTGCAGTGAGATCGTTACATACCCATTGCTCCCATCATCTGACTGCCATAGGCACCACCAGTTCCTCCTGCTGTAGAATTCAGGAAGAGTTCTACATATCTGTGTTCTGGAATAAGAAAGTTTTCCCATGAGAGCATTTCACCAAACCCATGCAGCTTGTCTCACTGCAAGTGAAGCTGCAGAGAAATCTCTGGCATTCCAGGTGCAGCAGATGCACTACACCGCAGTGCTGGCAGCTCCCTAAAGCCACCTCTGCCGAGCAGTCGGACTTACGCATATTTGCTTTGTCTTTGGACATAGCAGCCACTGCGTCCTCATGAGTAGCAAATTCGACATCTGCCTCTCCAGTTACTCTGCCATCTGGTCCAATTTCAATGTGTACTCTTACAGGGTTCAGAGGTGAGAAGAACTACACATGGAACAGTCACACAGATTAAAACGCACCGATGCAACAGTATGGGTTTACAACAAGCCATTTTCTCCAGAGGAACACTCCAGCTGCAGGGCAGCTGGTAGGTCCCCACAAGGACCCTGGGACCCAAAGCCATGCACTGGGGAGCAGCATGTGGCACTCACGTTGTAGATGTCGTTCTCCGTGGCTCTGTAGGGCAGACCTCGCATGTGGACGCAGTGGCCGGTCGTGCTCTGGAAGGTGGACGATCCGTCGCCGTACCTGTGGTCCGACATCCCTGCGGAGAAAAGAGTCCATTCTAGGTCTTTCAGATGTATTTTAGTTTCTTTTGGGACATGTCGTAAGTTCAGTTACTGTTCCTATTAGAGATCCTTACCTCTTCCAAATCTATCAGAACCAAACCCATAGCCATCATTATACCCATTGTAGTCATCATAACCTCCATAACCTAGAAACAGATTGGACATGTTCATTTCAACTACACAAAGATCCAAATAAACTTTCATTTCGACTATAGAAAGATCCAAATACACAGTACACACTGCAAATAACGACTACTACAACATTTCACTTCTTCTACAAGAATTAAGGCCAAGGACACATACACAGCTGGGGAGACACTACCAGGTCCAAGAGTTGCTGCTTTGCAAACGAGCAGCTCCCTGGGCCCCCGTGTACTTACCTCCTCCGTAGGCTCCACGCCTCATTCTCTCCAAGCTACTTCCTCTACCCAGACTGTTGTATCCGCGCGTCAGGCCGGGCCTGTCGTACGGACCAGGTCTCTGCATGGCCAACAGCTTGCGGGGAGGGTCGTAGTGAGTGCGCACTTCTGCTCGGCTACTCTTGAAGATCTCAATGTACCTACAAGTGTTTGCACAGGGAGAAGTCAGTCTTTGATTCCTTCCACAAACATCTCACAACTTCACATTACAACAAGCCATTTAGTCATAGCCTTGACACTGGCAGTAATTTTAAGCCAGGTTTCCTTACATTATGTAGGCAATGACTTTCTATTATTAGCACTACATTACATTTAAATCAGTGTATTTTCAAGAAATTAAAATTACTGAAGGGTTTATGTGCTCCTTATACTTCGCAGTATATCCCAGCCTTAAGGGTGGGGGAGCAATATTGATTCCCCACCCACCTCCCCCCCAATTTAAAATGTTAGTCAAACAATGTAGGAGGGAACAGTGTCCACTCAACTCAGCACTGTTGCTCAAGGCAACAGAAACAGAGGGTTAAAAACCCGATCTCCACCGAGAGTTTAACCCATCGGTATGCCACAGAAAGCTCTGCATGTACTACTGTACCCAGCCTATGCTTCAGTGATTCAGCGTAGGCAAAAGGTGCATGCTTCAATGAAAAATAGTCACAAGTAAAATTGAATAAAAACCCTTTGTGACAATTTCTTGAAAGCTATGCTTATTACATTGAAGATTAATACAAGTAAGTAAATTTGTTACATTTCAACTTATAAAACAAGTTTAGAAAGTATCACATTTTCTTATGGTAGTAAGAATACTGTGCATGTCTTTAGAGCTAAAGGCAGAATTGGTGCTATTTGAGAAGTTAAAGCCATAGTCTCTCAACTTTGTCATTTCCAAGCTATAGTTTTGAATGCCTGTTATTACTCATTTTCCAAAGCAAATTTTAGTTTAGCCCGATTTTGTCTACTATTTTTGGGTAGATCTAAACAGTCTGTGCCACACACACTGTAGCAATCAATATCTTTACTCATCACCAAGTTAGAGACCACAATACTATTTGATTTGGGTGTTAACACTTTCAGAAGAGAGAATATGGATTTAATTGTTTACCATAAGAAAAGTGACAGAGCCAACCAACCATCCATCCCCACCTGTGCCCTATTCTTTCCTTGTGTTTCTTTAGAGCCTTTTCAGCTATTTCCTGTGAAGCAAACTGCACGAAGGCCTCCCCCGTACTCCTCCCCTGGAAGTCCACCGGCAATGTTATCCCATTTGGCACGATTTCCAACCCTTCAACCCAAGGACAAATAACCCCAGTAGGGGGGCAATATTAACATCACAAGCCCAGTCATGAGTTTTTTCTTATAGCTTTAAAAACACCAGAATTTAAACACTTTTAAGCGAATGGTATGTTGATTCTAGAACACCAGAAAAAAAAAAGGCATATCAACAAAGAGCTCCACGATCACATACCATTCAATTCAGGTTCTTAACCCACCCTGCAGAGCTCAGAAATGCTCTGAGGGTCAGGGACAGCCCCTCAGAGAAGGCATCTAATGCAGGGTGCGTTAAGAACTTCACACATTATTACAGACCTCGTCAATTCTGTGAAAGTATTTAAGATGAACTTTTAAAGAGAACTTAAATTCAAACACAGCAAGTTAAACAGCTTTATATAGAACAAGTAATTTTACTAGAAGTCACTCACGTAAAATAATTAGTCTTATGCAAACATCAAGTTTCAGCATTTTTTTTATCTTTAGGAGTGCTTAATTAAGAAAAAAATCATGAAGTAATTTTTAAGTATTAGTTCCTGAACAGAAGAGACACATTTTATATATTAAGCACATTAACAACTTATAAAGCTTGAATTACTTCACCATGTAAGAAAAAAACAGCTTAAAATGCACATGCTTAGAAACTGCTCTTGTTCATATCACTAATTCAGAAAACAAAAAAACAAGTTCTGAGATTGTAAAACTGGAAATGTTTCTACTGTATTTTAAAGCAAAACAGCAAGCTTAATCATATCTTGTAATAGCAAAACATTTAGAAATCGAGTATTTTGAAAATAATAACAAGTGAAATTCTAAACAATCAACAGATTCCATTCTTAGACATTTTAATAGTCTAATTCCAGTCTGTAAACATAAAACAGCTGCAAAAAAGTAAAAAATTAGTCAAAACAAAACATTATCTCTTCATCCATAAAAACTTTGAGCTAGGCAACATCAGGGGTCTGGTGGGTTTTTTATCCCCATAGGAAGAGAAAGGGGCAAATCTATAAATCTGTATTTGGGTGGAGTTCAGCAGGTTTTCTCTGCATTTCATTCAATACTAGCTCTATGTTAGGAAGAGGTAATGGGCCTTTACTGAGAACCTGCTCCTCACACCGAGCCCAGTGTTCAGAGTGTTCTATATCCTTCACTAAGGCCAATTATCCAAGGCCAGGGGTGGAAGTGGCCTCCCACATGAACTGTTCAGCTTTATTTGGAAAGCAAGACACTTTTCTATAATCCTTTCTTGGAACAGCATGTCCCACCTAGTATAAATTCAAGCACCTTTTTGGCATTCCCTAAATTATTTAATTATCAAGTACTTTAGGAAATGATCCAAAGGATTCCTCATGCCCAGAAAACTAGTGAAGAATTGGTTTATTTACTTTTAATACCCATGATAATACTGTTGTATGCACTACTGGCAATCCATGCCTGTTTGGTTTGTTGGGGTATTTTTAGCATAAACCAATAGTGCTACAGCTACTACTTTTATCCCACATACCTGAAAAAAACTGTACAATTTCTTCTTTACTACAGCCAAATGGGAGTCCTCTAAGACGTACAAAACCATCATTAGCTGTATCAGGGCTGTTTGGACCAGTATGCTTCAGAACCCAATCCATTTCAACGTTGTTTGACTTGAAAACTGTAAAAGGCACTTAGAATTAATGCATTCTGGAGTAAGGAAAAGGTTCTAAAGTCATTTGCCTTGAAACTAGTCAACTTATGATATGCAAGTCCATTTGTTCTTTCACATGCATTTTAAAGAGACAAAAAATGCAATTAACCAAAAACCCATCAAGCACAAACACAATGTAGTCAGTTACTAGACCAACTGAATCAAACCTTCAACGTATCTGTGTCCCATTGTTTCTCTGTCTTTTTTCAGGGCCAATTTCACATCCTCCTCTGACTCAAGTTCAGCAAATGCTTCTCCACTTGGTCTGCCCTCTCTGGTGTAGATGAAACGGATACCCAAAGCCCCATTCAGAATTTTGCAATCTGAAAATTAAACAGAAAGGCCAGAATTACATTTATTATTGCAGCAACAGTGTTACTTTGAAAGTTTCAGCCTAAAACCAAAAATGTACTGAGTATCAATTATACTGTAACAACAAAAACAGCAGCATTACTGTTGCAACTTTAAAATGGCCAATTAACTAAGACACTAACTAAAGTTACCATTCTAGTCAAAACTACAGATAAAGGATAACTGCAAATTAGCTATTTCCAAAGCTTTTCTGCTTCAAGTTGAACATACATAGCTTTTGAGCATAACTTTCTTATTAGTGTGAAATAAGGAATAATATCAATGGAAGTGTAATAAACTAAATCAGAACCAAGTCCAATACAACAAATTCCTGAAGCAGTTTTAAAAGATCTAGTCGCTACAGAAAGCATGTATTTATCATCACTATTTCTTACTGCAGAATGCTAATAATTTGGGCAAGGATACACACACTGAATACTTGTATTGTCCCAACAGACATGAGCCTATTGGGACAATACAAGAACCAAACTGATTTAGCTTTCAAATTCTTGCTTCAGGTTGAACTTTCTTTAAAACTGAACATTCTCTCTCCTGGTTGCTCAAGCAGTAAAGGCATTTGTGGCTGTCCCAGCAACTCAGACTAGGCCCCTTTGTGTTGAGTTCCTGCTAGCATGAACATGGCTTTGCATCCCAGGTTCTGGCTGAAGCACTTGTTGCACTACAAACTGCACTGGCTACTGAATGCCTTCTGCAACTGCTCACTACAGCACTCCCACTGCCACAGTGTCCCTGGGAGGGACCCAGAATTGACAGCAGAGCCCGACCCCTCTCCCACACCTCTTATTCCCCCCACAACACTTACCAGAGAAGAACCTCTGCACCTCTTCGGTGGAGCAAGACCAAGGCAGCCCCCGGACTTTCACCACATATCCTTCGCTGCTCTCTGTGTTCAGCATCACATTGGGGGTGAGGCTCTGCTCTGTCTCTGCTTCTGTGGTTGCTGGAAAGATCAGAACGGGCCCTTTGAGATGCTGCTCAGCACGGCCGCCACCCGCACCCCCTCAGAGCGCCCGGCGGCCCCCCTGGCCTGTGCCCCGGCCCTCCCTGATCCTCCTCTGCCTCGGGCGCTGCCACCTCACACACACGGCGCCGCTCCCGCCCCCGGCCCGCGCCCTGCCCCTTCCCCGCACGCACACATGGTGGGGCTCCGTGCTGGTTCTAGGGCTCCGAGCCTGATCCACTGTCCGGAGAGCGCCTAGTCCCGGTCAGGCGGCAGCGAGCGGGCGAGCCTGTAGCGAGAGCGCGCTAGGAAATGGCGGCGGGTGCTCCCGCTTCCGCTGGGCCGGGCTTTCCTCCGCACAAAGAGCGCGGTCCCAGACGCCGCCCTGGTGGGCCCGCGGCCCCCGGCGATGGCGCAACGCCCGCAGCCGGTTCGCACGGAGGGCCGTGTGACGAGAGGGCACCGAGCACCGCGAGCCTCCGCCCAGCACGGGACCGGCCGCGGCGTGGCCGGGGTGGGCGCGGGGCGCACGTGCCCCGGCGGGGCCCGGCCCCACCCCCGAGACCCCGCGCGCCGCCTGTGCGCACGCGCCGCCCGCCCGCCGCCGCGCCGAACAAAGCCCCGGCCCCGCGCGCCCCCGCCCCGGCCCGGACAGCGGAGCGCTCCGGCTGCACTCTGCGTGCGTGCGAACTAGCACTTACCAGTTTCAAAGGCTGACGCTACCCCACGTGAAACAATCTGCTCGCTTCGGTCACTGAAGCCTGGTGTGTTTGGAGGAGATGGGGAAAGAAGAGACAATGGGTCACAATTATCATAAAAGAACGGAAAAGTTAATTCCCCTCCCATTTCCTCCAAACACACCAGACCTAGCTAGATTTCACCTTGTATTACCGAGGAGGAAGGAGGAAATTGAAATAACTCATCATCTAAAAATCCTCCTCCATCCCCTTTCCCCTTGGATCACCAGCTCACGTTTCAACTTGTCTATACAATGATAGAGAACCCATGCCTAGAGTTAACCAGGCTCCTGGAGCCCCGGCATAGGTATTTGGAACCCAGAAGCTGCTCTGAGTAGTCTCCGGATGAACGCCATTCATCCACGAGCGTTTCTTCTCCAGCCAGTACCAAAACAGATTGTGAGACTGCACTGCCTCATCTCTCATTAAATGTTCCCAACTACTAACAACCACCCCACCCCCACAGCTGGAGGCTTTTTGACTTTTTTTAAGTGCATGCTCAAGTTTACGTAAGTAAATCAAACATGTCGAACTCGTTTACAGAAATGCAAATTAGATCAGTAAGTGGAACCGTGCTACAGTCACTTCCTGCACAAAGCTCTCTTCTCCATTTCACTTGCCGAACGCCCATTTTGTAAGAGCGCGGCGGCAGGAGCTGGGCAGGAGCGGCGGGGGGAGGGGGCAGCGCCTCCGCCTCTTCCCAGGGAGGACTGGCGGGAAGCGGCCATCCCGCCCACCGGCTTGGCGGGACGCTTAAAGTGCGCTGGAGCAGCCGGGAACCCCTTGAGTTCCCGCTCGGCACCGCCATGTCTACCCCCGCCAAGAGGCACTGCCAGCGCCCCGCCGGCTCCCTCGAATCCAGCTTCCAGAAGCGCCTCAGGAAGATTTCCATCGAGGGGAACATTGGTGAGCTCGGCGGTGCGGGAGGCGGCTCAGGGTAGTAGGGAAGGAGGGGGGAAGGAGAAGGTCTCAGGCCGGGAGCACCCCAAGGGGCTGGGATGCCGAGGGAGAGTGAGCGAGAGAGAGGGGCGGCTGCGGCGCTTGTCCCCCCGGCTCTGCAGGGAGAACCGCACCGGGACATGAACCCGGAGCAAGGCTGGGGCGGATGGGGAGCTCCCCGAGCCGGGTGCCCGTCAGTTAACACCGAGGCGCAGGGCGGGCTCGGGAGCACACACCGCCGGTGCCCCTCCACACACCCCCCCGGCCCGTCCGGGGCTGCAGCACTCGCTCGCTCCCGCCCGCGCCAAGTCCCAGCGCCTGCGCGGCCGCTCCCTCGCTCTCCCCACTAAGCTCCGCCCGCCACGGCAGCTCTAAAATGTCGGCTACTCCTCGGCCGCCCTTATCGCCCGCCGGGCCGGGCGCGGCCCCTCTGGCGAGAAAGATCAGCCAAGTTTGCTCCACGGCCCACCCGGCCGGCGCCGCGCTGTAACAGACGCTAAGAACCCTCAAACTGGCCCCTGTCCTTCAGCAGCACCAGAGCAATGAACCCCCACCCCTTTGTGAACTGCTCTCATCTTCCGCAGCTGCGGGGAAGTCAACGTTCGTCAGGCTGCTGGAGAAACACAGCGATGAGTGGGAGATCATCCCCGAGCCCATCGCTAAGTGGTGCAATATCCAGACAGCCGAGGACGAGTACGAGGTAGGTGCGCTGGATTTGGGCCTGAAGAAACTGCAGGGAGTTCCACAGCCAGGGAGCTATGCCAATTTCCAGCTATACTTAGTCTGCATCAGCCAGTCATCCCCACTATCATACCACAGTTGGTCAGGCATTCAAATTGTGAAGGCAAGATACTACTGAATGTATATTCCAAATCACATCCCCTACTCCACAGGAATCACACTAAAATCTGGAACTCAAAACAAAATGCTCAAAGAAGCTGTCCCAAAAACCACCATCACCTGAGGAAAAAGAGTCTCTTAGGTCCGATACCTAAGCATTTTCTTAGTTTTAAAAAGAAAACCATGAATTTTTATTTAAGCTTTTTTTCTCTTGCCTTCTAGGAACTTTCAACATCTCAGAAGAGTGGAGGAAACTTACTTCAAATGCTGTATGATAAACCCACAAGATGGGCTTATACATTTCAGACTTATGCTTGCTTGAGCCGAGTAAAAGCACAATTAAATCCTGTCTCAGCCAAGCTATGTGAAGCAGAACATCCAGTGCAATTTTTCGAAAGATCTGTGTACAGTGACAGGTAATTACTCTCACAGCACGGCAAGAACTCACATTAACAATTTCCAGGTCTTTAAAGACAGGGAGCTGAGGAACCATTTGATATTTAAACTAATACCTGCAATGGAGCAGGCTTAAGGCATTTTTTTCAATACCATCATTCTGATTACAAGTGTTTTGTTGGTTCACTTTTGACATTCCAGGCATGAGACTGATGTCTTTCATTGCAGATACGTGTTTGCTTCTAACCTGTTCGAGTCTGGAAGTATTAATGAAACAGAGTGGTCTATTTATCAGGACTGGCACACATGGCTTTTGAATCAGTTTCAATCAGATATAGAACTGGATGGCATGATATATCTCAGAACCACACCTCAGGTATGCTACTAAAAATGGAGGTTTCTCAGTTCCAATTTCATTTTCCAGAGGCTTAAGAGGGCACAAAAAAGTTGTTCTAGACTTGACTCGTTTATGTTCAGCCAAGCATTTAAAATTAATGCTCACTAATGTCTAGCATTAGTCCTTCCAAGTTAAGGGCCACTTGATCCGTTTAGCTGATTTAACCTACAACACATGATTAATGACCACATTTATACTTTTTTTCCCCTCCCCAGAAATGCATGGAAAGGCTACAGATGAGGGGAAGAAAAGAGGAGCAAGGAATTGAGCTTGAGTATTTGGAAAACCTCCACTATAAACATGAAACCTGGCTTCATGAAAGGACTATGAGGTAGGAACCCATTTTCTGTAGCAAGTTTCAACTTGCAGGCAAGGCTCTTTCCTACCTTAAAGCCTTAAGTTTTATCGAGTTTAGTGCAAGTCTGGTTTCACTAAGGCAGTTGGATACATTTGTATTTATACCCAATGCAGGTTTCAAGAGATGGAACTTCATCTAATTTGAAACCTTTGTTATGCATTAGCTTCAACTAGGAAGCTTTACTGTTGTAACTCCAGCAAGGATATGGATTTTGCTAATTGGAAGGACTCAGGAATAAGACACTTAAAATGGTGTTCAGGAGCCAATCACATACACTTCTCACCACGCAGCTTCTGTTGCAATGTAAGGGGCAAAAAAGGCCCCAACTATCTTTAAACTAGCAGGACTGCATTTCAACCAAGTTTAAATATTAATCCTAACTTACATTTAAACAATAATCAAGGTTTTTGGCAGACCTGTTGCACACAAGAAACCCAATTAGCAACTGAGTGATGTCTGCACACCTTCCCTTAGGTTCCTTCTTGACTCTTACTGGCTTTCCCACCTAAAGAATCTCTGAACATGAAAACAGACTCTAGATTTTTCCCTAGATGAGTCCAAAATATTCTACTGAAGGGGAAGCCTTACAGTTCCAGGAAAAGAACACTATCAATTTGATCTACTTGCTGAAGTTTCACATAGGATGACCCAAATGCTTAGAAGACAGTGCATACTGTGGAATTTTGGGAATGTTTACATTGTGTACACATTCCAAACTCAGTAAGCAAGCACTTCCTGTGTTTCCAATAGGAATTGAAGTGTGCAAGCACAAGTTAGAATGTTGTTCAGCACACATACTGCTTTTTAGAAATGCCTTCCACACTCAGACTATCTACTGCTCCCATCTGTTCCTAAATTGAATCCAAAATGGTCTTGCTTATGTCCAAGACGTTATAAACACCAGTCTCATAACCTGTTAAAGAGCTCATCCTTATGAAAGGAAGCTTTAAAATTGCATCTTGGTAAGTGGATTAAGTGGGGGAGACACAGGGCAAAGGAGATTTTGAAAAAAATACTCCATCTTACAATTACAAAATCAGTTCCTGGTAATTGATTCCATGACAAGAAGGAGATAAAGGAAATTAAGGTAAAAACTATCTTCCCCCCTCCCACTTGTACATTATAGCTAAATACTAAGAGTCCAGATTTGTGAAATATATGAAGAGCAATTAAAGACAAACTTGGCACGGGCTTTATGTTTAAGTTATGAGCATTAGCTTTAACATTTCAGGTGCATGTGGTAATCAAGAGCAGGGGTCTGTCTTGAATGCACAATATTTTGTGTATATTTTACTCTAACTATGCTCTTCCATTTAACAGAGTTGATTTTGAGAACATTAAGGAGATTCCTATTCTAGTTTTGGATGTTAATGAAGACTTTAAGAATGATAAAATTCAACAAGAGTACCTGATTGATAAAGTAAGTATAAAGTATTGGGGGATTTGTATCTGCTCTTCTTCTGCAGTTATCATGCACACAGTGACACTTCCAAGTAGAGTGGGGAGGGAGAGTAAACAACCATTTGAGGAGGCAAGGTGGGAATAAAGAGATCACTTCAGTCAAAATTGTGTTTACCAATTCCAAGGAAAGGCAAGACTTGGGAAGTAAATGCCAAAAGTAATTCTGGTGTTTGGCCAGTCATGGGGGAAAAAACCTCCACCTAATACAAGCATGAGGAAGTGCTCTCTTAGCAAACCCTATAAACCATTTTCCAATCTTGCTCTGGGTCATCAATTTGAGATTACTAGAGAATGACTCCTTTAAGACAAGACTAATTCCCTCAATTAGGAATTAGGAAGGGGAGCGATGATCAGTTGTGCAGGTATTTGTCATTACATCTTTATGGAAACCAGCAACTAATAGCTTCGTTTTGAGCAGACACTCAGACATACCTTGCCCCTCTGAAAGGCCACATGCATTTCTGCTCATGAATTAAATGCGGGGCAAAACATCACTGGACAAGTTCTTCCCAAATAAAGGGAAATGCCTGGTACTTGAGTTTTTAATGTACCAAATAATACATATGCTTTTTTTTATAGGTCAAGTCATTCCTGACTTCTTTAGAAGATGAAAATTAATTTGAATAATAAGTCTCTGAAGTTCACTCAACAATCTGTGTGTTTAAAAACTTACTTAAACCAAATGCATTACCTGTACAGCTTTTTTAAAGTAAACCTGAAATGTAGTAACATTAATTGGGGTTTATTTTTATCCTTGTCTGAGCAGTGTGAATTTTGATAGACCTTTTTGTATAGCTAAAAAGAACAAATATGGGGTGCTTTGATAATGTTTTTTTTTCTGTATATTCTCTGCTGCTTAATAAAGATTTTAAAGTCATATTGCCTCTCGAGTGGCTGTCCCCACGGGAGAGCTCAGCGAGAGGCCGACACCCAGTAAGCAGATAGCAGGCGCTGAGCAGGGCTGTTTTGCAATAACTGGCACGGGTTCACCATTTTAAGACGAGACTGTTATGGCGTCCAGAAACCTTTACTTTCAACTTCTGCTTTACTGAGTGGCCGTTTCCACCGGATTTACGCTACTTAAGGCTGGACGTTAGACCTGTAATAAACTGTAATTTACGCTTATCTCGTTTGCGATCTCACGCCCACCCCCCCCCCCACCCCCCTCCCCAGCACGGGGAGGGACCCGCGGGCGCGGCAGCGGCGGTGGAGGCGGGACAGCGACCCCGGAGAGCCCCCGCGGCCCCGCCCGGCACGACGCACGCGGCCGGGGGGGGCAGAGCGGCGCACGCGGCCGGGCCCGTCCCCGCCGCCTCCCCTCCCCCCCCCCCGCCCTGCGCCATCGTGAGGCCTCCGCCGCACCGGGCCCGGGCCCGCGGCACCACGAGGGTCCGATCGCCCATCCCCCCGCTCCCCCCCGCCACCCCCTCCCCGCCCGCCGCCGCTGGGCCTTACCCAAGCCGGGGATCTCGCCCTCGGTCTCCTCGGTGTGACAAGGGTCCATCTTGGCCGCGCCTTCCCCGCAGGGGCCTCAAGAAGAACAAAGCTGGGCGGGGGCGCTCAGGCGCTGAGCGAACAGAAACAAAAGCTCAGCGGCGGCCGAAGGGGCGCTCGGAAAAGGTGGATCGGGGCTCCGCGGGGGGTTTCTCGGCGCTCCCGCGGGGATGGGCCGCGATACAGCCGCCGGTACTCCCGGTACCGCCCGCTCACTCCGTCTGCGCAGCGCCCGTTCCGCGCCTATAAATGGCCGCCGGCCGCGCAGCGCCGCGCGCTGACGTCACGCGCCGCCCGCCCCCGCCAGCCAATGGCCGCGTGACAAATTGAACGCAGCCAGTCACGTCCGGCCCCGCGCGCGCGCGGTGGGGGGCGGGCGGGGGGAGGGGGGGGATAACGGAGGGGGGAGCGCGCGACCGCCCCGGGGGTCCCGCCCGCCCGCCCCTGTGCCCCCGCGGCCGCCGGGGAACCTGGGTTCGAGTCCCTGCCGCCGGTCTCGGCTCCGGTTCGAGTCCCGCCCCCGCCCGTTCTGCTCCCCGGCTCCCGAACATGGCGGCGGCCTTGTCCCTCCCCCCCACGCCCGCCCCGTCGCCCCCCACTCGTCCCCGTTCTCCCGGCACCCTCGCTCACGGCGAGCTGCAGCCGCGGGGCTCCGGCGGCGATCGGCGGCTCCGCGCACTGCAGCACCGCCCGCCGCCGGTGTCAGCAGGGCTCGGCTCCGCCTCCCGCCGCGGCGGGGGCCGGGCACGGCGGAGCCTGCGCGGGCCTGGCCGGGGAGGCCTCGAGGGCTCCCCCGCACCTCCGGGGGCCGCCGTGTGGCAGCCCGGCCGTGGGGAGCGCAGCCCGAGCCGAGCAGCCCCGCTCAGGCACTGCTGGGGCTGCTCGGGTTTGGCGCAGGAGGTTCCCGTGCCTGCAATCCCCGAGTGGGTGCTGGGAACGGCCGCTCCTCACGTGCCCTCTGCGCCCTCACTCCACGCTCTCCCAACCACACCGACCGTCTCCACAAACAATCACGAGCTGAAGCAACTTCAGGTTAAAACAGCTTTAAGGGAGCCTTGCTGTGGGATTGAACAGATAAGAGGTGACCTTAAGACCGCGGAGGTGTGGCACCGACTCCAAGCTTTGTTTCTGGCCGAGGGTTAGTGAGTGTAAAGCAAATCCCTTTGCTAATCCCTGTTGAGGCCTTTGCGTTTCTAGCATTGACATAATGATAATTTTTTGGCTTTTCATGTTGTATATTAATATTCATACACTGGGGTACATTTACTATGTGTCTTTTTATTAGTACTGATTGGTATTTTTAGTCCCCATTGCTGCATTTGAAAAAGGACAGAAAATGGGTTTTCTGTTGTTTATGCATCATGATCCACGTGATTAAATGGTTTTAAAGAGAGCTGTAATGGCTGTTCTCTTGCTATCTAATTTACAGTGAGAAATGAAGCCTGATTTGCCTAATATTTTCTTGATCTTATGTTTATTTAGTTAAACAGGATTCTGATGCAAGACCTATCTCTAGAGGTCTCTTAGGAAGTGAAAATCATCCTGTGTTCACACTGACAAGAAGTTCTAGATACCCTTCCAGTGTTAGGAGAAAGGTCATATGACTTCTTTCTGCAAATATGTAACTGCTACTAATCTTAGGCAAAAAAACTCAGCCTGCCTTTGACATAACCCACAGTAAGTTTGGTACAGCCACCTCCAGGGGAAGAACGTGACTGTAAGCAGCAGGGCAAGCAAAGACATAAATAGTTATCAGAAGAGTTGTGATTAGCCAGTGTATATGCTGTGTTTGAAAGACAAAAATAATTAACAATTCAAATGGAATTACTGCTATCAGAGCAGCCCTTTTCCTCAGAGGCCCTGGCTTGTAAAGTGCCTTTGCACATGGGGGTGGTCACATGCTATGTGAGCACTCACACAGAGGGAGACAGGAGATAAAAATCTTCCTGAAAACATTGCTACCGTTTCTTCCTTCCATGATTTCTTCTAGGACTCTGGCATCATGTTTACCTGGCTTTTGTTTTATGGTGTGAGCCTGACACCTGCACCTTCCCCTCCAACAGACCCAGCTGAACTCCAGTGTGTCTGTCACAGCTGACGCTGCAGCTCTGGGTACATGTTTTTTTCCTGATAGGGCTTTGTTCCACTTCAGAAGTTCACTGTTTCATTCCTGCGATGGGGAAAAGCACACCTGCCGCCCAGACAGCAGGGGAGAGGAGCTGCTCTTATTTTCCCATTTGCATTTCCAGAAGGTTTTGCCTCATTCAAGTCAGCTGGGGGAGTGAGGGCTGCAATCCAAGCTGAGCTCAGCCTGCTGGGTGCTGTAGTGCATCAGGTAGGAAATGGCAAAGAGGTTGATGCCTTGTGAAGGCTAACCTAGAACAGAGACTAGAGAGAGTTAAAGAATAAAGTAGGTGCTCATTAGAAGGCCTCAGTGGATACACCTTGGGCAGTACAAGAGCCCAGCCAGGGCTACACCCCAGATGAACCAAAATGGTCACAAAATGGACGATTGCTCAAGGGGTCTCTCACTTTTATAAGATCTGCTCCATTTGCATATTGGAGTTAATTGTCCAGTTATAGCTTTAGGTTATGAAGTCCCATTCTGCTTGTTTTTCTCTCTTCAGCCCACGTTGTTTATGCTCCTGGGCCTGAGATTTGGATCATTTGTTCTTGGTCCCCAGCTGGAGAAGGAATTGTTTTGTCTACCTAGTCTGTGAAGAGAGCTCACCATCCCCTAATACGAAGCTCAGAACTACACACTAAAGCAGTACAGAATCTGAAAAATATAAAAGCTAAAACCTGAGTCATCAAGGTGGCCACCAGAGTAAAAATCTGCTGGATAGTCACAGCCCCTGTGCAACATCCCAAATTCCCTCCAGGTTCATGGAGAGGAGCCCCAGTCCAGTCTGCAGAGAGATGCATAAAGCTGAGTACACATGTGGAGTGTTAAGCTGGACCGAAGTAAAGCTCTTGAAACCTGCTACCTGCTCAAGAATTTTCTGTTTTATACCAGTCTCACTTTGTTATCTTGCTTACACTTCTTTCCAGGGCAAGAAAATAATGGAGAAAATCTGCAGCTCTGGTTGGAGGGTTCCATAGTCATCCAAGCGTATGGAGACACTTTGTGTGTCTGGGAGTGAAGCAGATGCTCATCTCTGAGTAGCTTTTGGAGATATTGTTGCAATGCAAAAAGTAGTTGCCAACAATTCTTTCATGGATCAGCATTTTTCATTACAGGAGAATTGATCAGAATTTAAATACTTGCTCTGAAGAGATGACAGAACTCAGTCCATCATCACTGTATATGCCTTCCCTTTCCTCCTTAGCCATTACCCATTTCTTTTGCTGCTGCCATCACAGAGTCCATTTTTCATGTCTCAGCTACATGTGTTGCATGTGCCTCAGGTTTGCATATAAGCAAGCACCTATAATTCAGGATCTTATGGCTAATATGCAAACCTGATTAACTCTCAGTAAACACTGCTGCAGCTGACTTGTTTTTCATGTGGGCTCTGAAAACAGGGTATACATGGAAGTCTTATACTACTGATGTATGTTTCTCTGTGTGTGTGACCTCCAGTCAAAAACCCTACCATCCAAATATAACCTGTTATTCCCCATGCCTTTTGAAACAGCCTCTAGCTGTGACACTGTGATAAATAGAAGCAAAACTTAAAAATGCATGATGAGTATTCTCCCATATTAGATAACATGGCCACGTTCATCACCCACTAATGCTGCCAGTTCACAGCTTTGCCAGTGCAGTCTCCCTCCCTTGTCTGATTTGGACAGTTTAAGAGGATTTTTGGCTACACTTCACCTTTATTCCTTTTTACCTTTGTTTTTTACCTTTATTCATTTCTCTGAAAATGGTGGTCTGCATTGCAGCATGGATTGGATGTAGCTCATGTTTCCTGGCTTTCCTAAGCTGCAATTCACTAAAAATCAAGCTGGAAAACAGTTGGAGAGGTTTATAAACACTATTTTAGTGGAAAGCAGATACCCAAGTCCCTTGTTCTCTCTGAGGCCTCTGCTGCACTGTTAGAAGCTATCACCCTTCCCTTTGTGCCATCAGCTTATCCACAGCTTGTGCTCACCATCCTTTGCTGCTGTGAGAGTGGAAGAATTCTGCTCCCTCGATGGCTGCACCCTTTCAGGACTCAGAAAAGTTCACCAGCCTGGTTCTTCTCTGTTTGTCAGTGGAACCCAGGCCTGTCACCTTTTCAGTTTTGCAGCATTATAATTATAGCAGTGGGCAGAAGACCTGGTTTTTACCTCTGGAGCTGCCCCACTGTGAGTGCAGGGCCAGCTGGGGTGAGGTGTCTCCCACAAGGTGCTGCAGATATCTGCCAGTTCTGCTGCCTGAGCTCTGTGGTCATGAGTCAGCTCTGGTCCAGGAGCCATCTGGCTGAGCAGCACTGTGCTGAGCTCATCAGGCTGCTCCCTGGAAAGCTTTCTTTGCTCAGGCAGAACATTCGCAGCACCTTGGCACGTCATCCATGTGCTGCCAGGAGAGAGGTGGAAAGTGGCCATTCACATACCTCCAAGGAGCTTTGTCTGCATTTCTTCATGCCCTCCCAAATGGAGAAGGAGCTGTAAAGCGTAGATACTGGACAGAGGGGTGACTCAGTCCCATGCTGGGAGAGTGTGCTGTGGTACTGTATCAGGGCAGACAGCAGTCCTGAGCTCTTGTTATCCTGGCCAACCACATTCATGAAATGGAGCCTATTTTAGCCACTTGCCCACTGCAGGCTCCGAAGCAAGAGACCACAACAGCTCACAGGCTTCGACCTCACTGGAATGTTGATCCCTGACTTTTACCCCTTCCAGGCAATGTTGCCTTAATAATTCGGGGTCACCCAGCTTTCTCTTGTCAACCAGTGCCACATCACAGCAACACAGCTGATGCACGTGCTCAGGCACAGATCTTCTTTCATTCTCTCACTCCGGAAGTGCTCTGGGAGTCCTCCTGAGTGCTGATGCTTTGGCTCTTCCCACATAACTTTTACCTTTAGTCCCTGAACAGAGTCTGGCACAGCATCGCTGGGGGATGGAGCTGGGCATGCTCTTCCCTAAGATTCCACAGCAGGTGGTCAGTTTTCCTTTGGCGGGAGGGCATTCACAAAGGGCCATGTTAAGCCCTGTCCATCATATATATACTGTGGCTCTGCCCTTACCTGGGGGAAGGTGAATTCTTGGAGCTCTCTTACAAGTGGTAAATGCTGGGAGGTAGAAAACTGATGGGAATGAGGCAAATTGTAACTTTAGAGTGTGGATTTTCCTGGCATCCCTGACCTTGCTCTGTTACACACCCAGCAGATCTGTGTCCTTATGTTTGTTTGGATCAAGAGGGCTCTGGATCTCACTGCCCATAATGTTCTTCCTACTTTTGGCATTGATGGACATAGCTCAAAACGACCGTACTGCAAAGGAGGCAACCCCCAAAATGCTGTGACAAGGACAGCGAGGCCTCTGCAGACTCAGCACATAAAATGGGTCACTAGCAGGGGCATTTCACTCACACAATTCCATGTGCTCGCCTTTCTTTTTCCTTGCCCTTGAAGTTATTTGCATGTAAACAAGTAAAACTAAGAAAAGGGATAAGAAAGTGACGGTGAGGAACGATGAGGGGAAAGGGAAGTGTCCCACAGTCCTGCTCTGGAGACTGCATCCTCACAGCTCCTGCCGGCTGGCTCCCCAGAGCTCTGATCCTGGTGCTGCTGCAGAAATAAAGGCCTATTGAGAAGTCTGGCTCCAAATTAGCATTTGAATTCCCTTGTAGCCCGTTGTCAGATGGACAGGAGGTGGGTGCTAGTCTCGGTTGCTCAGCGCTGATACACAAAGGTGGCTTTAAAAGGTCCTTATTTTTCTGAAGGCAAGAAATGCATTGCTCAGACTGTGGATACTTTCTTTTTTTATTTCTTCTTTCTCTCTCCCATTCTTCTCCGTTTCACCCCTTTCCTGGGTCAGGCTGAGCCACAGATAGACACGTCTGGGTATTGTTAGCCCTGTCTGACCTACTTCTCTCCCTCCCCTCGGCCCCGTGTTATGGATGCTGGTGCTATGGAAACCTGCTTGACATGCCAATGCCACAAAGCCGGGGCCACCAGCTGCATCCTCCTTTCCCGGCCCCACGGGAGTTTCCCTCCCAAACACCCCCCCAAAGAAAGTTAGCAGCCTTGCTTCCCGGGGAAATTCAAGGCTGTCCTCTATCCGTCCCACCAAGCCGTGCTCCGGCGGGACTGGGGTGCTCTTCCGTGGGCTTGGGGGTGCTGTTCTTCCTCATGCCAGAGCACAATATTTCGGTCTGGGGGCCGCTTGTAAAGCCGCCGCTGCCCGCACCAGACCGTATCCGGCACGGCCAGCACGTCACGGATAGGGAAGTACACGTGGGTGTCCTTGAAATTTTCAAGATAATAAGCTACAAACTTCTGCACCTTGCTCCAAAAACCTTCCAGGAACCTGGCTGGGATCCTGGGAGCGCGGCGGTGGGAACACGCCGGTGGCAACACCTGCGTTCCGGCGGTGCGTGCGGCAGGTGGCAGCTGCTGTGTCCGGGGACAGAGCTCTGCACTGCCACCGTCACTCGCGTGGAACCCGCCCCGCCGGGGACAGAGGCTTGTTTACAAGTTCAGCCTCTGTACCTCTTGTGATAAAAAAGTTCTCGCTGGTTCTGCGGGTTTCCTTTGCTCTCTGCTGGCCTCCCGTCTGGCTGCCTGCTTATCCTGGGAGCCCGTGGCATTATCAGAGTGCTTTTGCTTCCAAATACCGCACGCCAAACGCGTTTTCTCCCCGCTGCTGGCAATGAACCGGCAGCCCTAACGGGAGGAAGCAGGAAGGAGCTCTGGAGTCCGCAGAGCGCTTTGCTTTATGCCTATCGTGAGCGTCCCCAGGAGATTCTGCGAGGCTCCGGGACTCCTCTACCCGATACCTTAAAGCCAGAGCCTGGCCCAGCACGGATCAAACTCGAAGCTGGCAGATTCGTGGATGAGTGCCAGAGGCCGTGGCTGTGCCGGCTGCCTGGTGAGCGCTGCCCCGGGCACTCTCGGGCTGCAGCCAGCGGCGCTGGGGCACAGGCGGCGGGCCCGGGGCCGTCGGTGGTCGCTGCGCTCGGACGCCCCCGGGCCCCCGCCGCCCCCGCCCCGCCCTCGCTCAGCCGCGGGCCACCAGCGCCCTCTCCCGACGCCGGGGAGAAGCGGCGGGGGCCGGGGCGGGCACAGACCGCGGGAGGAGCGGGGACAGCAATCTCGGGGGGAACAGGGGAATCCCGACGGGAGCAGGGCTGACGGCCTGGGCCTGGCCCCCATGGCGGGGGCAGCGCTGGACCAGAGCCCACGGGAGCGCAGCAATGCCGCTGGCGGCTGGATCCCCTTTAAACTGATGCTCGCGGCGTGGCTTTCACGCCTGAGGGACGGTGACCCGGGGTGGCAGGTGCGGCCCCCCAGCACACGCTGTGCCAGCCCAGCGGGCCCTCAGCACTTCTGCAGCAGGTTCAGGCGGGCAAACTGGTGCCATACAGCACCAGCACAACGTGCTGGCCAGCAGCATCATGAATTGAGTAAATCCCCAAATCATCGACTGTTTGAACCATCGATTGGTATAAAGTGGTTTGCTTTGACTGATGAAGCAGCAGAGCAATGATAGCAGCCCTGCTGGACGGAAGCAGCTTCTCTTCTGTTCAGGGCACCTGAAATGGCCCCTCTGACAGTGGTTTGAAGGGCTGATGATGTGCCCGTCAGATTTTCTGTGGCAGAACTGGTGATGGCAGCCACCAAGGCCAGAGCCTGACTGCGCCGTGCCAGGATTTTTAATGGTCTTCTGTGCATCCAAGGGGAGAAGCCGGCTACAATCTCACTGCTGAATCATTAATTTCCCTCCTCTGAGTCATCCTGCGGCCCTGTCACACACAGAGCAGACACAAACGGGGCTGAGGTGGGCACTAGCTCCGGGTTGATACAACGGGTTTAGAAAACTGGTTGTAGGATAAAATACAGAGATTGTGTCTATGGAACCAATGAGCACCCACTTGGACTAAGCCCAGAAAGCAGAGTTTTGATGTGGAGTCAGGACCTGCACCAGCAGCTGGGGCTGGTCCTCCTGCATTAACTCTCTGGGAGGTGACTGGTTATACTGGTAAAAAGGTGAGGACTGGGGAACAACTTCAGGAGATGGTAGGACCTGTTAATGCAAAGACTAAGTGAAATCTCACTGTGAAATCTGTTCCTCCCTGACCTTGCTAAGGCACAAGCAGGGTAAAACTATGCTTAGACTTTTCTGAAATGTGTCACCAAAGATGCCAGGAGAAAAAGTTCTTGTTTATCTTGCTGTGACACCTGAGGATTTTGTTGAAGATGGGGTCCTGCTGTACTGAAAGCTTTGCAGAGACAAGTGTTATACAGTTATTTTTGTTTGGCATTAAGCCTTACCCTGCAGCATTTGCCAGTTTCAATGCAGCAGCATGACTCCAAGGCAGGAGAGCCTGAAAGGGAAATCAGCTGGGGGCTTTGCTGGAGAAGCCAATTTAAAATGCATGGAAGGAAAAGAAACAATGTGAAAAATTAATAATTTCCTCCAAAAAGGCCCTGCCTGTTGTTTTTACAGTCCAGATATGCCTACTGCTGGGAAAAGGAGGGGACAGCAGTGGGCTTTACAATGTGATTGCATCATGCTCATGCAATTATTTTCACTCCCTGGGTTTGGTGTGAATTCCCCCCATGATGACACACGGAGCACTACTGGCATTTCCTGTGGCACTAACATGAGGGCACCAGTGGCCAAAAGCATCAGTATTGTGCATACTGGACTCATGAAAATTCAGCCCCTCCTGATGCAGGAGGGACCTGAGCACTGGGAAGAACACTTTGTGGTGCTGAGTGGCTCAGTACCCAATCAGTACCAAATTTTTGGAGATGTCGAGCTCAACATCTCCAAAAATCAGCTTCTCCCTCCTCAGAACTCTTCTCCCATGACACACAGGCTTGCAGGCTTTGTTAGATTCCATGTCAGGGAAACAAAGGCAGCCACCTTGCACTCACACACTCATGGTTCTGTTCTCTGCTAGCTGCAGACTCACAAAGAGACACCCAGCACAGCGAGTTTAGTGACCTTTTATTTATGCCTGTTGTCACTGGGCGGAGTTTGAAGTGGCACACACAGCAGTGGTGATGAGTTTTCACAGTCTGATTTACAGCAGTGGCTGATAACCAGCATGAAGGCACCAACAGACTTTTGCACAACATGTTCGTGGCTACTCCAGTTTATCCCTCACCTCTTTTGTTATGTCTCAGCCCACATCTGGTTCCAAACAAATGCCTTTCTTAGGTGTGGGCTTGGAAAACTGGCATGAATCTGTGCCTGGGCTGAGGGCATAATGGGGAACATATGGCACTTCCCTTTGGCAACTCACTGGGAAACTCAGGCTGAGAAGAGTTTGCTTTTAAATGTCCTTGTCTGGGGTTGTTGTTTCTGCATCAGACACGATGGAGCCGCCAGATGTGGAGCACTTGGCACACAAAGTGCTATGGGGGAAAAATATCTCCTAAACTGCTCAGCAGCTCCTGCCAGTGCTGGATGGTGAGGAAAGAGGTGTTAAAAGCTCGGGTGAGGGTGGATTTCTCATTGAGGGCTGTTGAGTTGCATTGAGTCTGTTAAGGCGGGCAGGAGAGAGAAGGACTCGAAGATGAGGACAGTGATGAAGCACAGAGGAGTGGGTCATGCTGTGAGAAGCTGAAGGACGTTCAGCCCCACATAGTGAGAGAGGAAGAAATGTAGGATGCCCAGGGCTGACACTGCAATGAGAATCCAGAGAACTCCAGCGCTGAAGTACATCGGGGCGAGTCTGGTGGGAGAAAGGCAGCTGCTGACATGGAGCTTCCTGCCTGGGAACAGCCCCTTCCTCCCTGAAGAACTGGGTTGAAAGGCAGTCCCTGGCTGTCCCCTGCCCCCTGCGTGGAGTCCCATGCCCTGATTCCACATCAAGGGAGCAAACACACACACCCAAAAGAGCTTGGGGCAGCTCCAGCCTTGCCCCGTATCTGTGTTGCTGCCCCAGCCCTGTATCCACGTTCACTTTTCCTCGGATACAAGGCTGAGTCCTGCAGGAGCCCCAGAGCACCCAAGAGTCTTGAGCTTTCCCAAAGTACATTATGTTTCCAAAAACAACTCCCCAGGGGTTACCGTGTAGTCCCCTGAGTGCTGCTGTGTGTGAGTGTGTGTAAGTGTGTAACTATGTGTGTAACTCTGTGTGTGTGTGTATAACTGTGTGTCTGTGTGTGACTGTGTGTGTAACTGTGTGTGTAACTGTGTGTGTAACTGTGTGAGTGTGTAACTGTGTGTTTAACTCTGTGTGTAACTGTGTGTAACTGTGTGAGTGTGTAACTGTGTGTGTAACTGTGTGAGTGTGTGTGTAAGACTGCGAGAGTGTGTAAGAATCTGCAAGAGTACGTGTATGAGTGTGCAAGAGTGTGTAGCTGTGTGTAAGAGCATGCAAGAGTGAGTGTGAGTGTGTTTACCTTTCTGAGGATGATGCCTTGTATCCCATAAAGTAGCAGTAGCGGGCGTAGAGATAGAGCAGACCCAAGGCTGCAGCCAGACCTGTGTTTAGGAGAGATCCCAGTGACCATCTCCAAAGGCTTTTCAGAGCTACTTAGAACCAGGGAGGTAGCCCAAAGTTAAGGCATAGACACTCTGTGTCATCTGGCTCTACCCTCCCATCGGAGACAGAATTACTGTTCAATTTGTTGTTCAGAAGTTAAGCAGGACCTGAGGACTGAGGCAGCACACAGGGGAACAGATCCAGTGACAAACCAGGTAATGGGATATTCTCACCTTGATGGAAGAAGAGTCCAGCCTGCCACAGAACTGCCAGGAAGATGGGAAAATACTCAGAGGAGTTCACCCTGGCAGGAAAGAGAGAGGTCATAAACTAGGGAAAGGAAGGAAGCTCTTCTTCTTTTGCCTCCCCTAGCAGTTTCCAGACACTCAAGGCTTTTGCTTTTCAGAATTAAAGTTGTCATAAAAAGCCTCCAGGCTCCAGTTCCTGTCCCAGATTTATTCACAGAAATTAAACAATGGAAAGAACAGGGTCTCCAGGTTACAAGAAATTAAGTAAAAGACTCCCAGGTCAGATTGTGCACAGAAAGGCTCCATGAACCACTCCCACCACTGCTTCCCAAGGGCTGCAGCTCAAACCCTGTTGTCAATGCCCCAAAGCCCCAAGCTGTAGGGAAGGTCTGTCTCTCAAGTACGTAAGGCCAGAGCAGCCTGGCTTTGTGCAGGAGTTGGAGGGAGCACATAACTGTTGGGATTGTTTGTATGCCATGCCCTGTCCTCCCAAAGGCACTGTAGCACCAAAACATGATGGATGAAGCTGAGTCTAGGCTAGTGAAGGAGCAAAGAAGGAGAGGGCTGAGGGGATCCAGCTCAAACTACTCAGTTACTTTTTTTCCTAGTGGTCAGCTACAACAACATGAAAGCGCCTCCCTCCCCACTGCAGCCCTAGTGCAGAAGTCACAGCAGACATGCTGGGTTATCCTCATCCCAGCACCAGCTGAGATCTCTCTGGAAACTTGTCCTTCCCAGTGAGTGAGATTCAGAGCAGAGCTGAAGCTGCCTGAGGTTTGGTACCACTTGGATAAAACCAGTCTAAGTCTCAGGCACCAAAGGTTATGTCTTTAAGAGCTCTTCACTGTACATCAGAGATTCCTGTGTGGTTTCTATCAGCAATGGCTGGTTTAGGACTCAAAAGCCAACCCAATCTTGATGTGGACTCTTCAACCCATTGATTAACCTCAAGCGAGGTAATTGCTTAATTACAGTTCCAGGAAAGGAATAGCAAAGCAGGGGAAAGGCAGGGTGGTTACATGAGATCTGACAAACATCAAGTAAGAGGAGTTTCTTACTGTGCTCGAAAGATCCTTTCAAATTCAGGAGAGCCCGAGGTCTTTGGAGGTGAAATGCCAAACAACCTCCTAGCATAGATCACCTGCAGGAAGAAGTAGGCTGCAGCAAAAGACAGAAAAGTAGCAGCAGTCAGTCCTATGGCTGGGCACGGTGGAGTCAGGAGCTGGCCAGAGGCTGGGGAAAAAGATCTGCAATCTCCTCCTAAGCCCACACCCCCACACAGCACAGAAAGTTAGAACAAAATCCCAGGTACCTTTTAGATAAGGAAAAGGAATGACCCAGAGCTATAGTAAAGCAAGGAATATACAGTCATGCACTACCAGTGTTATCTGTTTGGTAAAATTGTTACACAGTTCAGATGTACTTTATTACTGACAATTTCAAGGCTTTTTCATTATTTTAATTTTTTTCCTCTTCTAAATTCTGATATCAGTGATGGGATGGAACTGATGCCACAGATAAGCCAACCAGACACTGAATTAAATTGTCATGCAACGTGGACCCATGGCTGGGAGATGTTCCATGTGACCCACCACAGCCCATACTTCCACCTTTTCACATAGCAGAGATCTTTCTATGCTCACATCTACATGCACTTCAGGAGCTGCTGAAAGCACAAAGAGGGAAATTCTACATGTTTGCAGAGGGGAAGATCTTCCAAAAACATCCTGAATGGAGGGGGTAGGTCAGTTCAGAGAAAGGGCTTCCCATGCACTCGTTTGGTTAAATGCTTTCCAGAACCCAAAGAAGATATCAGTTCATGGTCTGAAAAGCAGTGAAGTGCCAGTGCAACAGGAGACATTAAACATAAAAGCAAAAGAAAATCAGTGGAGTTACGGTAGACTGATCCAGCCAGTACTTGAGTTCATGCATCCAATGGTCCCTACCTTGCTCCAGGACTCCTAGGACTGTCACAGCAGCCAGCCAATGAATCTGATCCAACATACTGACTTTTCCAGAACCTAGAAAATCTTATTTCTTGATCCTCTGGCCAGATTCAGTCCTTGCTGATGTGGCAGTTTGCGATGGTATCTGACAGCCCAGGTTTGTTCTAACTGAATAAAGCAAAGATTTAGTCCGTGGTATTGAAGGCACCCAGGAGTGCTGTTAGCATATGCACTGTGGAAATGGAAATCAGTGGAGACAGGTTTAATGGAGTACTTCTGTTCCCACCCCACCCTTTTCCAGGAACAAAGTTGAGAGGAAGTAGGAAAAGCCAGTAGAGAGACAAATGTGAGAGATAAGGGAACTGGGAGCTGAATGGATGGACAATAGCCCACTAACAGTCAATAGTCCACTAATCCACTCCCCCCAGGGCATCTACTTTAGGCCAGGGCACATCCTCTTTGCTGATGTTGCCGAAGAAACCAAAGCTCTGCTTGGGCTGTTGTGTCATACCAGAGCATAGGCGGCATTCCAAGGTACATATCCCTGTGTACATAATCCTACATAGACTCTGGTAGCATGTGTTCGGCACAGAGAATGACTTATGGCCACAACACCGAGACCCTGCGTGAAAAACACTCTGAGAGGGTAAGAGAGGATGTGATAAATTATAAAAGGTCTCTAGATCTGTCCTACACACTGATATTTTATCTGGGGATGGGTCCTGCAGAATGCTGCCTGTGCATTTAAGGCTTCTGATCAATCCTCAGTCCAATGAATTCTTACCATAAACACCAGAGTGAGTTCTTTGTGGGGGAAAAACCTGCAGAATTCATCAGGACACAGCAAAAAGAAATTTACATTTTCACATATCAGAAGAGACTCATTTATCTAGCTCTCATCTAACAGCACCACAGCTGGCACAGACAGAAGCTGCTGGGACCCCCAGCTTTGTTTCCTTCCTCTCTCTTCATTCAATGAATTCTCCATCAGACCAGGGAAAAAGGAAAGCAGGTTAAGACAAAGTGATTGTTGAACACCACTGTTATAGAAAGTCATATTAAAGCAGTTTACAGAAATTACATTGTACACCTGATGCCTTTGATAGGCTTTCCAAGAAGCAATATGCTGGTTCTGGTTCTCTGCCTCTCTAGAAGCTATAAAGGCACCCAAAATGGCTATAACAATGTCCCAGCTTGGTGTTTTTCCAAATATCAAATACACACCCCATTGTTTTTCAAACACCAGCTCTAAGATTAATTCCTTTATTTCAGAATTGAACGTTGTTCAGTGCAGGGACTGTTTAGAAATATGAGGAACATTGTGTCTATTTAGTTGTCAAAGAAATTAAGAACTCCCCTGTGTCAGCTCAAGAAGGGCAGAGGTCTTGCAGTGCTTAATGATTGATTTCCCTTTGCTCCTGTCTGATAACAGCCTGCTAGTGAAAGAAAATAAAGAAAACAACTGAGCAGAAAAGACTTGAGCTTACACCTCCATCAGATGACAGTGCACTGTGAGCTGTATCAACAATGCCAAATGTGTGCAATGGAATCTGGGCCAGGAGGAGCTGTACAGGCTGCCACAGAGCATTCCTGCTCTCCAGATCATCACTAAACACAAAACATTTGTAGCATAATTTTCTGCCATCATCTAGCATGATCTAAATATAATAAAAGCCAATAGAAATATTAATGAATAAACAAGTACAGATGTCTCCCCCCTCCTCCTCCCTCCTTCATAAACATAATTTTTCAAGCTGTTTTTAAACTCCTGAAGAGCACAACCTTTTTTTGTCCCTGTTTCTCACCATCAGAACTCACTTTATTTTCCGTTCTCCCTCAGTGCTTACAAGGAACAAGTACCCCAGTCCCAGCACCAAATGCCCCTGGGTGACAGACTTGTCATGGGTGGGCAGCCTCTGCACCCATGGACCGCAGCATATTACAATACCTCACCCTCCGAGGCTGACACAGACAAGTTCCCCTCTAGGCAAAGACAAGTCCTGCAGGGTGGATTTGCTGAGCAGGAGCTACTGAAATGCTGTACCCCACTCCCACTGCCTGGCTCTGCACTCCAGGGTATGCTGTGTGAATGTGGTCAGAGGGCATAGACCAAAGTCCTCACACCTCCCACTGAGTCAGCACTGCAGGCATTTCTCTGTGCCCACGGTTGCTTCTGCCACCTCTTCCTGCAGCCAATAATCCTTTCTGCCTCCGAATTTTCACTGTAGGAATACACTCTGAGCTGGACTGCAATAACAATAGGGATTAAAAATAATCTTGGGAAGAAAAATTATCAACACAATGCCTTGGAGGACTTTTTCAAGCATCCACAGGGCTTACAGCACCTATTACTTGCCCAGAACAGCAGGGCAAGGAGAAGCCAGCAGTGCTGAGTCCAGCACTGTTACATGCAGTAACATCCCCTGGAAATGTATCTCAGGAGCATACAACAGCTCAAGAGCTTTCTGTCAGTGGAAGGGAGAACATTTTGCAGATGAGCAACTCACCCTTCAGCCGTGAAGCATGGAGATGCCTCGTTCTTCCAATCCTATTGCACAAATATGGAAATATTTTCTAATGCAGGTTGTACTTGTGCTTCCTTTCCCTCCAAATCCTTTTGCAGCCACTGCGTACCCAAACCCACGACTGTGGGACTGCTTGTGAGAACAGTTACTGTCTTTGTAACAACCACAAAGAAAAAAAGAGGGGAGGGTTCATTCAAAAGAATTTTTTCTCACAGAGAAGAAAGAATTTTTCTAGTTCGAAAGAAAGAGAGCTCAGCTCCAAGCAACTCAGTCTGTTCAAGTACAACTCCTGCCCTCCTGACCTCCCATTCCCTTGGAGGCTTCTCTTAAACTCAGACCTACATGTGTTGAGATTTTCCTGGAATTCTTGGATTTTTCATCTGTGTAAGGAAGGACATGCTAAAAATACAGCAAGAGAAAAAAGAATTCATTCTTTTACCCCTCAGGAAGGCAAAACTGGCCATGTGTCCCCAGGAAGTGGGGACAGCTGCAAACAATTTCTGCTCTGTGATTCCCAACAGGACTCAGAGCAAGGCATAAGCTGGATCAGATCTCCTGAGCACACTGAAATGTGTTCCGGGTTCTGCATTTTGGAAAAACCGTAAGAACTTTGCATGACAAGAATTACCACGTCTTCCTAAAATGAGCATCTATCCAGAGGGTCCTCCTTTCACAAAGTAAAAGAGCAGGTGGTTGGTTTTGTCAGCAACATCCAGATTGGCATTATACAACTCATCTCTTGGAGCACAAACTCAGTGTATATTGGAGATGTGCCCTAGCCTTTCATCCAGACTGATTTCAGACCATATTCCTGGCATTTATATATCTATGGCAGATCAAAGAGTCACATAAATGTTCACAAATATTTAGTTATAGCAAAATTTCTAGGGGCCAAACCAATCTCTGGGCTGCTTGAATGCTTCTGCGTGGAGCAGGACCACAGCCAAGCACCTCTCATCTCAGCAAAAGTGAAGGGCTTCACTTCAGAGATAAACAGGGAAAACATAAAAAGTAATTTTCTAGAAAGCAAGATGGAAAGCCAAGTCTTTGGAAAACCACATAAATGAATATATACTCATTTATTTAGGGATAGTTTGGAGATTTTTTTTTTAAAGTTTTCTTCTAATGGAGTTTAGTGAGCTTTATCCATATGCACATTAAGTCTGACTGGAGAGCACATCAGTATAAAAGCAATGCCAAAACTCTCCCTTTAATTCATCTTCCGAAGGCGTGGGTACATGCAAAGGAATGATACCCCTTCATTTATGATCAACATCTGTTAAAAATATTAATTAAATGTCTCTCTTGCCCTGCCTTGTCTTGTGTTATTGTCACACAAGGAAAGCCTTTTCCATGTGTTTTGCCAATTTTCCTACCTCCAACAGAAAGTCAGGAATAGCTAATAAACAAAAAGGAACAATGCCAGAAAGTGGCTGGCTTGAAGAATAAATCTCTGGAGCAATAAGGGCATATGTCAGGGAGAGGGAGGATTTCCCTTTGCAGAGGGACAAACAAGCCTTTCAAACATCTTTGGAAGCTCTTATGTTAACATACACTTAGTATTATCCTATAATGATATGGGGGAAAAACTGCAAGTATACACGGTACATCAGAATACATCAAAGGCTGAAGAGTGGTCATGAAGTGCAGCTTCACTTTTCCTAAATTATAGAGGTGAAGAAAAAGAACTGTTTAGCATTTCTATCTTGTTTAGACCAGTAGACCCAGATGCTGGCTGGCCCTAGCTGGTAATGAGATAAAGCTGGGCAAGGCATTGAAGAGGGGCAGAGTGAGGACAGCTCTAAGGAGACATTTTCCAGGAGAAAGGCTGGAATTCCTAATAGGTCTCCTGCAAAGAAGAGACTCTTGGCTTGTCAGAAACAGGGAAAGTCAGGGGAATTCACCTGAAGTGGAGAGGTGTTGCTGTATCTTCAGAGATGGGGCAATCAGGAAGGCACTAATCCCTCTGCTTTATGGTGACTTTTCACACCAAAGTTCTGTCCCACATAGGTTTGAGGGAAAGGAGATGGTCTGGAGGGAGATCTGCCATAGGTCCTCACTGGACATACTCTTCTCTCCTTGCCTAGTGCTGCAGGACTGTGTCCAAACCTGAGTCCTGCTGAGTGTCCTGCCCTGTGTCACCCTGTCCATAACACTGGGGCACAGCCCAGCCAGACAATACAGAGGGGAGACCACAGAGTGTCCAGCCTCCACAGAGGCCCATGGACAAACTTGTGCAAGGGCAGAAGACACTGAGGGCAGGAAACTGACAAATGTTTCTGGAGCTGTAGAGCTCCACTGATGTCAGCAGTGTCAAAAAGTTTTGAAATATATGTCCAGAATGAATCAAACTCTGTGGATGAGAGCAGACCATTGTTTGGAGTGTTCTTTGAACTCATCCACTGTCATGCCCCCAGAAGATGCCCCAAGTGCTGTGCTGGGCAGGGAATGCAGCCCAGGTAGCAGGTGGGACACCCCCAGCGAGGGGCACACACAGCCTGCTGCAGCTGGGAGGCTGCAAGTGCACTGGAAGCAGAGTGAAGAGGCTGCCTAGGTCACATAGCACTGAGAACAGAGGAACACAAACAGGCTCTGTTTCTTCTCCCATCTCCAAAGGAGAAATTAAACAGAGCCAGCCTCCACATCTCCTGCTGGCACAAGACCAGGGAGACAGCAGCAACTACAGATCATGGGAGCAAGATGTGAGTATGGGAGCAAGATGTGAATGTGGGAGCAGACGGGTGTTTGGTTACTGGCCATCATTTCTTGTGGCCTTTCTGCCACGTCCACCTCTCTGCTCCATACTGCACAGGACTGGGATGCTGCCTAACTTGACATGTCCTGATGGTGGCCACTCCTGTTAGGAGAATTCCCAGTGCCAAGTCAGTGCTTGATGCCTCCTGGCTATGCCAGCTTCAGTCTGTAGGACATCATCCATTCCCTGCCTGCCAGCACTGCAGGATTGGAGCAGTGTTTATCCAGGGCCCAGGGAGGCAAAGCAGGTTCAGCACAGCACACGGGAGCCTGGCCTCTGCTATTTGAAAGCCATGAGGGCTGGTATTTGCTGTTTTACATCACAATTTAGTGCTGTTCAGCACTTGCCGAGATCCAAAACTAATCCAGTCTGTTGGTACAGCACTTATCAGGGCCCCATGTTTAAGTTATTACTAAAGCAAACAGAAAAATCTCCACCTATCATTTCCAGAGGTTCAATATTTACAATAGATTAACACAGTCAGCTACTATCTGCAGAACACTTTTTTTACTCCTGTGAAAATTTGTTAAAATCACTCCCAAAGTCCTCAAATGATCAACACTTTCAGAATTAATCATTTATTGTACCAGTGATCTTCTTCATTCTTAATACAGGGTTTCTTAACCAGACTCATACAGGTAGATTTTTTATTATGTATATTTTTATTACATATATATTTTTGTTATATATATACACAGATTTTTAATATATATTTTAAAATCTATGAAGAGCTCAAAAGCAGACCCTGGCTTGTAATCAGTTAAAACAATTACTAAACAATTAGAAACAAATTTAATGTCAAATTTAATTTGGGGATTTTTGAGTTTGCCTGATTTACATCTGTATAGTCATAAAGGAGAAGGATCTCTGATTCTTTTTGCTGCCTTGTAAAAAGGTATCAGAAAACATCCTCTAACAAAAGTCTGTCTAGGTCTGCAGAAAGCTCACAACTCAAACTGCTTTTAACTTGGATGGGGCTTGTCCAGCAGAACAAAAGGAAAGGCCCTTGTCACTGAGTTGATAGATTAAAAATGTACCCATTCCCAGGACAAAGTCTTAGATTAAAATAACCCAAAATAATGAGAAGAATGTTGAGCTTCTACAAAGTAAGTCAGTGACTAATTCCTGTTCCACGTATATGAACTTACAAAAAAAGAGAGTCTAATGGGAGAGACATTTAGAACCAATGAAAGAAATGAACTGGAAGTGTAAAATCAAAATAGTGAACTTATTTGATATGCACCCGATAGTTATAACCCACAGTTCCTACAAAGTCAAATGAGGGGGCAGCTCAGCTCAGCCTCTTCATCTTGGGGGACTTAGCCCACTCTGAAAGAACTCAAGCTCTTACCCAGCTCAGCGTCTTCACAGAAAACTACAGCACCATATTTGGAATTTGTGTTTGAGAACACCAACATTCCCTAAGGCGCAGATGATATTTTTATTAATCAGATCTCTCTCTTCATTCCTCCTCATTCTTTTAAGTTTCCATTGAGCTTGGTAGCAGCTTGCCTTTATAATTTGATCTATTTCTTTCAGTTAAAATGCTTGCCCCATGATTAATTAAAGTCTTGAGTGATAAGATCTAATTCTGAGCTATTTGACTTGAAAATGAAAGCAAAGGTTGTCATGTTTCACTTGTGTAACCTTAACCATTCCTTTCCCTCTCGTGCCAAGCATTTTCTGTGACTGACTAGTCCACCTTAATTTCCCTATCTGTCCAAGTAGCAAAGGAAGCCTCTCACCCCCAACTTCTGCTTGCTTTAATAGCCAGCCAGTTCTGAAATAAATCCCCACCTCCACATTCACTTGGGTTTCTGCACCTCCTAACTCTGCAGAGAGTACTGCACTGCTTGTTGCACTTGCACACAGCCACAATGCTGCTGCATAATCTCTGACTCACCATTTTCCCTAGAACCACTGTTAGAATGGCCATGTTTTAGGGGTTTTAACAATCTCTAGCTTTCCAGTCAGCTGCACTGAAGACTGGGGTGAAGCTAAGATCAGGACAGTAAAGAACAGCAAGAACATCACACCCTTAGGGCTATGCTGTCACTCTCCTTACTCTGAACTGGAAGAAAATCCTGCGGATCCCAGATTCCTACTTATTGTCTTCTTTGGTTGACATGCACTTGCCTACATCTGCTTTTAAAAAAGGTTCTTTGATTTCTGAAATAGCACTAAGCATCATTTTCTTTCATTCCCCTATAATCAAACAGCAGTGGCAGCAAGGCTAAAACTCGGTAGTTCAGGACAGGCTCTGCTATTGCCTTGGAATGAGTCAGAATGGGCAGAAATGTTTGGTGTTAATACAGTCATCAGGGTGAAATAGAGATTTTTGGAGTTCTCTTGAGTTAACAAAATGAATTAAGCATTTAAATTTTAGCTTGTAGAATTATGTGTTGAATTTTTAACCTTTTAGTTAAAAAACCTCTGCCATGGTACAAAGGGCATAGGAAAATGCAAATTTCCGAACCTTCTTGCTTAAAGAACAATACCAAGGGATGCAAAGAACCCAGATATAGGGGCTCCTCTGTCTCTAAGCCTATCAAGACTGACAGACGCACTCAGATAAGCACCAAAGGACCAAAAGCGCATGCGCAAAGGAGAAAAGTTCAAAAGTTCAATCATGAGGAAGACCACAATCTTCAGCCTCAGGACCACCGAGAGACCCCGGTACCACCACCGCAGCAAACCACGTGTGCCCAGAAGGGTGTGGACCTATTTAGCATGAGAGGGGAGGACAGGTGGGGCCAGGGGTTGAATATGCATAGAAAGGTTATATAATGCATTGCATATGGAACACCTTTGTGAATAAAGATATGGGTCAGACCGAGGCTGGGGGCACAAGTTTTTGGAGAGATATCTCACTGGTGCCAAGCGCTGACATACATACCCACTTCATAACTGCACCAGGCTGTGGAGTCTATTTATTTATTCCGTGTACCGCTTCAAGGGCCCTTGTCTCTACTTTGGCATGAACAAGCAGCTCCAAAGCAGAGCCCTCTGGGGCGGGGTAGGGCTGCAGGGTTCTCAGGGTGATTGCTGATGTGGACAGCCTTGGCTTCCCACCCAAAGTGCTTTCAGTTGTCTACAAAGATAATAAGGACACCACAGGCTGTATCTCAGATTTACCCTATACTTCAAGGGCCTCCTGGGTGAGATACAATAAAAACATAGACGCTCCCATAAAAGAAACCTCCAGTACATCTCCACAGTGCAGTTTTTGCCCATTTCTAGACACTTTTTGGATAAGAGTTCAGACTGACAACAAGTGATTGACAGCAAATTTTCCTCTGTAATCAAGAGAGGGAATGCACACCTCACTGTAATGTTATTTTGGTTTTGCCAGCCACAGCAATGCAAGAAAACACAGCATATTCCCACAGAAAATTCTGGAGGAACACCAGGTTGGACCCGCTAAGGTCACTTCCACCGCACACAGCCCCATGCAGTGGGCTGGAAGCAGGGGCTTGCCATGGTGCTCCTCCTCATCGTGCTGCCACATCTGTGCCGACTCACTGCTGGCCCTGGGCACAGCACAGCTTGGCAGGCGGGCACTCAGGCAGTGACAAAGAGCTCAGCACACTCTTTGTTCCTGCTGGGCTTCGGAGGCCGGGCAGGCGTGGGACCACCTCCGGACCCCACAGCTAATCCTTTCCTAGGAGATGTCTATCACAAATACAAGCAGCAGCAAATCCTATAAGCCCTTCACTGCTGGCTGGTTTGCTCCCGGCAACCAGGAATGGAAATCCGTTCACCATTTCTGGCCAGCTAAACCTGGGCATCCGGAGCCTCGGAGGTGCCTGCACTTTCTGGGAATGTTGACAAAGGGCTGCCAGGATCTTGGAGCTCCTGTGTGGGAGAGAAGCACTGGAGACGTCTCCTTTCTGGAGGCAGAGTTGGATCCTTCAAAACACAGGGTTTGTTTATTCCCTTCCTTTCTGGCACAGAATGGAGCCTTTTTCTGCAGAAAAGAGGCGAACGTTAGTTCGGCTCTGCAGGGACGGGAGGGCAGGCGAGGCCAGGAAGGGCGTGCGACAGGGCCCCAAACCACACCCCCTGTGCAAGTGCCTTGGCGCCAGTTTGGGAGGAGAATCCCGGGCCGGGAGAGAGATCCATAATGTATTTTTGCCACCAGACGGCAGCGGGGAGCTGCGGTTGGGAACAGCTGGTGTTCGCAGGACCTGCCCCACGGAGAAACAGCAGAAGGAGCTTCTCCCTCTGCTGACTGTAACTTGCCTTGTTACCCTTCCCTCGTCCAGCTCCTTCGCTGTCCTTGGGAAAGCACAGGAGACTACAGTGTAGACAGAAAGGAAATTTTTAAAATTATTTTCTTTGGAAAATAGATATGCGTCACACTTGCCTTGCCCTCCCATCTGCTGAAACCCTCCCGGGGTGAGCATAGGCGGGACCCCTCCCCAGCAGGGACCACCCCCCTTGAGCAGCTGCCCCAGTGCTAACTCCCTCTGCCCTGCAGCTCCAGCCTATCACGCGGTAGTTCTTAGGGACACAGTGAAATCCTTGCTGGCTGGTGGCAGCCACCGTGGCCACAGAGCAGCTGTGCCATGACCCTCCCTGTGGGCACTTGCTCCTCCATACATCTCATACACGATGGGGAAGGAGCTGTTACTAGGAAGAGGTTTTCCTCGGGGGAGTTGTTTCTCAGAAGCAAGTCCCTCCTGCACATTACAGAGCTCTCTAACTTCCAGGGCCTCTTGATGGCAATTTAATAGGTTGTCCCAGTTTTGCATGGGAGCCATCCACCAGAAGATGATGCTCCATAGCAGGGACAACTGAACAGGAGGTATGTCCCACCTGGGCCATTCTGGCAGTGGAGTATTTCAGCACCAACCTACCTTCACCAGCAGTTGCACTGGATGTTAGAGGTTCAATTTCTCGAGTTGTTCAGGCACGTCTACATCCGAGTTGCTCCTCAAAAAGCCAATTCTGCTAATCCAGCAGAGATCAAACCATGTTTCTTTTACTTGATTTGCTTTCAGCTGGGGCAGGCGCCCAACACCAGCCACAGCACAGCCACACGAGCACGCAGGAGGAAGCCACATGGAGGGTGGCATGCTGGTAATAGAAAGAGGCTCAGTGTAAAACCACATGCAAGATTTAAGTGAAAACAGTAGAGAAGTATAAAAAATAGGGATCAAAAGACAGCATGCAGGGTACTGACCACATCTGGGTTTGTGTCTTGCTTAGAAGAAGAAAGTGGTGAGGGTTTTTTAGACACAAAGACCCATAAAATGGCTGAAATGTATGTTTTCTGTTATCCAGCCTCTTCAGCTCCAGCAGCTGATGACTGCAAGTGGGAGAGTGGCCAGTCTGGAGAGGTTACTGAGTTAAGTGCTGCTAATTCCTTGTTTATTGACTTCAGTAAATTGGGATTAGGATGAGCAAGGAGTTCCAGGTGGTGGCCTTGTGCTGTTTACATGGCATGTCAGGAATGCAGCAACTCTTCCATGATTTTGCTTGTTTTTTAAAAGGATGTGGTAGGGAAAGCAGAGAGCTGAGGTGGAGCACTATGCTGAGGCCAGGTCAGTTAACCCAGGGTTGCATCTGGCTCCAGATCCCAGGCTTCTTGTGCAGGGCTGGAAAAGTTCTTGTCCCCTGAAGCCAAAGGACAAGTGGGATGTGGGTGGGGGGCTCCTGGGCAATCCTGGCCATGGGACCTCGCTGTGCCTCATAACAATCCCAATCCCATGTTGTTATGGAAGAAGTTCCTTTCCTTCCTTTCCTTCCTTTCCTTCCTCCCTTCCTTCCCTCCCTCCCTCTTTAGCTCTGTTCTTTTTCCCTGGGGTTTAATAGAATTTCAGTTGCCATTAGTCACATCCAATGAATCTGTCAAAACTTAAGACATTCAGAAACTTGACCATTGAAAAATGATTGATTTTTATTTCTTTGATTGGGGGGGAGTGGTGTTTGTTGTGGGTTTGTGAGGGTTTTTCTGTAGTTTTTTTGGGGGGGGCTTTCTTGGGTCTGGTTGGTTTTTGTTGGATTTTTTTTTTTCCTTGTTGTTTTTTAGGTTTTTTTTTGGTTGTTGTTGTTGTTCCCCAAAACAAACAACTGCTTCCAAACACACAAAGCACAATCCCTGAGCCAGACAGCCCCCAGCGGTACCAACTCAAGAGGTTACCGTAGAGGAATTATCACAGAGCCATGAGCAGCTGGGGGAGAGCAGCTATTGTCAGTCTCTGATCTGGTGAATCTGAAAGGTGTGAGCTAAAGTGGAAAGACTCTGTTCTAGCACAGTGTCTCTCTTTTGGCCTTGCTACTAATCACACAGCCCCTCTCTGTGCCCTGCCTCTCAGCGAGCTGTGGGGATCGAGCATTTTCTTTGCAAAAGGTTTTGGGCGTTGCTAATGCCCTAAGGACAGCAAGGTGTTGGCAGCCTCTTGCTGTTGCTGGCAAGCCTTCAGCTGTGTTTAAATCCAAAGGGTAACCTGCATTTCCCTAGTGAGGGAATAACTCCTGTCCACCCATTGCAACCACGCTTGGATACAAATGCCTCAAGTGTGAGACCCTCAGGGAGGACACAATTGTGGGGATATATGAGGGCCTCTCTCAAGCAAACCTACCCCAGGTCCATGAAAGAACTGGCAGAAAGGGACACAGTAGAAGCCAAATGGTGCCCAGCAAACTGGTGCAATGCTTATGACAGCCAGGAAAGCTGTGTACAACCATCAAGATTTCCCTACCTTATGTCCAGACTAAACCTGCACCTACTGTCTTGTCTTGGGTGACTGAATTTCTGCGTCCCAGAAGTTGTCTGTGAAGTTCCTGCTCTCAGGGATACTTCCCAGCTTGTGCAAATGGTATCAGGTGGATAGATTGTCTTCTTCTACCTCAATACTGTCTGCCTGTCTCTTTCTGTCCATCTGTGAGTGCTTGGTTACTACTTATCTGCTTCATCTTATTACAATTAACTTTTAACACTTTTTACATTCATGTTTATTAGCCCTGAAAATGGCAGGACTTCATTATTTCCCTTTAAGATGAATATCCTCCCCCTGTTGTGATAATGTTCATGCATCTTTTCCCATCCTTCTCTCGAACATTGTCTCCAGAGATGTCTTTGTAACAAAATGTGTTTTCCATGGAAAGCATTCCAGGGCACATGGACATTGCTCCGTACAGTGATGTGAGCTTGCCTTCCCTCCTGCAGTTCAAAGTTTGAAAGAGCAAAAGTCAGTGTTCTCTCACTGGTTTTCTGCCTTGACTGCCTGCTCTCTGCCAGTGTGGTGACCCTCCTGTCATGCTAACCTGCTGGATTTTCCACTCGCTTCTTGCCAGTTTTCCAGAGGAGATGAGTTTGAAAAGATGTACTACTAGTGCTTGAAATGCAAGGAGAACTATAGCAATGTAGCAATGCCCTGAAGGGCTTAAGGAAGGAGGAACATTTTGGAGATCAAGTTAGAGGGAATTATGAAAATACCAGTGGAAAGCACATGAGGTTTCTGTCTGATAACACTCAGGAAAAGAAAGTTCCCAAAAATAGAATTACTCAAAGTTCTAGTGCACAAATAAACTGACCGTTGCATCTCACCTCTGAGGTGTGCATATTCAGACTCTGCCAGTCTCACCACACTGCCTGATTTCTGCCTTTCCAACTGTACTGCCAAAGTCAGAGAGCAACACACTTCCTGAGTGTTTGTCTGTGGGACAAAGCAAATCTGCTGCAATAAAGCCTGAACACACCAAAATGTTTTTCCTTGACAATGTCATGTTTGCCATGTGGTATCTGCCATTCTCTTTCTTTCTTTCACCTTCCCTGCCCTGGCACTCTAGAGTCTAAAAACACCACCTTCTCAGCTATCTCTCTCTTGTGTTCATTCTGTATTTCTTTTATCTAAGTTCAAACATCCTGAAAATCCCCACATAGGATATGCTTTTAGCAGATTCTTTTTTTTTTCTTTTCTTTTCTTTTTTTTTTTTTTTTTTGTAACTTAGAGTGCTCTGTTCTTCTCGATGACAAAGCAGCAGGGGCAGGAGCCAGCTCCAGGGCTGCCTGCCTGTGCCATGATTCAGCAGGTTGTAAAAGGAAGGAATGTTTTCTTTTTTGGGAAAGGGTGGGAGAGAAAGGGGAATCACGTGTGTGTGTGTGTATTTGACTTCCTGGTGCTTCTGTGATTTCAGCAGCAGTATTATGCTGTCCTGCAGTCATGTTGCAGTTAATAACCTGTTTCAAAAGAAAGGTTTGAAAGATATTTGGTGGGAAAATGGGTTTGCCTAGATTGAGGAGGGCACTTGCTAAAATATACTGCTTTGTTACTCTTTAAAGTATTTTTCCATAGTGTTTTTAGGTTCTTCTTTAAACATTTGATATCTCCTGTGCTGCCTGTTTGTGACTGTTTCCCTGCCTGTCGGCATCTTCTGCTCAGTCTGGGTATAGCTCAACAGAGCAATTTAGGAGCCAGCTTGGTGTCTTTCTGGAAAAATGTGTTTGATTCCAAACTTCAGTGCAAGCAGGGATTTGCTGATTTCATTTATGCTGAGCCTTATTTCTGAATGCTGGGGCTCTGTTTGCTTTGTCCTAACACGGTGGAATTTTCTCTGTGGGGAAACTTATACTGCTGACTCACTGCATCAACTCAGATTTATGTTTACAGAGGAAAAAAACCACGACCCTTTTCTTTCTTACTTTTCCCTAGTAATATTGGATTTGTTCTTCCTACAGAATACCTCCTGTCTCCTGGAACAGGCTGCAGCCCACAGGCCTCACAGGAGCTCGCTTTGAGCTGGGTGGTTCAGAGACAGCTTTCCAAGGAACCGCTCTCAGCTGGTGCAGCTTAGAGACAGCACGAAGGTGCTGTACCTTCCAGGGTAGCAGAGCCTGTTTTCCTCACCGAGGGGCCGTGTTCCCTGGCCTCCCACATGGCTGTGTGCCGCAGGACACGGAGACTCCTCCAGTTTAATCTCGGCCTCCTTCACATGGTCCATCAAACCCAGCATCTCCTTCGGCCTGTCTGTCCCATCGGCCCACCAAGGACACTTTTTTCTCTATTTCCCTGTGTTTCTTTAAGGATTCGAAGTACAAACGTTCAACATTTACACAGTATTTCACGTCTACAAAACCACGTTACTTTCATTTTCAAAACAGAGCACAGGTTAAAGGTTCCGGGATTGCACAAGGCCTTTGGGCAAGCAGCTGCTCAGCAGCACTGCCATGTTCCAAATATGCTGGAGGCTGTGTCGCTGTTCGCTACTTTATTAAACCCTCGGCTTGTAATTGAGGAAAAGAACCACCAGATACACTGAATTTGCTGAATAGGCAAGAAAACCTGAACACCCCTTCTAAGGAACGAGAAGACATAAAGATGGCTCTGCCGTTTAACACAGCGGAATTTTATGGGCCAGAGGGTGAAGGGCGTGAGGGGATGGGGGGCGTGAGGGGATGGGGGGCGTGAGGCGCTGGTGCCGCCCCCTGCCGCCCGTCAGCCTCCGCAGCGCCCCTGGCCCGAGCCCCGCCGGGACCCGCCCACACCCCAACGGCCTGCCCGCATCCACCCAATCAGCCGGCACTTCCTGCAACCCCGCCAACCAATGACAGCGCTCCACGAAGGGCAGCGCCGTTGGGGGCGTGTTTAGAGGCGGGCCGGCTGTTGAGCGGCGGTGGCATCAGCCAATCAGAGCGCACAACCGGCGGCTGGGCGGGCGGACGGGAGAGCTGTCCGCCAATGGGAGAGGCCGAGCGCCGTGAGGCGGGGGTGGGGCTGGCGCGCGGCAGATAGGCGGGCGGCGGCGGGCGCGCGGGCACGTGACGGAGGCGAGGGGAGCCCGGCGGCGGCGGCGGCCGGGGCGGCGGAGGGTGAGTGTGTCCGTCCGTCCGTCCGTCCGTCCGTCCGTGCGTGCCGTCCCTCCACAGCCGCTGCGGCTCCGGAACATCGCGGCGGGGGAGATCATCGGGGAACGGCCTCGCCCGCGGCGGTGGGGGAGCTCGGCCTGTCGTGGGGCGTGCGGCGGGGCGCTGCTGGGCCCTGGGGGGTGGGCGGCCCATGCGTGGTCCCGGCCCCATCCCGGGGGTGGGAGGGGGCGGGGAGCCCCCGGAGTCAGGGCGAGAGGGACGGCCTGGGGAGGCCCCTGAGGCCGGGGGCGGGCGCGGGGCTGCGGCGGCGGCGCCGGGTCCCGCCCGGCACCCGCAGGGCTCGGAGCGGCCTGGGGGGAGCGGCGGCTCTTCTGGTGAGTTCTGGGAGCGCCGCTCCGGGCAGCGGCCGGCGCCAGGGCCGCGTGCTGGAACCGGCAGGGAAGGGGAGTCGCACGTCGGTGTGGGCAGCGCGTGGTTTAGGTTTTATCGGGCTACGTGTTCCATGTCGGAAATAATCTTGAACGTGCTCCCCAGGAAGCCCGCAAAGGGGGATCGGGAGGTGGGTGCAGAGCACGGCCTGGGCCTGGTTCGGGCTGTGTGAGGGGAAGGAGAAGCCTCTGGAAGGGGGAGCTCATGGCGCGGGGCTGGAGTCCCAACAGGTGAAGTGCAGGTGAGGAATCTGTAGCAGGGAGAGCTGAGACTTTAAAGGCATTGAAATGCCTGCTTTGATTTTTGTCCCCAAATATTGTTTGCATTGGGTGTCTTTAAAATAGCGTATAAATGACTTCTCATTTCTGGCTGAGGATTGTATTGTGTGCTTTTAAAAGAAAAAATCCAAAACACCCACACCATTGAATTAAAGCATGTACAGCACACTGCTTTCTTATCTGTACTGATTCTAAAGTGTGAACTTTCACATGCAGGTTTGTGGTTCAGAACGTTCTAGGCTACAGAAAGAGAAATGCTGCAGGTGATTTGGTTGTGAAGGGTAGTGGACATGTATTAATGGTGAGGGTCCAGACCTCAAGATGATCAGTGTTAATGTAATTAATGCTACAGAGTCTCTGCAGATCATCGTGGAAAACTCTTTCTGGAACTTATTTAGAGTATGCTAGATGTCTGAAAACTGGTCTGTAGGCATGTAATGTATTTCTAAATGTAGTGTGTTGACTTCATGTCGTCAAGTAAGCATATCACATGGGTTTTATGGGACAGCCTTGCACGTTGTGGTTTTGGTTGTTGCTAAAGTACTGCAAAGAGATAGCAGAACTATAATAATGTATGAGCTAATCCAGATAAAATAATGGTTAAATATAGGTTGATATATATATTACTCTAGGTTCACACTGAGGTACCTGACTTCAAAGATAATTTTATTGTTATTTTGGCTGTATTTGATAAGCTTATGCAAAACAATAAAATCAGGAAAAGGTCTGAGTAAAACTGTGTTTGTATTAACTTCTAGTATTTCTAGTTTAAAAAAACATTATGAAGAAAATACTTGTCCAGTTTACAGGCAGCATTGCAAGGTGTGTATGATATGTAAACTGCTGTTTGGGATCAACTGCCCTCCTAGGAAGGAAATCTAGTGTAAAATAGTAAGAAAGTTTTCAAATTCCATCAGATTACCCTCTCATTTGGTGTGCTATAGCACTTACTCTGAGTAAATGAATAAATCCTTTACAGAGAATACACTGAGACTTGTACTTAGCTCTGCCTTTTACTTCCTTTTCTGGCCTTTGAGTTTCTGCTTCTGGGAGTAATCATGGTGGCAGCCTGTTCTTGTTGGAATCAGTTCTTTAGCAGGGCAAACTTGAATTGATTTCTAGGTGTGATGGTCTCAAAGATCTTGGGGTTCCTCCAGATCTGCTCCCACTAATACAATTTTCCTAGCAGCCCATCTGTTTTATGAGGTCAAAAAGCCTCATGGTTCTGTCTTACCCTCCAAGGACTTCCAGTTCTGCAGGAAGGATATCTGTGCTGACAAACAGTATCTGCTTTTTGCTTCTGCACTGTATCTGCACTGTTGTACATTATTTTTAGAAACTGGCATATTTGAAATGCCTATTAAAAGCAAGCTTTGTTGCTGTCCCTTTTCACACCTAATCCCTTGCCTGGTTTGTGCTCTCTAGGACCCAAACAGGAGGAAGCTTTTTTTGTGGGGCTCTCCAGGAGAGGTTTGGCTAATCCTTTCCAGGAGACTTCTTCCTCATGTAGAAGTGTATCCCAGCCATTCCTTTCCTTACTGAAGAAAAAAAAATTGATGTAGGAGGGTAAACCACCACCATGGAGAGTTCTTGCCTCTCTTCTCTTGTCAGTAAGATGGTTTTGTTTAGCCTTGTCTGCTGTTCATTGAGTTATGATGTTAAAGGCAGAATCCTCACAATAGTGGAACTTGTCCATCTGAAAAACAGTATTACAGAGGAAAAAGTGTTGTCTGCATTATATGAGTTGTTGTATAGACATGAACATAATTTTATTATATCCCCTTTCAAGGGGTGCTGAGGCCCTGTACTAGTTGTTGAAATTATAGCATTTGGCTACACAGTTTTCAGCTTCACCATGATGTCCATCCTCCAAATCTGCCTAAAGACAGATCAGGCAGGTGCAGGTGACAGACCTGCACTTGAAACTGTGGTATTGAGCTGGCTCTGCTGCCAACAGCTTTATTTCCTCTATCCTTGGCTACTTACTTTCACTGGTACTGCTACAATTCTTTTTGCTTTTGCTGCTGGGTTGGCCTGGGGTATTGATTCAGGGTTAAAATAACATGGCAGAAGGACTTCGAGCCGTCTTAAACCAGGGGCTGGTTCATCATGAGGCTGTGTAAACAGTTACCCGGGCACCACAGAGGAGGCAGGATGTGGAAGGCAGAGGGATTGTGAGATGTAGAAGAGATTTCCTCTGCTCTTCAGTAATTCTGACTTTAGGAAATTAGTGCACTACCAAGTAGGGTAACTGAGCCTTTGCTGAAAACCCACAGAACTTTCATTTGAGAGGGAAAATGTATGTCTGTGTCTCAGCCTTTCTGTTCTTGCCTCTTTGCGATTTTTTTTTTTTTGTGTTGTGATGAATCATCTTTATGTTGACTTTAAATTTTTCTTCCCTAATTCTTGCCTTGCATGAGGCGTTGTGCTTGTTTTCACTGGTGTGCTTCTGCTGTGAATACCACACTGAAACCCAGTGTTGGGAGCACAGAACTTTGCTAGTGGGTTTTGTTCTTCCTTTGCTTAAGTCACTCAGCTGAGACTTCAGGTACTGCTGAAAGAGAAACCATTGATGCTCATCTGGTTAAATTGCCTAGGTGTAGTTTGTAGTAAATGACTTATTTTCATAAGATCTGTTTAGTCTGACTCTTTACTACTCTTTAAAAAAATAATTAAACCAGATAGCCAGTAGCCATTCAAATGTAGTTATGCATTCTGAAATATGCTGTATGAAGAACTGGCTTGATGAACCACTGAAATAGATTAGTAACCAAGGAGATGATTAAACTGGTTTTGCAGGCTCTGTTTGACCTGACAGGGAAGTTACTAAACAGTATGTTCTGGAAGAATGATAGCAGAGGACTTGAAGATCCTTTCTATGGGCAATTTCACACTCTTCCAGGGGACATGTGTGTTAGGGAGAGTAGTGACAGCTGTCTGTTGTATGAGTGCTTCCAGTGTTGTACCAATGATAAAGAACTTTCTCCTTTATGCCCTGAAAAGGGGGAATTCTAAATAAAAATTAATCTTTGAAGATGCATGACTTTCTTGAAAGCCTTGAACTCCAAAGGTAGCAATCACTTAGTTCTACATGGTAGGTGTTGTGCTTTTGGGGTAAGATCCTGATTCTGTTTCTGAATCCCACTCCAATTTGGTTTTGATTTTACTTTGTGAAAAAGAAAAGTCTGTAGCGCAGATGTTCCAGAAGACTGTTTCCTGCACTCTGCTATAGATCTTAAAAATACAGGGGTAAAATGTTGTAGCCTTTTGACAATCAGGTGCACAGTGCTTAAATGTGTCGGCTCTGAAGTTTTCTGGGGTAGAAGTTGGCCATGGGTGTGTGCAGAGAGAACAAGTAATCTGTAACACTGACAGTCTCAAACTTTGGGATTGCAGTAGTATTCCCTTCAGTCTGAGTGGTGTGCCAATCTCTGTAAGTGACTGAAGACCTTATTAAAAAAAAAAGTATATGGAGTTATCTCTGACTTGAAACATTGTTATGGTGAAAGTGATGGTTACACTGAAGTAGAATGGAGACATCAGAAGCTCTCACCTATTATGAAAGTGTTCCTGTGTTAATGGCTTTTGACAGTTGCATGACCAGAAATACACCAACCTTCAGAAATACTGCACAGTTTAACCTAAGGAAGGGAGGTGAAGGCAGAGTAAAAAATGGCTAAGGATGGTAATTGCTTGGAAATTGGACACTTTTTAAGAGAGAAGTCTGATCATAATAGAGTAGGTGAGAGCGTCTGAAGGTTAGACTATGTTTGACATGGCTAACTGAATACCTGTAGTTGCCAGCAACTTAAAGTTCCACTGAAAAATTGATTTATGCCTGTTTTGTATAAAAGCTGAGTTGTAGCTCTTTCCCCCTACCCATCTCTTCTATTTAGGAATAACCTAATTTACTAGGGCATAATTGTGTTTATGTTGTGTCCCTAAGGATTGTGTAAAGTGAATTTGAAATTTTTTCCTGTAGCAGTACATCCATTATGGATAGAAGTAGCTTTTTAAATATCGAAAATGTGTGCTTCACTTAAATTGCTCTTCTGAGAACATAGTGCCTTTTTTCTATAATTTAGTCAGCTTTTTATATTGTTTCAGCTTAAACATAATAAGGAGTTTGGCATAATAACTGGCAGTTGCAGAAGAAGCTACCAGCCTGTACTCAAGGTATATGAATGGTAGCTTATGTTGAATTTGGGACTGATTTAATATGTAGGAAGTGTCCTAAGCAGCTTTCTCCAGGGATATAAACTTGTGACAACTGCTTGCCAATGACTGTAAAGAGGTAAGGACATGAGACTGGATTAGCTTCCTTTCAGATTTTTTAGCTTGCTTTTTTTTTTTTTTTTTTTTTTTTTGTTGGGGAGGGTGATGAAGCTTGCTTGGTAACTTGACCATGAAATACTTCTCCCTTGAAATGAGGTTGAGCAAGGCCTCAAATTCAGACAGAGCATTAAATAAGTGTAGCAGGGTAGATACCTGTGGCTGTATCATGAGCACAGCCATGCAGCAGCAGCAGACTTCGGTCCCTGATGTGTGGTTCCTGGGCAGAATTGTCTGGTTTCACTAAGATGGTTTGACAGAAGAATTTTGGAGGCCACACACCTTTGCCACTTGGGTGTGAGCATGTGCCAAAGTCCATTTGCTGCTGACAAATATTTTCAAAGGGTTGTAGTTGAGGTGGGATTGTGAAGTAGGTAATTACATATGAAGTCAGTGCTGGCAGGAAAGTTGTGGGGGATGATTTAATTCTTTCACCAAAACTTTCTTGCTGGTTTGGCTCCTGGTGAGATTACTTAAAGGATTACTTGCATGTTAAACTGTTAATACCCTTTGCACAAGGTTGGGAGGAGGGGTGCAGAAACTCCTTTTAGGAAAGGAGAGATTTGGTTCATTTTTAACCTTGGTATATTTTTAAGATTAATTTTGTTGTATCACTTTGCAAATCATGACATGCTCATTCTATCTGCATAGGATAATTTGAAAGCACTTATAAAAACTGTATTGTCTTCCTGAATTTAGCTCTATTTTAAAAATATTTAGTGAAGCCCTATTGGTAAGGTAAGACAAAATGAAACCCTTTCCATGGAAAGGTGCTTCTGTGCTGTTTCATCCATGGTTGCTTCAGTCACACAGGGCACATCCAGAGCTCTGAAGATCATTTTTTCAGATGAAGTTTCAGGCTCTCGTTTCTGTACTGCTTTTATGCTGCTGGGTAGGAGTTTATTCAAAGAGCATGTTTTCTGTGCAAGAAGAATTTGCATCTCCAAGGGTACTGATGTCTGCTTGACCATTTTCAGTCCTTGGTTCTGTGTTGTGGCTCTCACACTAATATGAGCTGTTTTGAAGACTGAAACTGTTTTCAGTTTTGGCTGTACACTGTGCATTAAGCAAACAAGCTTTGCTCATATATAACGGCCCTTGGAAGTTTTTGTCAGCTATTCCTTCTGGAATGATTGTCCTTTTGGCTCAGAAGTGTTTGGGTGCAGTTGCCTGAACTGAGTGGGGGAGGACAGTGCACATGCATTTGGACTATAATCCTCAAGGCCATCACTATTGTTGGAAAACTGGCTGCAATTGCATGTTCCTGTAGTGACAAACTGGACATGACCTCAGCAAAAGTCTTTAAAATACAATTTTGTTGTGGTTATAAAACTGCAGTTCTAAAGTTTTAAAATCCTCTCTGTCATTAGAAGTTAAAGAATAATCTAAGAATGGTAGATCTAGTATGCAGTGTAGTCTTGGAAAATTGGATAATGCTGATAAGCTTTTGAGAATGTGAACTCTTTTAGTTGCCTAAACATGCTTTGGAAAGTTGAAAGTTTGTTTCCTAGCATGATCTTAAGCCCCTACAGGCACTGTTAACTCTGTTTGAATTATGTTTGAAAGTCTGCAGGGCTACAGTATGAGGTAGGAGTGTAAGAGAAGGAGGAGGGGATGTTTGGTTTTATACGTGTTTCCAAAGGAAATTCAGTCTCAGTTATTCCTCTGGTTTTGGGAGGAAAATTTGGAGTGGGATTCAAAGGAGAAAAGATGAGCAAGGCATAGGTTGTTGTTGTGAGGGTTTTGGGTAGATTAAAACTGAGTAGAATTCTGGGAGTGTTTCTGTATCAACCTAAAGATGCAGTGATCTTGTAGTTTTTCTAGGAGGAAAGTCAAATTGAAACCCATTTTACTTACAAGATATTTTAAGCTACAGCTTGCCAATATCTCTCTTGTTTCAGGTCTGACAATGTGCTGAGCACCTTATGAATTAGTTTACGTGTGATATTTTAATTCTCTAAGATTTCAGGTAACAGCTACTCTTTCTTTGGTCGTCTTGTTAAATTAGAGATTGAAATAAGGGAATTGAATCAAGTGGCAGTTTCCAGGAGCTTCAACTGCTTATAGGCATCTGCCAGTAGCAGCAATGACTAATTGCTACTACTAGTAGTAATTTTACAGTAAAACCTGGGGAAGGGGTTTGATTATTGAAAACACGAGAGCTCTGCATTTGAAAGGACAAAAAATATATTGAACAGGAGATGAAGATTGAGTACTCTGCAAAAATTACTATTTTTGAATAAAATAGAAAATTTTATTTCAATTTCAGGACTGACTGGAAGTTTGAGTTCCTGCATGGTGTATTTAAAGTCCTTCATAAGCATGAAATAGGTTTTCTTTTTAGGCTTTTACAGCCAGATATGTTGTGGTGTCATGTATATGTCTGCTGTCCTGCTTGTGGCCTGTGGCAATGTAAGAGAAAAATTGACACTTCTGCATGATTTGCAGAACGCGTACGTGTGGTTCTCCACTCAGTTAATGTCTGTTTGGTATTAAATACTTAGCTTTATGTTGTGTTCCTCCCCAGCTTTTAGAGCTGTCTCAGGCAGATGCTGTAAATAACAGAGCTGGGGAGATAAGTTTGCACTTCACCTGTTGCCTTGGATGCTCGGATTTGTACCGAGAAGCATCGTGTTGTTCTGCGTGCCGTGCTGGCTTGACCACTTTGCCTTGTCTTATTTATTCAGAACATGGAGCTGAAATGGCTACTGTGTGTGACCCTGCTAGCCCTTGGGATCCTTGCTGTCCAGGCTCATGATACGGATGAAGACAATGATGCTGATGATGTAGTTGATATCGAAGATGACTTGGATGATGGTATTGAGGATGTAGAAGAGTCAAAGTCTGAAACAAGCAGTGCTCCTCCAGCTCCAAAGGTTTGGCATAGAATTTTTTTTAACAATTGAATTGCTGCTTGTGTTTTGATTAATGTGAGTCTGATCAGAGTTGTCTTTATTTCCTTAACCTGTTATAATGTTACAAAATATGTTATCTAGGAGTAGGGCTTGGAATTAAGGTTGGCTGCTGCTTTGTTCCTGTTTTCATGTCATCCATGTTTTTCCAGAAGACTTAAATCTGTCCTTGAAATCTGTGATGTGAGTATCGGGAGTTAATGCTAAAATTTCTAGTTAGGTATATACTTGAGTTTTAGTTGCAGACAAGAGCACAATAACTTGGCACAAGCAGCAATATTTATGTAATTTCTGTGTTTATGCTTCAAGAATGTCCAGGTGAGCTGTACTTGAATGTAGGAGGGAGTGTGAGCTTTACGTGCCTGTATTTCTGGAGAATAAAGATGTCTTGAAAGGTGCATAAATGGCCCCCTTTTCCAATAGGTTACTTACAGGCCCCCTGTCCCAACTGGTGAAGTGTATTTTGCGGAATCTTTTGATAAAGGAACTCTGGATGGGTGAGTATAATCTGAAGGATGATTTGGTACAGCAAATATTGTAAAGTCTTGGTGAAAGGCAGTGAAACCCTCTCTGCAGAACTTGTGTTATTCAAAACTGAATCAAAGGCGCCCCTATTCAGTTGGGATTACAGTAATGACTTCTTGAGGCTAGGTGTTCAGATGCTGAGTTAAACCAGTGTTTCCTTAAGTTCTAGTAATAAAGGGGAGGTGAGGCCATTACATGTAGCTTTTTTACTTTCCTCAGGTGATGTGAAGATGGTAAGGTGGTACTTCTCTTTTTTTTTTTTTTTTTTTTTTCTTTTACGGGAGTGAGGTACTTGCTCATGAGGCCATAGTACTACCTTGGGGTGGGAAGTGACAAACACAGAGAAGTTGGTGGGCTTGGGAACAGAATTCCTCAGGGGATCAGGATACTGAGGTGTAGTCATGAGACAGCAAGGGCTACCTTATCTTAAGGGCAGGATTTTTAGTGTGTGTGGTGGGGGGGAAATACAGTTTTCCAACCATTGGATTTCTGTCTTCTAGATGGGTCCTTTCCAGAGCCAAGAAAGATGATACAGATGATGAGATTGCCAAATATGATGGTGAGTCCAACTCAGGTTTTGGATGATAAATGTTTCTGATGCTGTTTGTCATGTATGAAAAAGAGGTGCAAGTCTGTCTTTTCTGTTTCTCAGCTAAAATCATATTCACTGAAGAAAATGAGAGGGATGTTTATATACCTGGCTAATAATATAAAATGTTGTTCTGATTTAAAAAAAAAAATCCTCTCTGAGATTTTAAGATAAATGAGCATTTGGTCAATTTCCTCCCCAGGTAAGTGGGAAGTCCAAGACATGAAGGAAACGAAGCTTCCAGGAGACAAAGGGCTTGTAATGGTAACCCGAGCCAAGCATCATGCAATTTCGTCCAAACTTTCCAAGCCATTTGTGTTTGATAACAAACCCCTTATTATACAGTAAGTAAAGAATAATTTGGTGTTCTGTTGATTCCAGGGTGACACGATAGCAAGCTGAGGTTAATTCCATAATTGAGCTTTTGTTGACTGGGGGTCTAGATGACACAAGATGCTGTAACATGCTATTACACTGTTTTGAGTAAGAGTAAAATAGTAACCCAAACTCCCAAAGTGGCGAGTTAGTAACAGCATGGGTCCTTCTGAAGCCTGGAAAAGGTAGAATTCTTTCAAACTAGACTTGGTAACCTGTCTTGTGGCTTCAGTTCACTTGATTTAATTGTAGTAACAAGGTCAGGCAGCTGACTTTTGTACTGCTAATTGTGGAAGTGCTTGTCCTTTTGAGCGGGTGCTGGTCGGTAAGTAGGTCAGTGCACTTTCTTATACAGTAAACTGCCCCCTGTTTCTGAGGGGAAGTGGATGGAGGGGTAAAGATGCATTTGTTTCCTTCTTCCTGCGTCTTAGTTCATTTGCCATGGAAGATGAACACCTTACATAGGTCACAACTGTTGTAGAAGAATCTACTTACATGTGTGTTAGACTAGCAAGTCAGGGGGAAAACATAATTCAGTGAGAGCAGTTGAACTGTGCACTATTAGTGATTTATCAATTTTAAGCAAAGAGTAAATTAATTTGTATTTCCACAAGATAATGAATTGGTCACTTTGCTTTGCACTGTTTAGTTTTGGCTCAAAATACAAGGCTAAAAATAAAGCCCAGTGGTCATCCACTCCAGCTGCTGGCATTGTGAAAGGATCAAGCATACTTAGCTTATTCCTGACAGAGATGTTTTGCCTTTTTCAGGCTCCTTGGCATCCCTAAAATACTGCTGTATGCTTTTAACCCAAAAGGGGCTTCTCCTAAAATCCATTTGTTCTTGTTTTGTAGTCTTGCAAATTCAATTGTCTGTCTACCAAAGTAGTTGTGGGGATAATAGTTTACCTCAATCCCTGTTGAAGTGTCATATACTGGAAAGCTTTTTCTTCCTCCTCTCTACTTCTAGGTCATTATCGTCTAGGCCATCACTCAATTTCTTTAATTTTTTCTGTCAGGTTAATTCTTCTAAATCTTCATTTTTTTTTTTTAACTGTTTCTCAGGCTCTTGTGAATAGTTCTTAAATCTTTATGTATCCATATCATGGTATCTTTAATATTCACTGGGTAAGTGATTTAAAGCAAACAACAACAAAACAGTGTTACTGTTAATTTGTACTGACAAAATTGTAATTGTGTATTACAAAAATATTTTTTCTTAATGTATAACATGTGCTCTCGCCTCTTCTATCCAAAACTAAAATTAGGTATGAAGTAAACTTCCAAAATGGAATAGAGTGTGGTGGGGCCTATGTGAAATTGCTTTCAAAAACCCCTGAGTTGAGCCTGGTGAGTAATGTTACTACTTTTGGGTATTAGCTGTGAAAGAACTTGAAGTTTTTTCACTTTGCTTCTTTCTGAAGAAACCCTTTTAGTGGAGGCAGTGGGGCCTGATTGCCCAAGTACTTTGCACTCAGCGTTTTCCCAGTGCTTTCAGTTGGAGAGGATAAGTACTGAAATGTGACGGCTCCTTGAGTGGAAACTGAAGCTCCCTAATAGCTGAGCAGTTGTAGACCTTTGCCATACTCTGCAGTACTTCAGATTTTCCTGGGTTCTAGAACCAAAGAGGAGGTGCTTAGGAGTGTGGCCAGCTCCTGAGGCCTAAGAACTGAATTTTGTCCTCTCATTGAAGTGGTTTAGCTGGTTCAGACAAAGCTGAACTACTGGGTAACCTTGCGTAGGCTCTTGTAGCCTATGGGTTTTCTTTAGCCATTTTCCTAGACTTTATAAGATGTACCTTTTATGACTTGTTATCTATACTTCTTATTTCCTTCTGCAGTCTCATTGGGGTTGTATTATTAATACAATTTTTAAACTATTAAAAAATTCCAAAACAACCACAAACACCCAGAACACAACTTGGCTGCCTAATCAGTTTTCATATGTGCATTGAATTTTCAGCTAACATTAGCAAGAACAATGAGACTTGCAGAGTTCAGTGATGATTATATGCAGTTAGAGCTTAGACTGAGGCATACCCCAGTTCATAAGTGTAGACTAAGTGCAGCTTGGCTTCACTTTTAGTGCTGCTTATCACTTTGTGTGAAGGGAACTCAGTGGCCTTGCTAGCCTTTCATTATTGCCAGTAGCTGATACTTCTAATTGATAGCTTTTAGAATACTTTGTAGAGATGTACTTAAATGTTGTGGGTGTCACGCTGATATTTTGGATAACACCTGAATAGCTGGTGTTTTCCACATAGAAAGTGGAGTCCAAAGGTACAAAATTAAATAGCTGGGATAGTTCTTAGCACATTATTTTTTCTGGAGGCTTATATGAAGAACATAAGATTTAGTGTGAAGACTTCATGGGTTTGGTATTCAAGTTGCAGAATAGTTTTTAATGAATTGGGAACTCATAGGCCAGACAATGACTTAAGTTGTATTTCAAGATAATGGAGTGAGGTATTGTGTTGTTTTATAGGATCAGTTCCATGACAAAACTCCATATACAATAATGTTTGGCCCTGACAAATGTGGAGAGGACTATAAATTGCACTTCATCTTCCGGCACAAAAACCCAAAGACCGGCAAATACGAGGAAAAGCACGCAAAGCGTCCAGATGCAGATCTGAAGACTTACTTTACTGATAAGAAGACTCATCTTTATACTCTAGGTATGGTGACTGCTAACTGTGCATATTAATAATTATTACATCTTCTGCACCAGAAGCTCAAAGTGAGCCAGATGAACATGTGAATATTTTTGCCAATGCACCATACGACTAAAAACCACTTGAAAGCTTCAAATGCAAAAACTGATTGTCTGTGCAAAGGCTTATTTCATCCTTCCAGGAAGTCTTGATTCATGTAAGAAAGGTCATGCAACTTGAACTTAATACTTAAAGGAGAACTGAATTTCAGAGCAGTTGTAAGTAACTTGAACTAAGTATATTTGAAATAATGATCAGTGTGTATACACTGTCTGAATGCTGCCTCTAGGTAACATGGGGTACACTTAAGGTTTACATGTAGAGGCATCATAGTTTGTTTTAGTTTTGTTTGTGTTTTTTTCTGCTTTCGTGTGCCAGACAAACTCAGGAGTTCTTGAAATAGTGTCTGGTATATTATCCATGATCAAAATCTTTCAGGAAGTACTTAGGAGTGTCTCTATCTCTTCCTACTAGAGAGACAGCAGAAGATAAAGAAATGAGATTAAAATCCTCTAAGTCACTAGTAGGAAGTCTTAGTCTGGAGTAGAATATGAGTATATACATTCTTACTACTAAAGCAATACTTTCTGTGCCAAAGTCAACTTGTTGTGGTAACTGCTAAATCACTTTACAAACCTCCATGCTTTTAACACACGTAGGACTTCTGCCAAGAGTCTGCCTTTTCACAGGGTGAGATGTGGTGCATCATCACTAGTTGCACTTTGGTGTAAGGAGAAAGGTTCTTAGCAGTTCTTTAAAGCAGTTGATGGGTAGGTGGTAGCTTGGGTTGTGCAGTGGGGATGAGTGATGCTTTATGACTCATGCTTTGTATAGTACATGCAATGACTACAGCAACTTTTTTCCTTACAGTCCTGAATCCTGACAATAGTTTTGAGATACTGGTCGATCAAACAGTTGTCAACAGTGGGAATTTGCTAAATGATATGTCACCTCCTGTGAATCCACCCCGAGAGATTGAGGACCCAAATGACCAGAAGCCTGAGGACTGGGATGAGAGACCAAAAATCCCAGACCCAGATGCTGTTAAACCAGATGACTGGTAAGGTGTTGGAAGGGTGGAATTGAGGGAATAATTGAGCCTGATAATTTCATCCTGATCAAAATGTCTTTCTCACGTGACTTAGGGAAGGTTTTGAGTCTCACCCTTGTAATCAAAGCACTGTCAGTTTAGGCATCTTAACAGCACTTCAGTAGGCAAAGGCAGAGAGGTCCCACATCCTCTGGGAATTTCTGTTTAGTGCTCCTGTTCTTGCAGAAGTACCTATGCTACCTGTTGCTTTCATCCTTGATGAGCTGCAGAAGATATAACTGAAGAATCTTTGTAGTTGTTTGTGTAGTGTATAAATAAGGTAACTGAAAAACCTGACTCCCTAAATCAGAAACTGATCCTGCCTTTCTGGCTTTGTACCTGTGCTTTGTTAATCATAGACTCTATTTCAAGCACAAACGTGTTTTTGCAGTTGCTGCTAAGAAATGGCATTTGCTGTAGCATGCCTCTCCTAGATTGGTTTTAAAAAAATTAGTGGTAATACTTGGCAGTTGGCACCTTGATATGCCATGAGGCACATGTGTTAGGATTGCAAGGCAATTCCTTTCTGAAATCATGGAGTGACCTTGACAGAAAGGAAGGTGAGCTGGCTGTCTAGAGCAGTGGGCTTGTTCAGAGTCTGTAGAATCATGCCTTGGGCTTAAGAACTTAGGTGTTGTGTATGTTAACACATAATGCTCTGCCCTCAAGGGATGAGGATGCTCCTGCAAAGATCGCAGATGAAAATGCTGTGAAACCAGAGGGCTGGCTGGATGATGAGCCAGAATATGTAGCAGACCCTGATGCTGAGAAACCTGAAGATTGGTAAGTTTACTAACTCTTGCAAATGGCAGCAATTATTTCATGACTTTGGTACTGACGTTTGCAATTCATTGTTGCTTGCTGACCAAGTTGCTGTTCAGGCTATTTTTCTTCAAAAGTAGAAGGCAGTGGTCTGAGGACTCATGTTCTGCATTCATCTCTGCATTTTTCAACTCTTCTGTGACTGTAAGCAGAACAGGGCAGGAATGTTCACCTTGAAGTCAAACCTACTTGGAAGGGGCAGTGGGGGAGGCTGTGCTCAGGGACTGGCTTTTGTTGATCTTCTGTGCCTCACAGTTAGTCTTTGAGATCCTTGTTCCTTCTGCAGTATATTTATCTACAGACTTACGCTATACAAAGTTTCAGTGTCTTCATTTAGTGGTAGGAATTTAGATTTTCCCAGAAATCAGACATTGTCTGAGCTTTATTGTGTATGAAGGCAAGGAGTAGACTTCAAAACTGAGTTTGCCTTTTCAGGGATGAAGATATGGATGGTGAATGGGAAGCACCTCAGATTGCAAATCCTAAATGTGAGACAGCTCCTGGCTGTGGCACCTGGCAGCGCCCAATGATCGACAATCCAAACTACAAAGGCAAATGGAAGCCTCCTATGATTGATAACGTGAACTATCAGGTTTGTGTTTTCATTGCTTAAGCTGATGGCCAATAAAGCATCTGTCTTACAAAAAGCAGAATGATTTAGATTCAGCAGATGTAATTAGAAATTCAAGTGCAGTCATGATTATGCTGTATTTCAAGTGGACAGATTCAAAGTGCTTTCTTAGCAGGCATCACTTCATTGTATTGATTCCCAAAGACTGATGAGTTGCACCTGTAGATGTTGTAATTAAATGCAATGAATTGTTATATCTCTCCATTCATAATGGGCTGAAAACTAAAATTTGTCTTCTAGTAGATGAGGCTGAATATCTTTTGTTTTTTCTAGGGTATATGGAAACCTAGAAAGATCCCAAACCCAGATTTTTTTGAAGACTTGGAACCTTTCAAGATGACTCCCTTCAGTGCTGTTGGACTTGAGTTATGGTCCATGACATCTGACATCTTTTTTGACAACTTTATCATCTGTACTGAAAGAGCTGTGGCTGATGATTGGGCCAGTGATGGATGGGGACTGAAAAAGGCAGCTGATGGTGCTGCAGAGGTGAGAGAGGAGGGTTTAATTATGTGCTGCGGAGTGGAACAGTAGAAGCATCTCTGCTTCTCTCAGCCTTTGTCAATATATACCTGTATGTGCTAAGGCTGAGGGTTTTGCTAAACCAGGTGGGAGCCTCGGTTCATAATTACAGGATGTTAATGGTTGCTATAAGTAACTAAGACTACTCACTGGTCTCTTCTGAGTTTTTGCTCTGTATTTAGACTATTTAGCCTAATTCTTAATTTGTAAGCTATGGGAAAAGTACTTGTGCAGGTTAGCTTTTTTTCTTTGAGGTCTGAATTACAATGTTTAAAGTTGCAAAAAGCCTATTTGAAAATTCTGTAGCTTAAATTTAGCTGCTACAACTTGCTTTAAGGGGTGGAATTTGACAGTTCTTTTGGTCTTACAGCCTGGTGTTGTGGGCCAGATGATGGCAGCTGCTGAAGAGCGTCCCTGGCTTTGGGTAGTCTACATCCTCACTGTGGCTTTGCCAGTGTTCCTTGTTGTCCTTTTCTGCTGTTCTGGGAAGGTAATGCATTTCCTCTGATAATTAGCCTCATGTTTAAAAGGATGTTCAGTAAAATGTGCCTGAATGTCACAAATAATTGCTTGGGTTTGTCATTGCCTTTCAGAAACAGCCAAGTGCTGCAGAATACAAGAAGACTGATGCTCCTCAGCCTGATGTGGTAGATGATGAGAAAGAAGAAGAAAAAGATAAAGGGGAAAAAGAAGAGGAGGAGGAAGAGGAGGATGCAAATGAGGAAAAGCTTGGTAGGTAAACCAGATAATCTATGATGTTCTCCCTGATGTAATAAACCAGCAGGATTGGCAGATATGGAATAAAGCCAATGGTGAACTGAAGATAAGTCAAGAAGGAGAATTATTTTTTTTTTTCCTCCCTTGAAGAGAAGCAGAAAAGTGATGCTGATCTAGGAAGTGCTAGTCAAGAGGAGGAAGAAGAGGAGGAGGAGGAAGACAGGAAACCTGCATCCGAGGTAAGAGTGCCTGATCTTTGAAGGAAGCTTATGCATTTTCTTTCATAGGTTATGTAGAACAGGCCTTACCACAATGTTAACTTTTAACCAGGCTCATATGACCCTTCCTCCCAGTTCAGAACTTTTAGAAAACTTAATCCCCCTGAAGAATAGGAATTGCTGTGGCTGACTTGAGCAGGCTTGGGCACCCTGCTAAAGGCACTGCAGTAGATCCTGCCTTGAGAGGGGAATGGGACTGTTGGAAGGCAGCTTCTTGAGGCAAAAGGCTTGCTCAGCTTTGAGTGCAGTCAGGATGTGACCTTAAGTGCCCCACACTGACACAGTGACTCAAAAATGGGTGGAGTGTTGCTTTAAGTTAAAGGATTCTCCCAGCAGCAGAAGCTATTGAGCACTCCCAACAAATGGTGTACATCCACTGTGAAAACAAAGAATTTGCCTGTTTGCCACAAAATATTTTGAGCAGTATGTCCTTTCAAAAATGAAATTCTAACGTAGAAGTGAAAGTGGATTATTTTTCATCGATTTTCTCAAAATGGTTATGAAGGGTATATTTAGATTTTATTTTATTGATGTTTACACAAATTACTTTCTTGCAGGAGGAGGAAACTGTGAATAGATCACCCAGAAACAGAAAGCCAAGGAAAGATTGAAAAAAGTCATAAGAACTTGATCTGTGATTTCTTTTTTTTTTTTTTGTTGTTGTTTTCAAACATGGTTCTGGGAGAGGACCTTGGACACCTTACATGGAAACTTGGACAAACCTCAAGATTTCACCATCCACAGGTTCCAGTCACACGATCCAATGTAATGGAGTGTCTAGCAGTAAAATATTTGCAATCATCTGTTTTAAAGAGCATCATTCCTGTAGAAAGAAAGCATTTAATATAATGGGCTGTGGATTTTGGAATGTAACATAACTAACCTTTTCATTTTTGGTTTTAAATATTCTTTTCTGTTCTTAAGTAGATTGGTAGAATTTTTCCAGTCTCAAACCTTGGCTTAATTTAATATATTAATTAGTGAAATATAACAATGAATCTTGAAAGTGCTAGGTGATAAAAATGCAGTTTTATAACTAGTTTTTTTTACAAATATGTAAATTCCTAAATGCACCAATGTCTTTACACCCCAAAAATTTGGTAATTGTTTGAAGAAAAGTTGTCAATGCATTTGACAACAGCCCTGCCCTCAAAAGAAAAGACAGCTGGGGGGAGATGTATGGGGAAACCAGAAGTGAAACTCTGTAATCAATCAACTTCATTCTTTTGGGGGGAGGGGAAAGAGGAAGAAGGGGTGGAAGGAAGGCGTTAGGCAGTCTATAAAATAAATGCATACTGTGCATGGCTAAAGCCCTGTTAAATGTTGACAAACGATCTAGGATTTGGAGTGGGCCATCTTAATGTGGCATTTAATCCTGCAGAGCTTGCAGACAACCAAGTTTATTTGTTCTTGAACTCTTTGTAAAGCTGAGCGATGCTGGGGAGGTGTGGTTAGGCTGCTTCCCCCTTTGCCCTCTGTTCAGCCACCGGTGTTTTCCTCTCTGTGACGATACAGCTCTTCCTGAGAGCAGCTTTGCCTCAGTTGCTGAAGCACTTCATGTTCAGCTCATTGTCCAACTCGATTTCATAGCTAGGCCTGCTCCTTTCCAGGGTCCAAACACTGAATAAGACAGTGTCCCATATCCTCTCACTGTTGTCACGTATGTCTGCTGTAGAAATGGGGGAGGTAGGCAGGTAGACAAGTTGAACTGAGTATTTGTTAAGGAAAAAAAAACCACAACCAAGATGTCAGTATTGTAGGTGGGGAAGGAGCATGTGGAATCTCTTAACTGGTATGTGAAACTGTTTTAAGTCCTTTTATTTGCTCTTCATGTAACAAGTGCATTCTAAATTATATTGTGAATGTTAGGAAATTCCAATTCCAGCTGAATAAATTTTTTTAAGTGTTGAGTCTACCATACTACACTGTTTCAAACACCTTTTTTTGTGGAATGCAGGTGAGCACTACAAGAGCATTACCTCTGAGGGTGAGATGGATGTAATTCATTACACTGTACCAAATATGTTTGCATTTGGATGTCTATGTAGATAAACTTTTGCCTTTGTTTAGAATGAAATTAAATGTCATGAAATTATTCTTCTTGCACTGAACTTAAACACTCCAGTGTTGTTTGGTCATATGATAGGTATAGTGTGTGGAATAGTTCCCAGGGGTTGTGGGGGGAAGAGTGTTCCAATTACCTTGCAAACAATCTAACCAATTACTAAAAGACTCTTGTTTTGGGTTTTTTGTTTTTTTTTTTTTGATTTTTTTTTTTTGTAAAACACCTTTTGCTGCCTGTCCTTATGTTGTATCCCTTGGTTGTTGTGTTTGAAATATTAGTGATCACAAATGCATAGCAGGATTTCTTGATCTCTCTGCAGTGTACAAATAAACTATTGTAAGCAAGATACTGGAAGTAATTTCAGACTTCTGTTGGGAGCTATTGCATGTTTAGAATGCCTTTGCCTGTTGAACACCTGGTCAATACTGCTCCTTATTGCAAAAATAGCTTATACTCTGACATGGAAGATGTCATAGCTTAAGCATTGCTACTAGCTTGTTCTCAGGACTGTATTTTTATCAAGGAGCAGCTGCTATTTATGACTCTCAGTCCTTTGAGATGAAGTATATGTAAATGGTTTCAATTCAGCTAATGTTTTGAGCACAACATAAAAATCTTAAGTAATTAAATGGTTTTTTATCTTAATATGCAAATTGCCTTAAATTCCCAAACAATCCCTGTGCATACAAGTTCTTTCAAAGCATCAAAAGTGAACTTGAAATCTGCTATCAGCTTTTAAATAGCATTATATTAAAGCTAATTGTAAAAATCTACATTTGCTTCTGCTAAATCTCCTGAAAAAGTCTTGTCTGCATGTTATGGCTTTTTTTGATACCATAGTGTATGCTTTAAATAATCACTACAATAAATGAAGACTTTCCAAAATGGATAGACAAGTTACTTTTTATCCTGCTTTCTGGCTTGGGTGCCTCAGCTTGCCCTTAGATTTGCTCTCATTTTTAAAGCCTTGGAGGAAAAATACAGCTATCTGCTTATCCTCAGTGCATAAAGCATAGCTCTGTTTTTTAGAGTAGTGAAACTCCACCTGGCTGTAACCTGTGAACTGCGTTTGGAACTGTTACAGATCCTGGAAGGTGTATTTGGGCCTTTTGTGTCTGTGCAGCCATGGGTGGCAGCTCTTGACAAGGATGCTGAGCTTGATGTGCTGTGTCTGAAAAGTGGCAGGGGGTGTTAAGCTGACATGGTGAACCAAAACAACCCGTGGGCTCTGACAGACAAGGCAGAAGGGCTGAGAGTAGATTTTCTCCTGAAGCCAGTGGTTGGTAGGGGCAGTTGATAGGTCAGGGTGCATCTAACCCACTAACCCCTTCCAGCAGTGTCCCTGGAAGTGATCTCCCCTCGCTGGCTCTGCTCAGTACAGAATGGTCAGCGCTTGAGGCTGTGACCTCTCTACTGTGTTTTGAATGTCTGGTTTTGAGATTGACTCCTGGGCCTGAGGAGGGTTTCTTGCAAGTAGTGACTACTTGCACACGTCCATGGTTTTCTTTTGCTCTTTCCTTACTCCTCCCTCACAAACTCAGCTCCTCCACCGAGGCTGTGGGTACAGACGTGGGGCTTGTGGCTCATCCCAAACTGATGGTTAATACCCCTCTTGCCTCATGGCTTGTGAAAGGGGTTTTTGTGTGGTTTTTTTTGGGCTTTTTTTTTTAGTGTTGCTGGACACAACTACTGTCATTTCATGTCCATTTCAAACAGGTACTTGTAGAAGCAACTTGAAAAAAAAAATGTATAAACTAATCAATAAAGAAATTTAATCTGGTTGGCTTTCTTTGTCTAATTAGCAAAGCTGGATCAGTCTCCATCAGGGTGAGGGTGCGGTGGCCCGTGCCTCTCGCGGTTTTTCGCCACTGCAGGGCCGAACGGCGCCTGCAGCGGTGCCCGGGGCCGGGCCGAGCGGGGCGCGGGGCCGGGCCGAGCGGCGCCCGGGGCGCGGGGCCGGGCCGAGTGGCGCCTGCAGCGGTGCCCGGGGCGCGGGGCCGGGCCGAGCGGCGCCTGCAGCGGTGCCCGGGGCGCGGGGCCGGGCCGAGCGGCGCCTGCAGCGGTGCCCGGGGCGCGGGGCCGGGCCGAGCGGTGCCCGGGGCGCGGGGCCGGGCCGAGCGGCGCCTGCAGCGGTGCCCGGGACGCGGGGCCGGGCCGAGCGGTGCCCGGGGCCGGGCCGAGCGGTGCCCGGGGCGCGGGGCCGGGCCGGGCCGAGCGGCGCCTGCAGCGGCACCCGGGGCGCTCCTGCAGCCCGCCCCTCCCTGTCAATCACCCGCGGCTCCGCCTCCCGAGCCTTGATTGGCCGGGCCGCGCTCGCCCCGCCCCTCCCTACCTGTTCCTTTAAACCGCGCCGAGCACCGCCCCCAGCTCGCCTCCGCTGCTTAATTCGCGCCTCCGCGCCCTCCTATTGGCTGGGAGGGGCGTCGGTCACTGCTCGTGACGCGCCGCGCGCCGTGACGTATCCCCCACCCAGGAAGCTCCGCCCATTTATTCTTAACTCGGCTCTGGAGGGGAAAAACAATTTCAAGATGGCGGCGGCGCGGACAACAATGGGGGGCCGGGGGTCCGGGCCGGCCCGCGCCTGAGGGCGGCGGCGGGGGGAGCGCGGCGGGCTCCGCCGGGCCCCGCGAGGCGGGCAGGCCTGAGGGAGAGCGGGGCAGCGGAGCGGCGCCAGGCTCGGGGCAGAAGGAGGAAGTGGGGCGGGGGGGAGAGGAGCGGGCGCCGGGCCGGGCGGGGAGAAGAGCCGGGGCGATCCCGGCGGGGAGCGCAGGTAAGGCCGGCGGGAGGGGCGGCGGAGGCCCCGCCATGGCGGGCGCCGGAGCGAGCAGCCGGTGAGCGGCGGCGGCCGCCCCTTCGCCGCCCGGCCCATGGTGCTGCCCCCCTGCCCCATGGCGGAGTTCGTGGTGCCGCGGCACAGCGCGGTGATGGAGCGGCTCCGCCGGCGCATCGAGCTCTGCCGGCGGCACCACAGCGCCTGCGAGTCCCGCTACCAGGCCGTGTCCCCGGAGCGCCTGGAGCTGGAGCGCCAGCAAACCTTCGCCCTGCACCAGCGCTGCCTGCAGGCCAAGGCCAAGCGGGCCGGCAAACACCGGCAGCCGCCCCCGGCGCCGCCGCCGCCCGCGCCCCCTCCGCCCGCCGCCGCCGCGGGGAGCGCCGAGAGGAGCGGAGCCAACGGGCTGGACGGCGAGGCGGCGAGCGCAGAGCAGCAGCACGGCCGCAGCAGCGCCCTGATCGCGGTAAGCGCCGCCCGGGGCCGGTGCTGGGGCCGGGGAGGGACCGGCGGTCGTGCCCGGCTGGCACCGGGACCTCTCGTCTGGAGCTGGATGGGGGAAGGAAAACAAGTTCTCGCGGCTGCTGTGGTGGCCTGCGGTGCGAGGGCTGGGCTTGGGGCTGCTTTGCGGAGTACCCTGTCTGCTGTGTTACAACTTCGCAGCCGATAAGGGCTGTTTTGTTTTCGCTCGTCACCTCTGCACGCTGGAAGAGTATATAAAAACTGTGGCATGGTGGGGTAGGGATAGTGGCAAGATTTCTGTGATGTTTAAAGCATTCAGAGTATTTTGTGAATCATATTTCTGGCTAATTCACCTAAAATGCCCCTGCAGAAACTGTCAGAGGGGCATTATTGCTGCGGTGCCTTTGGATTTTTGTTTGCTTGCTTAAGTCTCCAATTTGGGGTGTCAGGGTTTTGTGGAATCATTTGATAAGGATATGCTTATTACTGGGGGGAGTTTTAAGACAATGTGTCTTTTAATTCTGGTTCATAGTGGAAAGAATTTTAGTGGAAAGGCAGCTGCTTGTTTGCCGCTCACTCTAGTGGGTGTGAACACTATGAGAATCCCACTCCACCCATTAAAAACTGGCTTAACTCAAAATCTTAATGTTTCTCTGGCTTCTCTAGCATTTCTGGTTGTCGGGACATATTCACATAGCCCTGTTTGTATATCAAGATAGCTATTGCTTAACTTATTCTGGGCCGTTTAAATATACTGCTGTGTGCTAATGTGTCAGAAATGTAGGTTAGTAGGATAACCTCTTAAAGGCTGCCTGTCCTAATACCTGTCTGCCTTAAAATCAGGTATTTTTAAATGGTGGCCTGCATGAAAATGATTCAGTAGCACTCTTAAGTGTCTTTAAAAGGGGACACTGGGTTAAATGAAGATATTCCCAGGTTAATATATAGAATAAATAATAATTTTACGGTGCTCTGTGTATTTGATTGAATTAGAAAGGAATGTCTTGGACCTCATTTACTGTTTTTAAAATAGAATGACAATAGAGCTTATTGTATACTTGAGTGTCCAGGACATAATGTGAAATACTGAAACAGGGGATTTATCAATGTCATCTTTACTGTGACCAGCACTAGGCAGCCTGGATGCAGTTTGTAGTATTTACAAGATGAACTGAAAGTGTTACTTAGCTGAATTGTTTCTGTTCGTGCTAATATACCTATGAGACTCCAGGACTTGCTGACTGTTGAGAAGACTGAGGTCCTTGTGACACAGTTAGAGCACTTCAGAGAGCTGCTCCAGAGGGGTACTTGAGGAAGAGAGGAAACCTTGTGCATTCCTGACACTGACTCTACAAAACTTTACAGTTAGCTGTTGTTTAGCAGACTGATCTTGAATGTAAACTTGTGTCAAAACAAAAATCACTCAAACTCGGTTTTTATTATCTGAAATCTTGATGGAGATTCTGTTTATTTCCTGCTGGGCTCTCTGGCTTTTTGCATATGGGGCTCTACCCCTTAATAATGTGTATTTTCATTACACTCGGGGCTCTTTAGCATGTCAAATCCTGTTGCTTCAACTGCCACCACACGAATTCATATTGGTCTCCTAAAAGAAAGATGTCTCTAATTCATTGGTGTTGTTTCTCTTAAGTCACTTTGGATGTGGATTTGATCTAATTAGCATCCATTATAATGAGGGCTCTCAACGGCAGCAGGTTCTGAAGTGCACTGCACATCTTGGGGGAAGCCCTTGTACAGGAAGCTGCTGCCAGTGGCCAATTTACACAACAGAAGAGGGGTTTAGTGTATGAATGACTCTTCCTCGGGCTGGCCTGCTGTTTCCTTCCTAGGATCCATGACTGTAAGCTTAATTGCAGCTGCTGATTCATCACCTCGTTACTGGGGTATAAAGTTGGTTTGCTTAGTAATTCACGTCTTGGAAAAAAAACACAACAACACCACCTCTGCTGCTAATTTAATTCCTCTGGCCCAGAAGGTCCGTCTCTAGGTTGGTATTTTACCTCTACCCATCATGTTGCCATTATCGAGACCAAGCATGTGCTCTGAGTGGGAAGGACGTGTGCTTGATTTTCAGTGTTCAATACAGTTTGGATGAACACCAGAACCAGCTTTTAAAACATCCTGGACACATCCTTTCCAAAGAATGCTGCTAGCTCAGTGCAACATGCATTATATCAGCTGTAGCTGCTGTAACAGTCCAGATTTTTCTGTGAAGCTGCATGTGAATCTGCTCTTGGAAATTGGTACTTCATGTTCACTGTTAATGAAGCATTTATTTTGGTGCCCAAAGGCGAGAGCAGTTCATGTAAAGGTGAAGGCTTTTGTGAGGACCTGTCACAGTAGGACATGAAGCTGCATTGCCCCAGGTGTGGGCACTGCCAGGTGCTGTGCTGCAGAGCACCTTTTCTAAATCCACAATAGTCACAGGGAACAGAGTGGCAACGCCACTTCCTCCTTAGTGTCTTGTATGATTTGTCACGTGGACAAAATCAGATATTTTCTCTTCCATTAGTCTTTTCTCTGGTTTAGATCCTGAACCTGAAGTTAGATGGATCTTGCTTACAGGCAGAAGTAAGGGAGAGATTCTTTGTTTTCATACTAAGCAGCTGTAAAATTTGAGCTGCAGAAACTGAGAGAATACAGTATTGGTACAGAAATACCTTGGATTATTTGTGCATCGTGTAGGCCTGCCTTTCATTTGAGAAAAATGTTGAAAAACCTTCTAGCTTCCTACTTGTAAAAAACTTCCAGACCATTATTTAATGGGAAATCCAAATGTTGACATCTACTTCCCATTTCTGTTGTTCTGTCTCTCTGTTGTTCAACATGGCACTATTAAGGCTGTGTTCAAAGTAGAAGACGTTTGATGTTTGGATAATGTGTTTGCTGTGTTAATCTTCCATTTTTGAGAAACAGGGAAGTTGGGAAGAGATGGGGCTTGTCTCCTAGAACATTTTTTTCTCTGCCACGTTCTGATACATGAATGTTCATCGAATAATGGTGTTTAAATTCTCTGCAAGAGAAAGGTTTGGCTTCCTTATATTTCTGTGATAGACAATAAGGCAGTGTATGGCTGAGCTGAACAGAAGGCATTTCATTGGCATGTGAATGAGGAGAGTGGCAAAGATCTGGATTTTCATCTCCACTCCTTGTTTTATGATGTGGTGTCTTGGAAGGAGAGCTGCTCCCTGTTTCTTACTGGTTTTTTTCCCCACCTGAGAGCAGTTGTTGTGCAGAGAGCTTGCTTTGTCTAGGACTGCCACAAAACCACAAACAGTATTTCTGGAATGAGCACAGAAGTCGAGTCAGTGGCCTGTCTTGAGAATGCTTTGTGTTAAAGCTGAAGAGCAGCATTTATTTGGGAGTGATAGATGTTTTGCATTAATATTAGTTAAATACTAAATTAAGCATAGGCACCAAGTAAACAGTTTCAAATGAAATTGAAGTCCAAGGAGAGCAATGCAGTGTTTCTTGGTTGAAAGACCTGAAGTAATAAATTAAAGGAGAAGAGATTGCCCATAGTGTACTGACAAGTGTTGTTCCTCTAATGAAGCTCAGGCTGGTACTCTGACAGTTCAGAAGACCTCATTTTTGTGTAAGCTGTGGTATAGGGATGTTAAATTGTGAAATTATGTTTTACCACAAAGATAGCAAATAATTTGCATGTTATTTATATATAGCTATGGTGCAGTGTAGTCTTGCCACCATTGTTTGTTTTTGCTGACAAGTCTGATAGTTTGTTGCCCAACAACTCAGACAGGTTTTTCTTTGTCTCCTTTTAATTCTCTGTGAGGTATTGTTTTATGTTTGAAACATTTCCCTTACCAGATTAGTTAGATATGCAGTGATGCTTCCTAAGCTGTAAGGATCTGGGAGTGACTGAGCTGCTGCTGCTGTTTAAGTTCATGTGAGGTGGAGGATCCGGCATTGCAGCTGAAGGCACAGGAGTTTTTTTGATTCAGCAGAACAATTCCTGTAGCAGAAGCTGCCCCTTGTGACTAATGCAGGCTTGGGATATTTATAGACATGCCTATCCACAGCCCTTCTTCACTCCAGCAGGCAGTCACCCAAATACAAAAGTCTGCTGGAATTAAAGTAAAAATTAAAATGAGTCCAGCAGTTTGGTTCTGACAGCACAGTGGAATGCAGGAACATATTGGGTAATAAAATGCTTTCCTTGCGGGGGGAATGCAACTTTGGAAGCTGAGGGTAAATGCACAGTAAAGGGGGAGTTCTTACTATGATGTGTAGTCAGAATGTTATGTTTTCTATCAAAAATTCACACACTACAATGTCTGGTGTTTGCACTGTTATTCCAGCTTATGGAGTTGTCATCTTTGTTGCTCTTGTCCATAGTGAGGCAGGGGAGGAGAATCAGTGTCTGTAGAGCACCTACCGTGAGCTCTGGTACATGGGAGCTTATCTGGGCTGCAATACTGCCACTTCCATGGCAGAAAAATGCATGTGTTCTGATTTAGTTTCCCCTTTTAGGTGAGAATGCTAGGAGCCATATTGGAGCTAGTTTTTTATTATGCTTGTAGTCTAATACAGCATTTCTTCTTTGGAAATGTCCAGCATTATGTTTCTCTTGCTCATATATCAGAACAAATTCTTGTAGACTTAATTCTGATATTGAAATGGTAAACTAATTTGAAATGAAATACAAAAGATTAAAGCTCTACTGAATCTTGTAAGAATATTTAAATCTCTCTAACAGATGCTTTAAAAAGCTAAATAAGAACATTATAGAGCCTGAAAGGTACAGTATGAGTACCAGATTTTTAAGAAGTTTCTTTTCTGCCATGTTCATGAGATGGTTTGTATTTTTTAAATGAAACCTGCATACAGTTTGTATATATATATATATATCTATGTATGTATTTACCATCTTTGGTTACAGGTCTCAAAGTATAGCAAAGTACTGGATTTTTGCAAAAGGACTTCAGCTGACTGTCCTCAGTTTAGCTGTTCTGAATGGTAAAGGGTTTTTTGCTTTCAAACAAATAATGTGATCTAAACTTTCTTGCCTGTTAAGTTACAATGTAATGAAATGTCATTGGTTTCAGATTATTATCTAAATCTAGTTTCAGGTATTAAGTCCACACCAAAATAGTCAACACCAAACAAACAAACAAAAAAACCTGAACAAAAAACTCAACAAAACTAATCGGAACAGCTTTGTACCACTGTTTTGATCAGTGATTCATGCCCCTTCCCACCAAGGCAGTAAGAGAGCACTGCCCTGGCCTCTGAAGTTTTGAACTCTGCCAGTGCTAACAGACAAGCAATAGAATAAGTTTTCAAGCTTTTCTGGTTTCTTGTTGGGCTTCTGTAGTAGTTCTTGGACAGCTTTTATGAAGTCAGTCAATTTGCCCCTGCAGTGAGACCACAGTAGGGCTGAGGACCATTGTGGTAAAACTGTTGGGTTTAAGACCGAGATTGAATATATCAAAATGCTTTGTGCGCTCTCCGTTTTCTGCTGGAAGCTTTGTCATTTGCCTGGGCACACATCCATCTCTGGCATTGTGGGCCTGTGTCCTTGTCTGTGTGTGAGTTACATGGCCAGAGGCTGCTGTGTTGGACACCTTTTGTTGTCATGGATGCCACCTGGGTTTTGTCAGCTTGTGTTCTGTGCATGAGGAATGCACAGTTGAGCATGTGTGCTCCTGCCAAGGAAGTGTTTATGACCATGTTGAGGACTGTGTGTTCTGCTCATGTGAATAAAATGCAACTCAGGTGATGTGATGTGATGTGGAGGAGGGGCAGCCTGAGACCCCTCGGTGGCTCTTTGACAAACTCTCTGTCCTGTCCTGGGCAAAGGACTGAGGCCAGCTCACATCCCCTGCCTTGCACTGTTCCTGTATTGGTATAAATACTTCACATAAATGCTTTTGGGGTAATATTTTTAGGCATAGCTAGATAGCAGTGATCTCAAAAGTTCATCTTTTGTTGGAAAATTCAATAGGCTTAGAAAATGAGGAGACACTTTTGTATCTGATCTTGTGACAGTGGAAATGATTGGCTCAGTGTTGCAAATAAAATTGATTGATTCTGCTAAGGAAACCATGGACAGCGTACTGGGGGAGCACTGTGCCTTACAGGATGGTAATGAACAAAAAAATTAAAGCTGAAGGGGTTTTCTTAGTGAGTAGCAAGCTATGCTTTACTTCATCCATGTGTTGATTGGTTTTTTTCCTGAGTTTTGGCAGAAGAGAACAGGTTTTTCTTGCCTTGAGAACTCTGTTGGAGCAGCTTGATATGTAGATAGCTTGCAGTCTGACTTGTATCTCACATGCAGCTTGTTATTTTTCCCCTCAGACCAGATTATTTGGATAGACACAGACAAACTGGGGAGGAACTTAATCTCCCTTTTTTCACCAAAGGAATACAGTTTTAGGTGAAAGGAGGATTTTGTCTCAAGCAACTTACAGTCAAAATGTCTCCAAGGATCAGATATCTGAGTGTTATGACTGTTAAAATCCGTAGAGATTTGAGAGTTCCTGAGCTGGATATTAGGGGTCTATATATTTTTCTAGACTGCAGTGAGTGTAGCTCATAAAATGAAGTTACTATTTTGACGTAACTTTTCAGGGAGTGGGGTTTTCCCCTACTATTTAGAATTAAGGAGGACCCATTCCCAAACTTTGAGTAATTTGACTCATCATATAACCTTGGGCAAGTTACTCATCCACCTTGAGCTTCAGTTTTCTTGGTGGGAGTATGAAGTAAACAATGAAAAACGCTGAAAGCCGAATGTTGTGATGGAGTTGAGGTTTTTGCTGTCCGTTATTTTGCCTTTTTACAAAAAAGTAAATTTCTGTTATTCTTTCAAGTTGATATTTGAAAAATTCACTAGAGAGCTGCTACTCCAAGCTGAGGACCTGATGTTCAAATTAAGAGATTTCAAAGTTCCAGCCTCCACTCCAGATGTACACCTCACCTCATCCTACTCAGTCTTCTGCTGATCTTGCTACTCCACTGCTATTTCCATGAGCCATCTAGAAGATCACAGTCTCCAGGGAAGCTGGAGTATGTCCCACAGATAAAAAATAAGGCTTTGCTGTTACCTATGCAAGCATTAAACAAATAGTGGGGTTTTTTTTTGCTGTTACCTGTGCAGGAATTAAACAGATGGTCTGGGGTTTCTTTGCCCCCAAAGATCAGCTCACTGTAGATGGTTGGAAAAAAAATAGAAACAATTAACTGTGAACCAGTCCTGTCTGTGATTCAAAGAATGCTGTTGCTCAGGCAAGTGTGTAAAATTCTTCTGATAATTTATTCTGGCCCTACATCCAGCCTCTTGCTTGAATGCTGAGATTTTGAGGTTTCCCATTTTTCCTTGGATGAGAGTTTTCCTCAGGGGTTAGTGGACTGCCTTGTGAAGACTGCAGGTAATATGAAAATAACCATACTTGTCTTGAGGTTTGTTTGATGGGCTGCTTTCCTGCCATCTGAGAGGGCTGTTGTTCAGTGACCCCTCAGCTCAGATAGGTAGCTCTTGGTGGAGATTGCTGTCGAGTGTCCTGCTGAGATGTACCAAGGTGTCTCACTCAGGTCGGGAGCTGATGCAGTTCTCTCTTGAAGCTCCCTGCGCTGTTGGAGCAGCGTCTCTGCCCTGCAGGTTTGTCTGCGTTGGTGGAGCGTTCCAGCACCAGCAAAGCTCAGATTTTTTTACAGAATGCACCCGAGGGAAGGAAAAGTTTATAGTCACCTTTGATGTGTGCAGGAATTCTGTTTTCAGATGCTTTTGAGGTCAGTAGAAAGAACTTCATATTTGCAAGAATGCTGGCAGGAAGCAGAAGTTGGACAAAGGTGCTCGGGCTCTGGCTGTGAAGCTGCTGCTGTAGCCGCTGGTCACTTCTAGGTGGCACCACGAGAAAGAGAATCTGTGCCTTCACCCTCTGTGAGAGGCCAACTGTGGAGCTGCTTGGGGCTCTGGTGGTCAGAGCAGCTGGCAAATACTTCAGGAGAAAAGAGGAAAGGAATGAACTTGCTCTGCTGTGATAGAACTGGCTGAACTCTGAATTGCATTTTCCACAAGTGTGAAGCAATGGTTGTTAAGTGACAAATTGGTTTTGCTTCAGTGCCAAAAGTGTGATTGTGTACAAAATTTATATACACAGATCTTCTCTAAAAGCTATTATTACAAGAGAATTACTTGTTTTTTCTAAATATTTAAATGTGAGACTGCTTTATAAATATTTAAATGTGAGACTTTTATGAAAGAGTCTCATGGAACAATTATACTGTATGTGTACATAGATCAAATAGAATACTGGTTTTTATTCTCATCTGAAATTTGATTCTTAACATTATTTAATATTTTTCTTCTTTTGAATAGGAAAAATCATAACATATTCCAGTTCACAGCCATTTTTCAACTTCTTGTTGTTGTTAGAGTATATGGCAGCTTCTAGTTTTGTCTGAAGGAGGAGGTGTCTGCTTAAAGTAGTACATGCTTTTTGAAAAATTTTTGTAGGAGATTATAATGAGGAAGTAATCTCATGTGCTGACTTGTAAAACAAAATGTTAACAAAACAAAGATATAATATTTGGGGTTTTTTTCTGAAATGTTTTGTTCAGAGCAAGACAAAGTTCTGGTGAGAAATAAAAATCCAGATCTGTGTAACATAGAACTACATAACTAAAATATTCCTTTTCTTTTTCAGCAGCTCCATGAGACTGTGAAAAGAAAGCTTGATAGTGCTGCTTCCCCTCAGAATGGAGACCAGCAGAATGGCTATGGTGATGTGTTTTCTGTGTCCAAGAAACTGCGTCGTGAGGATGGTCTGGGAGTGAGTGGTTCTTCCAATGGAATGCCCCCCGTGTCTCCACTCCATCATCTTGACAAGAAATCTGGTACTGGTGATACTTTACAGCTTAATGGGAAACATCCAATGGGGCTCGATGGCATCAGCAAGAAGTGTCTTCCAGATTCCAGCCTACAGATGAATGGAGGTGGCGATGCTGATGATTCATTTCCTCTGAGTTTGAACAAAGAGCTGAAGCAGGAGCCTGTAGATGAGCTTCCCTGTATGAATCCTGTAGCAGGGGGTTCTATATCTCAGAATAACCTGATGCCTGATCTTAATCTAAATGAGCAAGAATGGAAGGAGCTTATTGAGGAGCTCAATAGATCAGTGCCTGACGAAGACATGAAGGATCTCTTTAATGATGACTTTGAAGACAAAAAAGATGCAGATTCTTCAAATTCAGCTGCACAGACTCCATTACCACAAGATATTAACATAAAGACTGAGTTTTCCCCAGCACCCTTTGAGCAAGAGCAGCTGGGATCTCCCCAGGTTAGATCTACTTCTTCAGGTTCAGCGTTTATTGGTGCTGCTTCTGTACCTGTAAGTGCCGCTTCTACAACGGTTGTTAGTTCTCAGGCTATGTTCCAGCCTTCCAGTCAGTCAATGACTGAAAATCCTAATCAGCCCATCATGCAGGCATCAAACCACTCTCAGAATATTCAGAGGCCTGTGTTGTTACCTGGGAAGTGTGCAGGAAGTGCCAAAGAAATGTCTTCTGCTCATCAACTTCAGCAGATTGCTGCCAAGCAGAAGAGAGATCAGATGTTGCAGAACCAGCAACAAGCTTCACAGGTCCACCAAACAAATCAGATGTCGACGTGGCAACAGCCTGGGGCTTCCCATAGTCCACTGGCTGTCCCATATACCATGGAAAATCCTACTAGCCCATCGGTTTATCAGCCAGACTTCAACAATCAGAAACTCATGATGCCTAATTTGGGAAATAAAAGCTCACCAAGAGCTGGAGGCAATTATCATGTGAACATTTTGGGTCATCAGCAAAACAGCTTGAACCAGAACCCTGTGAACAGTCAGAGCTCTATGCTGGACTATGGGAACACCAAACCTCTTTCCCATTACAAAGCAGAGTGTGAGCAGGGGGTGGCAGTGCCTGGGCAGAACAAGACTCCCATGCTGGCATACATCCAGCAGCGCCAGCAGCCACCACTGTCCCATGTAGGTGACGACCAAAATGGGATGATCCTGTTGAAACCCAAGCCTGGAAACATTGCCTACCGACTGCCACATGGTCAGGTGAATGTCCTGAGTTACCTTTGCTCAGTAGCAGATTTAAGGTTGTTGGGTAGGTAAGGCTGGAATGCAGATTCCTTGGTATAGTTTCAAATGTCTTCATTGATTTTAAAGAGAAAAATCCTCTATACAAGAATCTTAGACAAGAACCATGAGGTCTTTTTTCCACTGGGGACAGTTTTTAATACTGGGTTCTAGGTCATGTAACGTGTGATTTCCAGCTTAATATACTTTGTGGGCAACAAATTATGTTGTGCTTCACAGAAGCTTCTACTTTCAAAGATAAATAGATGCTTTGTAAACTTTTGACTAAAATAACTTGTATAAAACTGTAGTGTTACACAGTGTTCTCAAAGAAGCTTTGATTTCTTTACCTTGTTTTTAGTCCCTACTTGTGTCAGAGTTGGCTTACTATTAAAAGACCTACTTTTGCAGAGAGGTGGAAGTGAGGGCTGCATTCCTGATTTCTTGGGTGTTCCGTGGAGCTTTTCAGTTCTGTGGATTTTTATTGGTTAAGTCTCTGAGCATTGGGGAAGCATGGCATAGGAGAGAAATATATCATTAAGAATGAATAATGGTAATGTTTGTTTGCTTGAAGCATATGCTTCAGGTTTTCCTGTAACAGAAAATTCCAGATAGTGCTCCTTTGCCTTGTATAGAACTGTTACTACAGGTATGCTGTAGGTAAAATTTCTGTAGTAGTGGGTGGAAGTATAGGTTCATTGGATTCTGTAACATGTACCTGCAATGCACATACAAGAGAGCTTGTTGAAAAAAAAGGTATTTGATTAAAGTTCCTCCAGCAAAAGCTGTTTGAGATCCAATTCTAGTCGTATGTTTCCTCAACAAAACAGAAAACCAGTGAAAAAGCTCTGATTAGTCTGTGATAAAGACCACACCGGTGTACAAATAGAAATTTGAGATCAATGTGTACTTCATAAAAAAAATTAATCTCTTTGAAAGCTGGCAGAAGTAACAGTCTAACAGCATTTTGATGGAAGAAGGATAGAGATGATTGTGTGTGTCACATCTCCCCCTCACTGAAAAACATGAGGGTGACCTGGTGTCTACACTGCCACACTTGTACTGAACTAACAGAAATACTGATGAAAGCTTCAGGAGAATATCTCAAAAGCTTGCAAACAGAGCAACTTAGTGCAGCATTCCTTGTATTTGACTCATGATTCCTTACAAAACTGAAAAGTGAGAACCAACAGCTGAACCCATTAGCTGAATGCTTAAATTGAACCTAACATTTGTTTGTATAATTAGAGATGAGGCTGAACTGTGCTTTAAAATGATGAAAACTGTCAAATTTCAAAGGGATTTGCTGGTACTAAGAGGGCAGTATCAGATCTTGAATGTTCTGTGTTATTTTTGCTTATCCCAAGTTCCAGTCTCAAGAAAATGCCAAAAAATGCACACTTAAGAAAAATTAATATTAGACTTATCTGTAGTAGTATTTTTATCTTTGGTGTATGGTGACGGTTGGATTGCTGGAAAAATAATTTAAGATCCATTTTGGACAGTGGAAGCTTTCTCCCCTTCACCTGCAAATAATAAATTCTCTGATATTAAAAAGCAACTTTAGGATAGGAGACATAAACACTTCCAGAATGAAATGTTGGCAGAAGAGGCAGGATTTCAATAAATGATTTGTATAACAAAAATATAAAATGTAGTGTTTGAAAAACTGCTACCAAAGTAAACTGAAGCTGGGGTGTTTGAAGAGCAGTTTGTACCTGCCTGGAAAAAAGCACAGCCTATACTCACCTGTTTGAGTGGGAAATTGGGAAGTACTTTGAGACTGGAGTTAAAGCTTCT